>NC_141691.1:1276621310-1277113810 GCF_964263255.1 Lissotriton vulgaris | reverse complement strand
CAAGATCTGAGTTGGTGACTGTCAGCCCTTCCCCGGGCTGCAAGTGCCATGTTCTCCTGCTGCGGACACTTTGCTGGCCATCTGCATGCTGCTGGTGTCCCCACCGTAAGACATTCCAAGGACACTGTTTGAGCGGCTCCTCTTCCTAGGCTATTGTACTTTATTGGCTGTCTAAGTGTGCTGTCTATGTGGCCTCTTTGCCTGCTCCCAACCTGCAGCTGCGATGCCCGCAATCCGATGTGAGTGGGTGGGCCAACTTGGAGAGGGCAAGGTATCCAAACGATGTTAAACCCTGCCCTTTTAATTCTCTTTGTCTGCCAGAAGCTTCCTTCTGATTGGAGGGGTTTGAACCATGCCGCCCAATCGCCTGCTTCCAATTTTGCAGGCTTGCAGAAATTTTCGCGGGCCATTTCCTAGCGGTGCCACCAAGTCTCGCAACTTAAAGGGATGGTATAGCTGCTCAACTGTAGTAAGTTATTACAGTTCACGTCTGACGTCACAAAGCCTGGTGCCGGAGTTTGAGTCAGCAGCCAGGGTGAAGGACAAGCTATAGAACATAATTATACCTGCAGGTTGAACAAGGAAAACAGTAACTGGCATGTCTTTCCTCGGCTACCTTTATTAAAATAGAAAAAATGATCAGAACCAACATATTTAAAAGTCCCTTTTATCCTAAATGTTGTGTCCCCCTGGCCTGAATGCCACAGCTGCCGTGATACCTGGACTATTGATAATGATTTTTGGTCATGAGCAAACATGAATCATGCATGTGTGTTATGACCTAGGCCTGTCTCATGGACTGCATTTGGCTTAGACCGTAAGGCTATCCACAGCCTAACACCTGTGAGGTGTAAGGCTACTGCATTCACCTGGAGTTAAGTAGCACAAGCGTTGTGATGGAAGCATACCATGAATTTTTGTGATCAGTAGGATGGACAGGTCTATTTTACCTATATCACTAGAGTGGAGCCTCCTGGCTCACCTTAGCAAAGTTCCGCTGCTGTGTGCTTAACTCGAATCTTGGCCTGCCTTGAGCTGCGTGTACAGCACAAGGACATTGTGTGCCTGAAATATGGTACAGTGCAGAAGAAATAATGCAATCAGTTGGGTGTGTGTGTGAAGATGTACATGTGCCTGAGATATCCAGCTTCAGAAAGGGGGGCACAGGTATCTGAATAAAAAGTTCCCATAAACTTCTGAGACTTGAACACCTTAGCTGGTCTAGCTCGGATGTCAAGGTATATGAATGGGGAAAAACCTTCATTTATAAACAGGGAAGTGGCACTGAAAAGCTGACCCAGGTAAGACTAGTGGGCTTGCCTTAAAAAGGGTGTGTCTATTGTTTGCAGTGTGTTGCATTGTACGTTATGTTAGTAGATAAATACCCCTTTTTAGATAAAAGATAGCATTTAGCTGGACAATCATTTATTGGTGTTGCTCGATGTATTTTGAGTGGTGAGTCTGTGATCGCCATACACCTGCCTCTACCCCGAGAAGCCTTGGATTGCTTCACCCACTCTACCACTTAGGGTCAAGTGATGAAGGAGTTCTTGGCCCAGTTGTTCAGAGTCAATATTAGGCCAGGCCCCTGCACATCAGGGGTGAAAGTCAATCACAACAGTTAGGTCCAGTAATTTCTGTTTGTCCCATGGTCCTCTGAAAGGACTGTGACACTACTAAGTTTATTTTTTCCATTATGAGTCATTACAGAAAAGATAGAATCTCTGCATGTTTTCACATTTCCTGCAAAACAGCATATTGTGGTCTGACTTACGTTAAACCAATTCTTATATAATTTTTGCTTTCATTCTTCTTGCCTGCAATGGACATTAAAGACCAAAGCATAAAGGATTTAAAAGGTTTGAGGAATGAATTATGCTGTGACCATATATTATAAGAGATAAAATACCCTTTGCTATATATTAAAGGCATAATGCAAGTTACCTTAGAGTTCCATGATCTTATAAAGGAAGTTAGCTTTTGTGCTCGTTCTTCTGTATGCGCAAGGAAATCCTTGGTGGCTTGCAATATACTTAATATGAATGGTGTTGGCTTGGATCACTGACATAACATCACCTTCAATAATATCATGACACAAATATTGTGTCGAAAATTTTGTTGACACAAAAATCTTTTTTACTATACTTATAAAGGTATTTAAAAATATTGAAAAAACATGTAATTCACACTAACATTGTAAAAATTAAGATAAAGATATAGTTTTTCAATAAATACACAGTTTAACGTGGTGAATATTAAGCATTTTAATATAGAACAATAAAATAATGTATAGTAAATAAATGCAAGTAACATTTAATATTAAAAATAATATATGGACACATAAATACATATGAGTGTATATGTATATATATTCACTGAAAAAAACATAGGTTTCACACACATTATAGTTAGGAATTAGCATTTTAAAAACCTTTGAAATTCACTGAAAAAAACATAGGTTTCACACCAGTTATAGTTAGCTGGTCATTTTACTCATACACAACCTTTGAAATTCCCACATTATAGTTAGTTCAGCTAACTATAACTCGCGCGCCCCAAATGCACCGCTGATAACGTCACATATTACATCACTCATGACATGGTGAGTGACATCACTCATGACATCACTGATGACATCTCAAATGACATCACTCATGACATCACTTATGACATCATCCAGTGGATGTGCGTCTTTCTGAAAAATAAATATTTTTTATATATGTATATCTAAAGGTCGATGGAAGAATAAATTGGCAAGTAAGTGACTAAATGGATGACTTTCAAAAAAAATTGATTGTATAACTGACTGATTAATTGTATCTTAGTGAATGTAAATGTAAATGTACAGGAATTTATATAGCGCAAATCACCAAGCGGTTTCTAAGCGCTTGCTTAGGGAACCTGTCCTGGTATTCCCCTGTGAGATAACCCTGGCAGGGTATCCGCAAGGTGAAAGCCAGGCATCCCGCCGCAAGGGGCCGTTGTGGAGATTAAGCAAGCTATTGCCCAGAGTCGCAGAGTGTGAACCCATGAATCGAGTAGGCACCGGAGCGAGAATTGTGGAGTCCATGGACATTTTAGGACTCAAGACCCCGCCGAGCCGGGAATTGAACCCTGGTCCCGGGCTGACCTCTGCTTCCAGGTCTGCCTCCTCTAACCAGTGAGCCACACTTCTCCACTCTTATATTAGTGAATACATGGGTTAGTGAGCAATGTTTAAATATGTAAATATCTGTATCAGTCTCACACATTTTTTGAACAAGTGGCTGCATGGGTTGGTGAGTAGCTACATGAGTGTCTATATAGGTTATTAGTTGGTTTTTTGAGTATTATTATGAGTGTCTGAGTGTTTATATGGTTTGGTGGGGGATATTACTTAGCACATAGATGCATTATTGAGTGACTCACTGTTTATATGTGTTTTGAAGATGGCATGTGTGCAAGACTGTATGGGTGGATGAGTGTGTGTATAGGTGTGTTAATGAGTGAATGACTGTCTCAATACTGTCTTTATGACTAAGTACATATGTGTTAAACTACTATATGTGAGTATTGGTGTACAATAGTGAGTATATATGTGAGTTAGAGATTTGAAGAGTTCCTGTATAACTAAGTATGTGTTTCTATGAGTGATGGTTTAAGAGAGTCAGTATGTGTATGTTTGTGTGTATAGCTGTATATGCAAGTAAATGGATGTTTGATAGTTTATTTGCATGTGTGAGTATATGTGTAAGTAACTCTATGGATGAGTATAGGTGTGTAACAGGATGTATAGGTGTATGAGTACATATGATGATTGAGTACATGAATGAATGACTATATAGAACTGTTGGTGAATGAGTGGATTTGTAAGAAGATGTTGGAATAGGTTGTTGTAACTGGAATTGGTATCTCCATTTTTTTGAAAATTTTTGTTTCTATTTTTGAATATGTGTATCAAAGGTTATATTAGAGTGAGAGGAGGTCTGCCACTCTTTCACAAGGATGATGTCATCAGTGATGTCATTTGAGATGTCATCAGTGATGTCATGAGTGATGTCACTGACCATGTCATGACTGATGTAATATGTAACTAACTATAACAGGGGAATTTCAAAGGTTTTGTATGAGTAAAATGACCAGCTTACTATAACTGGTGTGAAAGCTATGGTTTTTTCAGAGAATTTCAAAGGTTTTTAAAATGCTAATTCCTAACTATAACGTGTCTGAAACCTATGGTTTTTTCAGTGAATTTGCAAGGTTTTTTTAAATGCTAATTCCTAACTATAACGTGGCTGAAACCTATGGTTTTTTCAGTGAATTTCAATGGTTTTGTAAATGATCATTTTTAAATGTAATAATTGTTATATTTTTTATACTGATTTACTACATTATTATAAAATATTTATTTTTAGATATATTATTTTTTAAATTACATGACATATTTTTAATATAAATTGAAAAAAAAATGTTTTCACACCTGTCTGCAATGCAGCCCCCTGACGCGTTTGCAGAGGGGGAACTAATTCCCCTTGCATACTGGGGGTCCCTGGGGGCCAACTAGCCCACCTGGAACCTCTAGTATGCGCCAGTGGGCTGCATTGCAGAGAGGTGTAATGAGGCCACACCCTTTTTTACACCTCTCTGCAATGCATCCCCCGGGCGTGTTTGCAGAGGAGGAACTAATTCCCTTGCACACTGGGGGGTCCCTGGGGGCCAACTAGCCCGCCTGGAACCTCCAGTATGCGCCAGGGGGTTGCAGAGAGGTGTAATGAGGCTATGCCCCTTTTTACACCTCTCTGCAACGCAGTCCCCTGGCGCGTTTGCAGAGGGGGAACTAATTCCCCTTGCATACTGGGGGTCCCTGGAGGCCAACTAGCCCACCAGGAGCCTCCAGTATGCGCCAGGGGGCTGTGTTGCTTTGCCCCGGAGGGCGGCGGTCCACAGGGCAGTGTGGGGGGGATTGGGTTCCCCCCACACTTCTTTATCACTGTGCCCCCGCGATTTGGTCCCCCTGGGGGATAATTTTTAAAAACAACATACCGGGTTTAAAAAAAAAATGTGGGCCTTGGGGGTCCTTGTGGGACCACCTTGGCAGGCCTAGTGGGTCAGGGTGTTTCTACCCTGCCCCCTTTTTGTGTTCCACAAGTTTGTTTTTCTGCTTTCTTGTGCCTCGGTCTACTGAGCACAAGATGGCTGCCAACACTTCCTGGTTTGGAGAGTTGTTAAACCAACTGCCCGCAATACTCTCCTTCATTACAGAAGTTTTCATCCAACTACACAGAAAAACAGCATACCATTCAGCCAATTTCTGAGATTGCGCAGAAATTGTACTAGATTGGTTGATTACGATGAGAAGGCAGCTGTAATGAAGGAGAAGTTCAAAGAGCGAGGCTATCCCCACAGACTTATACGGGAATCTTGCAAAAGAGCAAGATATTGTGATCGTCAACACCTTCTGAAAAATACCAAAACTAACCAAGATGCTAGTTTAATATTTGTAACCAGACATTCTCTGTTAAACAACCAAGTACGTCAAATCATATACTCTAATTGGCATGTATTAAATGTCAATAAAACCGATCAAGAAAAAATACCTAAGCCATTGTTTAAATTTTGCAAAAACAAAAATATGAAGGACTTGGTTGTAAGATCACGTATGCCAGTAAATAAGGAAGACAGACAAAGACATGTGAATTCTGGGGACCCAGTAATTGGAAACTACAAGTGCGGAATTTGTAAGATATGTCCGCAAGCAATTGAAACAAAAGAAACCCATCATAATGGGATCACTATACAACTGAATTACATGACAAATTGTAAAACAAAAAATATCATATATCTACTATTATGCCCATGCAATTTGGGATATGTTGGAGAATCTTCCCGTTCTATCTATACGAGAGTTACGGAGCACAAATCTGAGATCCGAACTAAAAAAATTAATGCTCCACTAGTAGCCCACTATGTAGAACATGATCACAAACCAGAACAGATCCAATGGGTCATCTTGGAGAAGATTACCCAGAAATAAGGACTGTGTACGGACAAAATCCGTAAAAAACGCGAAGTTTACTGGATTTTTACTCTAGACACAGTTAAATCAGGATTAAACATAGATATTCCCTGGGAACAAGCAATTATATAACTTGTTCAGTTTTATCTATGTCTCCGCATCATCTTGAGACAACAATGCAAAATAAATCTGTTGGCACATTGACACATTGAGGTTGTTTATATATTTTTTTCCCCCTCCATCGTCTGTTTTTCGATTATTAGTTCAGACTACCCATTTAAATATTAATTAAATCAACATGCTGCACCATCTCACTATACTAATCATGTGGTTTCTGAGCGTTGGTTGCCCACTCGCAGCGAATGGCTAATCCATTCTTTATTTCTATGCCCACTCGATGCAAGTGGCTCGTCCTCTCTTTACTCTTATGCCAAACGTCGGATATCATGATGACGCGGCATGCACGTCATCTGGCGGCGCCATGCTATCCCGTTACCCATGGTGTATACAAAGAGTCGCGGCATGTTTGTCATCTGGCGGCGCCATGTTAGTCCTTTATCTATGTTGCTCACACAGAGTCACAAAATATACGTTATCTAATTATTAGGGCACCTGAACCAAACAATTCGAAAAGCGCGGGCTATTTAAACTATATATAGGGATCTCGGTAGAGCAACATGCATCTGGGTGCAGAAAGGAGTATCATCATATACGTGAGGGCATATCGGATATAAGGTGCGTAATGCGGGTCATGAGAAGGGAATCCGTAAACAGGATAGAACTTTATTGCATACTGAGCAAACTGACGCTTAATGGCGGTCCTTTTTTGCCTTTATATCTATTTCAGAAACGTAGAAAAAAGAAATCGGCTGGCCTCTAACTCTATATTTCAGAATCGAAAATAAAAGGTAAACTCCATGAATAATACCTTAAAGCCGAACCTATAAAATAGATTCCCAAACAATGAGACATTAAAATCAATGTTTTGGCTCTATTTAGATTGTACCCACTGAAGTTACACAGATGGCGGCCTGAAATAAATATATCGACCTTATACGATACAGCCACACAAATGTTCGGCTAAACACAACTGTTTAAAGGTAAATAGAAAATTTCTAGATATAATACCAATCACTATAATAGGTATAAGCGTTTAAAAACAATCAAGACTTCTCACGTTATTTCCTTTCCTTTATCACCTTATGGGCATAGCGCTTCACTCGCGTTGTACCGTGCCTGAATAAAATCTGCAACTAACCTAATTGAAAATTCATCTATTCCATCTGGACACGGAAATCGAATAAAGGTATAGAAGTATTATGCTTATATGTCCACAGTACATAAAAGACAATGTCGACATGAACCCTGTCATTCCAAATTAGTGGCATATAGAAAATCTAATATATATAGGAAATCCCCATGGTTATGACATGTACCTTGCCACTATGGTTATCATAAAATAACTGATTCCATACCTTTATAGAACCCCGAAACAAACTCAATGATACATTGTCGTGTATGGGCCTACTCAATAATTGCAGAATTTATACTCATGTGTAGGAAAGATTCAGCCGATATTGTATAGTTGATCTAACTAAATAAAACATGATGTTCAGTTATAGTCTTTTCTATTATTCACAGAGCCTCTCTTCAGACTAAATACCCATAAATCTATAATTGAATGCCCTGACTGGAGGACTTAAGTTGTGATAAAATAAAAGACTAAAAAACGAATCGCATATCACAGCAATCTTAAAGTAAGTAAGCTTCAAATCTGACAACTTTCTGATTAAAAATAAGAGTCATAGATAGTTGCTACCGTCTGAAAGGTGACTAACCATTGTACTGGTTGGATTCAAATTTTCGGTACAACTCTGCGTTCCTTTCTTCCTTTTTCCCTCCCTTCTACTCCAAATTCCTTGTATATAGAAGGGACACAGATTCAGATATATAAAAGAAAGTAATTGTACAAGATAATCTGTAGAAGAGTTTATTATGATGTAAAACTGTCCTATAACATTAAAAGAAATGAACTGTAAATATGTAAGTATGTCTAGGCTGCATGTTGAGAATTATTATCTATCTTAATCAATTAAAATGTATATAGCGGTGCTACCTGTCTTTCTCTTTAAGTATAAAAATACAAATACTGACCCTATGATTGAATACATTGAAAATGTACTGTATAATATGTATTTATATAATGCGACTGATATATATTTCCATGTTGTTTTTTTTTGTAGATTCTCGTTACACATTGTACATTGTCATGTTTGTAATTTGTGAATGACGGTCACCTGACGAAGGCTACAGGCCGAAACGCGCGTAGTTTTATTCCACGACCGATATTTGTGTCTGTTTTTGTTATACTTTCACTTATGTATTTGATATGTAACTGTATGTAATTTATGTTATAGACCACTGATTGTATAACTAATATATAAAAAAACAATAAGAAAAGAGATAAAAACTATTTTTATATACAAAAGAATATATATAATAAAAACAAAAAATAACAAAATATTCTGGTTTGTCCACTTATGATTGATGGTCGCTTGACAAATTTTGAACATGGATTAAATAAAGGGCAGTTGTTTAATAATTGTTTGCTATAGAGAGCTTTGCTCTCACTTTTTTCCTACCTGGCCAATGAGCATGCAGCTTTCTCGAGAAGGTACGCGCACCGTACCTGTACCGTACGCGTACGTACGCGGACCCGTGCTTGCACGGTATGCGCACCCCACGATTATCCACAAAACAATTTAAATTTGGAGGGCTTTAGGAGTCCATGTGGGACCACCTGAGCAGGCCTAGGGGGTCAGGGTGCTTCTACCCTGCCCCCTTTTTGAGTTCTACAGGCTTGTTTTTCTGCTTTCTTGTGCCTCAGTCTACCAAGGCAAGAGATGGCTGTCAACAATTTCTATTTTGGAGTGTTGACAGACATTGGCAGCCAATCAGCATGCAGCTCGCGCATGCGAAGGTCTGCGCACCGTACACATACGGTGCGCGCACGGTACGCGGACCAATGCGCGATCGGTGCGCACTTATAGATATATATTTTATTTATTTTGATTTTCTCAGGAATTACTGGAGGGATTTATACCATTTAAGCAAAAAGGTAATCTGCGAACTGAACTCTACCTCTCTGCCAAATTTGGTTTAATTCCGTTCAGCCGTTCGGGCTGTAGCCATGTCTAATCTTCCTACGGAAAATAACATGGGGAAAACATGTTTTGGGACCCCCCCTTTTTTCTCAGCTCCCACTTGATGAATCCCCCCAAAACTTTCAGGGAAGGAGCGGACCATCTTCTTTGGGAAATTCCCGAAGATTCATCAACAAGCGCCAAAGTTATTCTCAATAGAATGTTGCGGATTTCCTATGGAAACTAGGTCCTAACTATAGCTACCTACTGGCGACCGCCAGTAGGTAATATATATATATATATAAATATATATTTATATATATATATTGTCAGCGGTGTAAAGGTTGGAAGTTTGGAGACAATAACGGATACAAAACTTCGCCCAGGAACACACTGCGCATCCGTACCTGATCTCATTTGCAGCCAGGCTCAACTATGGGGAATGAAGGGAATATGGCTGAAGGACCGCACATCATAGCACGTTGGTGAAAGCAAACTGCACTCTAGGAGTTGTAGTTTCACGTGGTGGATTACTGAGGCGGCTCCTCCCAAATGACAAGCAGGTGTGCAAGCAGATCTACTTTAGATGCCAGAACACTTAAAACTTTGGACCGCAGTGGCAGTGGTAATTTACAAGGAAGCACATCTGATGAAAGCTTATTGCTGAAACACGTCATGCCAAACCTTGACCAATAAAGAATCTTACTTTGAATCCAGCGTGCCCCTCGTCTATCCTATGGAAGAGAGACAGCCTGTGGAAATACTAGCGCAGAGCAATACCGTGAGAGGGAGACACCTTCCGAAGTATCCGGTGTGTCACGTCTCAGTGTGGACTAGGTAGCATCTGGATCGCCCTACATCACCAGGCATTACAATTCTGCTATCAAAGATAGTCCATGACCTACATGGATAGACACCACTACTTGAGAGATGTCACGGACCTGCAATTGTCGACGGTGTAAAGGCTGGAAGTTTGGAGACAATAACGGATATAAAAATTCTCCCAGGAACACACTGCGCATCCGTACCTGATCTCATTTGCAGCCAGCCTCAACCATGGGGAATGAAGGGAATCTGGCTGAAGGACCGCACATCGCAGAAAGTTGGTGAAAGCAAACTGCACTCTGGGAGTTGTAGTTTCACGTGGTGGATTACTGAGGGGGCTCCTCCCAAATGACAAGCAGGTGTGCAAGCAGATCTACTTTATATGCCAGAACACTTAAAACTTTGGACCGTAGTGGCAGTGACAATTTACAAGGAAGAGCATTTGATGAAAGCTTATTGCTGAAACGCATCATGCCAAACCTTGACCAATAAAGGATCTTGTTTTGAATCGAGCGTGCCCCCTCGTCTATCTTTTGGAAGAGAGACAGCCTGTGGAAATACTAGCGCGGAGCAATACAGTGAGAGGGAGGCACCTTCCGAAGTATCCGGTGTGTCACGTCTCGTTGTGGACTAGGAAGCATCTGTATCGCCCTACATCACCAGGCATTACAATTCCGCTATCAAAGATCGTCCATGACCAACATGGATAGACACCAATACTTGAGAGATGTCACGGACCTGCAATTATCGGCGGTGTAAAGGCTGGCAGTTTGGAGACAATAACGAATACAAAACTTCACCCAGGAACACACTGCACATCCGTACCTGATTTCATTTGCAGCCAGCCTCAACCATGAGGAGTGAAGGGAATCTGGCTGAAGGACCGCACATCACAGCACGTTGGTGAAAGCAAACTGCACTCTGGGAGTTGTAGTTTCACGTGGTGGATTACTGAGGCGGCTCCTCTGAAATGACAAGTGGGTGTGCAAGCAGATCTACTTTAGATGCCAGAACACTTAAAACTTTGAACCGCAGTGGCAGTGGCAATTTACAAGGAAGCACATCTGATGAAAGCTTATTGCTGAAACGCGTCATGCCAAACCTTGACCAATAAAGAATCTTGTTTTGAATCCAGCGTGCCCCCTCGTCTATCCTATGGAAGAGAGACAGCCTGTGGAAATACTAGCGCAGAGCAATACCGTGAGAGGGAGACACCTTCCAAAGTATACGGTGTGTCACGTCTCAGTATGGACTAGGAATCATCTGGATCGCCCTACATCACCAGGCATTACAATTCCGCTATCAAAGATAGTCCATGACCTACATGGATAGACACCACCACTTGAGAGATGTCACTGACCTGCAATTGTCGGCGGTGTAAAGGCTGGCAGTTTGGAGACAATGACGGCTATAAAACTTCGCCCAGGAACACACTGCGAATCCGTACCTGATCTCATTTGCAGCCAGCCTCAACCATGGGGAATGAAGGGAATCTGGCTGAAGGACCGCACATCGCAGCACATTGGTGAAAGCAAACTGCACTCTGGGAGTTGTAGTTTCACGTGGTGGATTACTGAGGCGGCTCCTCCCAAATGACAAGCAGGTGTGCAAGCAGATCTACTTTAGATGCCAGAACACTTAAAACTTTGGACCGCAGTGGCAGTGGCAGTGGCAATTTACAAGGAAGCGCATCTGATGAAAGCTTATTGCTGAAAGGCGTCTTGCCAAACCTTGACCAATAAAGAATGTTGTTTTGAATTAAGCGTGCCCCCTCGTCTATCTTATGGTAGAGAGACAGCCTGTGGAAATACTAGTGCGGAGCAATACCGTGATAGGGAGGCACCTTCCGAAGTATCCGGTGTGTCACGTCTCGGTGTGGATTAGGAAGCATCCGGATCACCCTACATCACCAGGCATTACAATTCCGCTACCAAAGATAGTCCATGACCTACATGGATAGATACCACTACTTGAGAGATGTCACGGACCTGCAATTGTCGGCGGTGTAAAGGCTGGAAGTTTGGAGACAATAACTGATACAAAACTTCGCCCAGGAACACACTGCGCATCCGTCCCTGATCTCATTTGCAGCCAGCCTCAACCATGGGGAATGAAGGGAATCTGGCTGAAGGACCGCACATCGCAGCATGTTGGTGAAAGCAAACTGCACTCTGGGAGTTGTAGTTTCACGTGGTGGATTACTGAGGCAGCTCCTCCCAAATGACAAGCAGGTGTGCAAGCAGATCTACTTTAGATGCCAGAACACTTAAAACTTTGGACCGCAGTGGCAGTGGCAATTTACAAGGAAGCGCATCTGCTGAAAGCATATTGCTGAAACGCGTCATGCCAAACCTTGACCAATAAAGAATCTTGTTTTGAATCCAGCGTGCCCCCTCGTCTATCTTATGGAAGAGAGACAGCCTGTGGAAATACTAGCGCAGAGCAATACCGTGAGAGGGAGACACCTTCCGAAGTATCCGGTGTGTCACGTCTCAGTGTGGACTAGGAAGCATCTGGATCGCCCTACATCACCGGGCATTACAATTCCGCTATCAAAGATAGTCCATGACCTACATGGATAGACACCACCACTTGAGAGATGTCACTGACCTGCAATTGTCGCCGGTGTAAAGGCTGGCAGTTTGGAGACAATAACGAATACAAAACTTCGCCCAGGAACACACTGCACATCCATACCTGATTTCATTTGCAGCCAGCCTCAACCATGGGGAGTGAAGGGAATCTGGCTGAAGGACCGCACATCACAGCACGTTGGTGAAAGCAAACTGCACTCTGGGAGTTGTAGTTTCACCTGGTGGATTACTGAGGCGGCTCCTCCCAAATGACAAGCAGGTGTGCAAGCAGATCTACTTTAGATGCCAGAACACTTAAAACTTTGGACCGCAGTGGCAGTGGCAATTTACAAGGAAGCGCATCTGATGAAAGCTTATTGCTGAAACCCGTCATGCCAAACCTTGACCAATAAAAAATCTTGTTTTGAATCCAGCGTGCCCCCTCGTCTATCTTATGGAAGAGAGACAGCCTGTGGAAATACTAGCGCGGAGCAATACCGTGAGAGGGAGACACCTTCCGAAGTATCCGGTGTGTCACGTCTCAGTGTTGACTAGGAAGCATCTGGATCACCCTACATCACCAGGCATTACAATTCCGCTATCAAAGATAGTCCATGACCTACATGGATAGACACCACTACTTGAGAGATGTCAGGGACCTGCAATGGTCGGCGGTGTAAAGGCTGGAAGTTTGGAGACAATAACGGATACAAAACTTCGCCCAGGAACACACTGCGCATCCGTACCTGATCCCATTTGCAGCCAGCCTCAACCATGGGGAATGAAGGGAATCTGCCTGAAGGACCGCCCATCGAAGGAAGCGCATCTGATGAAAGCTTATTGCTGAAACGCGTCATGCCAAACCTTGACCAATAAAGAATCTTGTTTATACATATATATATATACCTTCGAATCCTTCCGTCTCCTCTTCTCCCAACAAGAAAGTCACGGTACTGCAGCAGATAAGTTTCAATTAATTTATTTTACAACACCATGTGCAAAAAGTGCAAATTACAGGACGGCCTACGCGTTTCGGCTACAACTAGCCTTCAACTGGACCATAGAGTCCTTAGGTGTCTAGATAGTTTTTAAAGTGTTTATGTCCAAGTACCCTTCTCTCTTTTAAAAACACTAGACAGGTAACCTCTTTCTCAGAATGTGGGCTAAATTCGCCACCATTTTTTCGTTGTTTTTGTTATTCTGCATTAAAAGTAAAGTACTATTGAATGTACAAAATGCTTTCGCCATTTCGTTTCCGTTTTTGACATTTAAAGTACATTAAATCAAAAGAGTAATGCAAAAAATATTACAAAAATGATTATATATATACAAATACAAAGACCCGTGATCATCTCATGAAAATCAATCTGTTGATCATGTTTGTTTCCCTTCTCTTCCTATGCAATTGATGTTTAAGATTTAAAAAGTGCATATTTTATTGAAGGGTAGTTATTTGTTTATCATAAGTTCTCCAGTTTTAGGAGAAAAAGATGAATGTAAAGTACATATTCAAAAATTACTGAGACTATCAGGTTCCTAAGTACTCGTGGACTATTCACAAACTACGCCTCTTTATATTTTTTTGGTCAATTTTCTGTATAACATGTGTACATACATATCTCATGTAGAAAACACTTACTTTAAAGAATTCATCTATTTATCTCATTCATTCTCTCATAGTTCTCACCCCTCATATATGACATCCAGGTACTGGTCAATATTCAATTCCCTAGGTTGTCCTTGTTTTCGGGGTCCAGTGCCCAAATATATCTTAACTTTTCTTATACATACATGGGCTCTGAATTCAAGGGTCCTGTGACATGGATATACATGAAAAACTAGAAAGAAAACGTTTCTTCTATTGATGATTCAAAATTATATATTCCTGTTCTGAGTTTATATGTACAAGTGTCAACTATACAAGGAAAGGATCAATTTACATTTACACCCTATTTACAACTATTTATACCTCGCAAGGAAAGGTCTCCTAGTTATTTACTGATGTTACATGGTTTTAACTCATACTAATATTTACAAATGTACATACAGTTCTGCGTCCAGATTATGTCCATGTGGGTACTCTGTCCCAATTGCCAAGATCATTCTTGATTCCATTTTGCGTAACTTCAATGTTCGATCGCCACCTCTCTCTGCTGGTTTTATGATTTTAATACCAGAGTATCGTAACTTGCTGCAATCGCTCTGGTGACATTCATTGAAGTGCTTGCCCATTGGGTAATTTGGGTCAATGTTCTTGATCGCATGGAGATGCTGTAAAATTCTCAATTTCAATTTATTATTGTGCTCCCTATATAATGTTTCCCACATGGGCATGTTAGTCTGTAGATCACACATTTGGATTCACAAGTTATGTGATCTATGATTTTCTCAGATCTTCCATTCAACAGTATATATTCAGAGATATTTATACCATGGTCAAAAGCTTTACATTTCTTACACTTCCAGAAGCCAGGAGTGTATAGCCAAGATTTTTCTTTAAGTTGTTTTATTTCAAGATGGCTCTGAGTTAAAATGTCTCGTAGGGAAGCTGTTTTCCTGTAGGTAATACATGGATGGGATGTTATGTTTTCTTTTAAAGTATCATCCAATAATAGAACTTTCCAGTTCCTGTTTATTACTCTTTTCAGATCCTGGCTTTGGTTGTTATAGTCCATGATTAGGTGTGTTGTAGCATCTGTCTTTTCTTTTTCCACAGGTTTCAATAGGTCATTCCGTTGTTTCAAATGTATTCTTGATTTTGCTGTTGTCAGTACATCCAGAGGGTACCCTCTTTCAAGGAAACGACTACTCATCATTTCTATTTCCAACACCAAATCATCCATTTCCGAGCAGTTCCTTTTCGCTCTGGGCATTTGTCCATAGGGTATGCTCCATTTAAGCTTTGTTGGATGTCCATTATTTGCTTGATGGATACTGTTACAAGATGTCGGCTTTCGGTGTATTTTGGTGATTAATTTATTGTTCTTAATGAAAACTTCAACATCCAGCAAAATGATGTTGGTGTTACTTATATTTGACGTGAAGTGGAGATTGTATTTATTTATTTCCAATGAAGTGATGAAAATTTGTTGGTCTTCTGGACTTCCATCCCAAATTACGAATAAATCATCGATGAATCGACACCATGTTATTATTCTTCAATCCTGTCTTTTCTTTTCCTCCTCCACAATTTCCGTCTCCCAGAGCACCATTAAAAGGTTGGCATACTTTGGGGCAAAGGATGTCCCCATTGCCGTACCCTGTTTTTGTAAATACAGGCTGCCCAGGAACAGGAAGACATTATGTTTCAGACAGTATGTCAACATGTCTATTAACATGGCAGAATGTTCCAAGTAGCTAATGGACCTTGCCTCCAGGAATTTCCTCACAGCTCCTATGCCATCCTTATGGCGTATAGACGTATATAGTGATTATATGTCTATAGTTGTCATCTGATATTCGGATCTCCACTCAATTTGGCTGATTCCAATGTCCGGTCCCTGCTGGCTACCACTGCCCCATATATATATTACCTACTGGCGATAGCCAGTAGGTATATATAGTTAGGATTTTTTCTCTATGGAACTTTTGAAAATTCTATGCCTAATAACTTTGGCGTTTGTGGACGGAATTGGCTGAAATTTTCAGGAAAATGGCACATTTTGTTTCTGAGCAGCTCCTGGAAATTTGGGGGGGGTTCGTCAAGGGGGGGCCGAGAAAAAAGGGGGGTCCCAAAACGCGTTTTTCCCATGTTAATTTCCATAGGGCGGTTGGACTCACTTTTAGCCCGAACGGCTGAATGGATTTCCACGAAACTTGGCAAAATTGTAGGGACTGTTAGCCCGATGTGCCTTTGCTAGGTCTCAATATATGTGCTTCAGTGAATTTTGAGAAATTAACGTTTAAAACAAGATATATATCTGTAACAGCGCTCCGGGCAGCGCTCCGGTTCGCGTACTTTTCGCGTATCGGAACTTTGCGAAGCGAAGCTGATTGGCTCTCCGGTGTCTGTCAACATTCTAAACAGTCCGGTGCGGCCGCCATCTTGTCTCTCGGTAGGATCGAGAGACAAGAGGAGGCCAAAACAAAGGGGGAAATGAAGGAAAGGGGGCAAGGTAGACCCCTTCTGACCCCCTAGGATTGATGAGGGGATATTATAGAGCCACGCTGGGCCCAAAAAAAAAAAAAAAAAAAATTCCGATTTTTTCGCCGTAGAGACGCGTCTTGGTACGCGAACCGGGCAGCTAACCGGGCAGCTAACCGGGAAGCTAACCGGCAGTGTAACGGGAGTCTGACGAGTAGCTGATTGGCTGTCAACATTGTAAACAGTCCGGAGCGGCCGCCATCTTGTCTCTCGGTAGGATCGAGAGACAAGAGGAGGCCAAAACAAAGGGGGAAATGAAGGAAAGAGGGCAAGGTAGACCCCTTCTGACCCCCTTGGATTGATGAGGGGATATTATAGAGCCACGCTGGGCCCAAAAAAAAAAAAAAAATTCCGATTTTTTCGCCGTAGAGACGCGTCTTGGTACGCGAACCGGGCAGCTAACCGGGCAACGAACCGGGCAGCTAACCGGCAGTGTAACGGGAGTCTGAGGAGAAGCTGATTGGCTGTTATCATTGTAAACAGTCTGGAGCGGCCGCCATCTTGTCTCTCTGTGGGATCGAGAGACAAGAGGTGGAAAAAAAAAAGGTGTAAATGAATGAAAGGGGTAAGGCAAACCCCTCCTGAACCCCTAGGATTGATGAGGGGGCTATTAAAGTTCCCTGGGGGGTGAAAAAAAAAATTGCGATTTTTCGCGGTAAAGGTGCTTCCTGGTACGTTAACCGGGCAGCTAACCGGCAGCGTAACGGGAGTCCGACATATTGTGTTTTTTGAACGTTTGTGATATGTGCACGTGTGGATTTTGTCTAATTAAGGTTAAAAAAATATATATATATCTTTAAGCGTGTTCTGGCGCGCTTACGTTTTGGGTTTGGTTTGCGCTGCAGAGACGATACGTCACGGTTATGCGATGCATCATTAGGCGTCTCACGGGCTACGTGATACGTCACTTAATAAAGAATAAATTTTACAGCTATAGATATTAGCTTTTAAAAAACCAATGAAATTCACAGAAAAAACCATAGGTTATAGACCATGTATAGTTAGGAATTTGCATTTACAAAACCTTGAAAATTCACTGAAAAAACCATAGGTTATAGACCATATATAGTTAGGGATTAGCATTTAAAAAACCTTATTTTATTTGCACAAAACCATTGAAATTCCATATATAGTTAGTTGCACTAACTATATATCGCGGACCCGCAATCCACTGCTAATGATGTCACATATTACATCATTCATGACATGGTCAGTGACATCACTGATGACATCACTGATGACATCTCAAATGACATCACTGATGACATCACTGATGACAACACCCAGTGACTGTATGTTTCTGTAAAGTTAAAATATGTCTTACATATTGAAGAATGAGTGGATGTATAAGTGTCTGGATGAAGGATTTAGTAGGTGCATGACTGACTGTATGAGAGAATGATTAAATGTGTCTCACTGAGTGCATGGGTTAGTGATTAAAGTGTCTTAATTTGGCAATCATTATTTATGTTCTTCTGTAAACTGCTGCATGTTTAAATCAGTAGCTATATCAGTAACTATATGGGTTATTGAATGGTTGCCCAAGTATTTGTATGGGAGACTGAGTATGTGTGTGGGTGGCTGGGAGGTGTATAACTCTGTGCATAGATGTGTGAGCAGTTGATTCCCTAGGTGTATGGGTTCAAAAGTGCATGTAGAAACAGCTGTATGGACAGTTGACTGTGTGCATGAGTATATTGGTGAGTGAATGGATATCTCAGTTCTACATGTCAAAGTAAGTACATATGTAAAACACACTCCATGTGAGAGTTGACATATATAAATAACTGAACATAAGAGCCAGTGAATGTGAGAGTGGCTGTATGAATCATTGTGAACTTGTATCAAGGATTGTATAAGAGAGTAAATATGTGTTAGTATATGTTTGAATAAGTAAGGTGTGTATAACTGTATAGTTGAGGAAATGGAGGTGTGATTGATTCTTTGCATGACTGACTAGGTGTGTGGGTAACTCCATGGATGTGTGACAGTCTGTGAGTGCCTGTTTACACTGAGTGTATCTAAGGTTATATTAGAGTCTGAAGATGTATTATCACATAAATGATATCATCAGTGATGTAATCAGTAATGTCAAATGAGATGTCAGTGATGTCATCAGTGATGTCATTTGAGATGTCATCAGTGATGTCATCAGTGATGTCATTTGAGATGTCATCAGTGATCTCATCAGTGATGTCACTGACCATGTCATGAATGATGTAATATGTGACATCATTAGCAGTGGATTGCGGGTCCGCGATATATAGTTAGTGCAACTAACTATATATGGAATTTCAATGGTTTTGTGCAAATAAAATAAGGTTTTTTAAATGCTAATCCCTAACTATATATGGTCTATAACCTATGGTTTTTTCAGTGAATATATATATATATATATATATATATATATATATATATATATATATATATATATATATATATATATATATATATATATATATATATATATATATATATATATATATATATATATATATATATATATATATATATATATATATATATATATCCAAACAAAAGTTGCCTGTGAATGAGGGAGCCCACGAAGGTTTGATCCATATGCCACTGCTTTAATGGTGAAACAACATAACAGGACAGCAGCAGCGCCTTACTAAAATCCAATGTCCCACCCGACGCGTTTCATGCTGGAAGCACTTTGTCAAGGGTCACGGGCATCTTGCAGAGTAGTGTGCAGGGCTAATTGGGCATCTCGCACCTTATTAATGATGACTCCACCCACCTGGGCGTGGCCGCCCCAGTGGCCTTTGATAACTGTAGTCCATGTCTTTCTCGAGTGAGATGCCGTGCACAAACTCCCTTTTCCCAAATTGTGTTTCTCAGTGGCGATACACATCTGCCATTGTCCGTCGTGTAACATTCAGTTTCATCACTGGGCAACCTCCTCCCATGTCGCCTCGTCGATTGGCATTGCAACAGGACTGCATTCACATGCAGCTGGGCTCACCCCGCGGTTCAGGCGTCACCGCTAGAAATCCAAACAAAAGTTGCCTGTGAATGAGGGAGCCCACGAAGGTTTGATCCATATGCCACTGCTTTAATGGTGAAACAACATAACAGGACAGCAGCAGCGCCTTACTAAAATCCAATGTCCCACCCGACGCATTTCATGCTGGAAGCACTTTGTCAAGGGTCATGGGCATCTTGCAGAGTAGTGTGCAGGGCTAATTGGGCATCTCGCACCTTATTAATGATGATTCCACCCACCTGGGCGTGGCCGCCCCAGTGGCCTGTGGTAACTGTAGTCCATGTCTTTCTCGAGTGAGACGCAGTGCACAAACTCCCTTTTCCCAAATTGTGTTTCTCAGTGGCGATACACATCTGCCATTGTGCGTCGTGTAACAATCACTTTCATCACTGGGCAACCTCCTCCCATGTCGCCTCGTCGATTGGCGTTGCAACAGGACTGCATTCACATGCAGCTGGGCTCAGCCCGCGGTTCAGGTGTCACCGCTAGAAATCCAAACAAAAGTTGCCGGTGAATGAGGGAGCCCACGAAGGTTTGATCCATATGCCACTGCTTTAATGGTGAAACAACATAACAGGACAGCAGCAGCGCCTTACTAAAATCCAATGTCCCACCCGACGCGTTTCATGCTGGAAGCACTTTGTCAAGGGTCACGGGCATCTTGCAGAGTCGTGTGCAGGGCTAATTGGGCATCTCGCACCTTATTAATGATGACTCCACCCACCTGGGCGTGGCCGCCCCAGTGGCCTGTGTTAACTGTAGTCCATGTCTTTCTCGAGTGAGACGCCGTGCACAAACTCCCTTTTCCCAAATTGTGTTTCTCAGTGGCGATACACATCTGCCATTGTCCGTCGTGTAACATTCAGTTTCATCACTGGGCAACCTCCTCCCATGTCGCCTCGTCGATTGGCGTTGCAACAGGACTGCATTCACATGCAGCTGGGCTCACTCCGCGGTTCAGGCGTCACCGCTAGAAATCCAAACAAAAGTTGCCTGTGAATGAGGGAGCCCACGAAGGTTTGATCCATATGCCACTGCTTTAATGGTTGCTTGCTTCTGAAACGCGTTGGGAATTCAAAGAAACGAACTGGGGCTGTGATCGTGTTTAGTGCAAAATAAAAGGAATGTTTCCTATCCTTGCGGGGTGGCGTTCTTATGTTCCGGGGCACCTTGGGATGATTAATACGCGGCAGGCTCCGAGCCGCGGAGAATGCACCGCCTGAGAAGCAAGCAGGTCTAAGAGGCTGTTACTGAAGCAGCCTGCCAGCCCGAAATAAAACATGAAAGCAGCCCTGGAACCCACTGGAGGACAAGAAACACAAAAGAAAGATGGGTTAAAAACATTAAATATATCAATCAATATAGGCTAGCTAGTTTAAGGGAAATATTTAGGAGACTCAGGTACGTCAGCAGTATCAATGAGGAAAAAACACTGTTTTCCTTTGAAAGCCCTCACCCACCGACCTAGTCGGTGGCATGCTTCATCATCGGGCCCACCACAGTGGCACCGAATGTGCCCCGGGTGTGCTTCAACGCCAGGTGACTGCGGAGCTGGTATATTGCTGAGTGTGCAGTGAAGGGGAGTGAAGGTGAAACTTAAAATGCTATCCAGGAGGTCCCAGCACCCGAGGGTTTAAGCAATATTTAATGAACTGGGCCTCTGTTAGCAGGTTAAAAAGGCAAGAGGACGTTTAAGGGAGAGTTACAATGACCTCCAGCGTCCAGTGTGGTCTACATGTTTCAGCCAGTGCCTTTTATTCTAAGCTGGCTTTCCTCAGGACCAAAGCGAAATGTGAAAGGTGCAAAATTATAATAAACTATATTTTAAGTGAGTGTTGTTTATTCTTTCTATGTGTTGCGCACGCTAAGGCGCTGTAACTGTTAGAGGGGGATTCCCTCAAGCTTTTCTACACAGAACACATAGGACAGAGACAAGACGTACATGGAAGAGTCATATTAGGGTTGCATAAAATAAATGAACCACTGTTTGCCGACTTATAAGGTGGTGTGCGACCTATATGCGGCTATGGTGAGCTCATGGGGACTCCATAGAGCTAGTGAGGGTATACTGAACCGTTAGTGAGGGGTGGTGGGCTAAAAACGAAATCACAAGGTGAGGTACAGGAAAGTATTGGTACTAGATCCTCACTCTGTTATTTCTTAGTAAAAAGCCTCATGGGTCCCCTGGCAGAGAAAGAGACCCTGTGGGGATAAAAATGAGATATGCAAGGCTTTCTAACCTGTAAGGAGAGAAGATGCTTACCCCAATTGCAGGATTTAGAGGGTTACTCACGAGTAGTTAGGTCTGGATCCTCCTGGGACCTATTCGTCCATCCGCGGCGCCCGAAATGCAGTGAATGGGCCGCATTGTTTGTTTTTTTATACTCGTCTCGTAATGTATTTCACCTGTTCGAGATAGAAAGAGAGGGAGGTATGCGAGCAGATCGCCATGTCATGCTGCTGTGTGCTGCTCATGTGCAGGGAAGCAGCGTGTGGGACATTAAAAACATTAAAGACAACAAAACCGGACCCGACTGAAAGAAATTGAATCAGTACTTCAAAGTCCAGCAAGCAGTTGTAACTGAGAAACCGTTGCATTGTGGGAAAAAGCACAAACTATAAAATCGTTTGAAGTACTGTACCGGGTTTTGCGGTGTCTCCCCATTTCCCCTGAAGAAATTGCATGAGGCAATGAAACGTGTTGGGAATTCAAAAAAACGAACTGGGGCTGTGATCGTGTTTCGTGCCAAATGAAAGGAATATTTCCTATCCTTGCGGAGTGGCGTTCTTATGTTCTGGGGCACCTTGGGATGATATATATATATATATATATATATATATATATATATATATATATATATATATATATATATATATATATATATACGTTTCACAGTCCTGCTCCGCTGCATCAGAATAAGGACCAAGATCCAATCTGCATCAACGAAACCCACAGGTACAGACCACTCCACAGCGCAAAAGTGAAATTAAAGTGGTTTATTCACACGAACTCGCCAGCATGACGCGTTTCGGTCACTACACGGTGACCTTGATCACATGCCAGACAAAACCAATGAAAATACTTATAAAGGGTGACCAATTAACACAGAAGGCTGGGCATACATAATGATAGAAACTGAAAAAGCACTGAAATGTAGTTCATCCACAGTCGAAAACAGACCCATATTTACAAAGGTATAAAATGAGTATATACAATTAGAAAATAACCTAAGTGTACATATATACAATCACCAAATATTATACAAATTTACAAAGCAATCTTTGACCTTTACCTGTACAATATTTACAAGTTACTGTTCTTATTTATGTCCGTTTTCATACATTAACAAACACAATTGATTCGATGTCAGAATTTTACGAACACCGGATGATAGTGCAAAATAGTATTCATTATCAAATTAGCCCACTCACATAACTGTGTAAATTGATATAAACCCAAAAGTTCCAAACCCTAGTGCAAAAATTAAATAAAGTGCCAAAGTACAAATGAAGCCAGCTCGAGAGTCAGATCCCTGACCCTAAAAGTACCTCATATGTGGCTGACCAATTTATTACAAGAAAAAATAAGTCGGGAAAAATGTGAGGGAAAGCTCAAGCCCCACCATGTTACACCCTATTAGGAGGTTTACATGTATATGGGTTAATATTAGAAACTACCCAAAATCCTGTATAGACAATGTGACTACAGTGATGAGCAAATAGTTATCCCATAAACATATATTTACATAATTCCAATGTTTTTTTCTCTATCTTCGAGGGAACACAAATTAGGACATAGTGCCTTAATAAATTCCCAAAGGATACTACATGATAATTTTTAAGGAAATTACAAACCTAGACGGATCAATCATACCAAAATGTGACACAAATATTAATATATCAATTGATATGGAACCAGGGATGATCTTATGACAGGGGAAATGACTCACAGACAGTGATGGTGTACAATGGTAATACTTGCTCATAGGATAGATACAATGGACAATGAAAACCGCTTAGCTTAGATTTCAAAATATATGGATAGTACTATCAGAGTCAAATCTAGCAAGTAGCTGGATTCGGGGGGACTGAATGTAACTAGAAATTTGGCCCATATGGCCAAATATATTGCCTGGATTTTATAAAAAACAATGAAGGTCCTCTCCCGTATTTAATCCATTCGGAATTCTCGTATCTAACAGCAGAATGTACTTACTTTCTAACTGTCTGAGGGATTTCTCCCTATTCCCACCTCTGATACTCTTAGGGACTCCATCAATAATGAAATAGCTTAAATGATTCACATTTCTCTGATGGACCAAGCCAAAATGCTGAGCCACCTGATATTTATCATCAGAGTTGACAATGGCCCTGAGATGCTGTAGTATTCGATTAAAGGCCTGTAGCTTAGTGCTACCAACGTACTTGACTCCACAAGTACATTGGAGCACATAAACTACAAACTCCGACCGGCAAGTGTAATGCCCCTTTATGGCAATGGGAGATAGATCAAATGCAGATTTGTATTCCTTGGTGGAAACACCAAATTTACAGGCTCTGCATGAGATGCACTTATAGAAACCTGACTTCTCAAATAACCCCTCTTTTTTAGGAATGACCTCTGGGCTAGATCTTACCAGGGCATCCCGCATAGACGGTGCCCTTCTAAATGTTATTATAGGTTCCTCAGGCAATAAGGGGGCTACAGTGATATCTGTCTTTAACAAGGGCCAGTGTTTTCTAAGAATGCCTCTCAATTTTCTCTCCTCACTGTTGTAAGTAGTGATCATGCCAATCTTCTCAGGGACCTCAGATACAGATTCTTGTCTTATTCTGATAGCTGTGGTAGAGTTTAGATATTCTTCTCGGTTTAGCTCATTTGCTTTATTCAAAGCTTCCCTGAGAGCGTTAGTTTGATAGCCTCTAGCAATAAACCTGTTGAATGCTTCTGTTTGGCACTTTTCCAAGTCAGCCTCTGAACTGCAAATCCTGCGAATACGCAGGAATTCCCCATAGGGGATACTTTTCACGAGGTGACCCGGGTGCCCACTGCCAGCGTGCAAAATGGAATTGCCCGCTGTGGGCTTCCTATGAAGTCTAGTCTGGAGTTTCCCATTCTGGACATAGATCTCAACGTCCAAGAATTGGATCATTTCTTTACTGATCTGTGACGTGAATTTGAGGTTAAGTTGATTCTCATTAATTACTCTAACAAACTCAGTAGCTGATTCCACAGACCCCCTCCACACCATACAAATATCATCTATATATATATATATATATATATATATATATATATATATATATATATATATATATATATATATTCACTGAAAAAACCATAGGTTATAGACCATATATAGTTAGAGATTAGCATTTACAAAACCTTAATTTACTCGCACAAAACCATTGAAATTCGATATTACATCATTCATGACATAGTCAGTGACATCACTGATGACATCATCCAGTGACTGTATGTTTCTGTAGAGTTTAAATATGTCTTACATATTGAAGAATGAGTGGATGTATAAGTGTCTGGATGAAGGATTTAGTAGGTGCATGACTGACTGTATGAGTGAGTGATTAAATGTGTCTCACTGAGTGCATTGGTTAGTGACTAAACTGTCTGAATGTGTGCATCAGTATGTCTGTTGTTGTGTAAGATGCTGCATGTGTTGATCAGTACCTATATGAGTAACTATATGGGTTATTGATTGGTTGCCCAAGTATTTGTATGGGAGAGTGAGTGTGTGGGTGTCTGGGAGGTGTGTGACTCTGTGCATAGATGTATGAACAGTTGATTCACTAGATGTATGGGTTCAAAACTGCATGTGGAAACAGCTGTATGGGTGGTTGACTGTGTGCATGAGTGTATTGGTGAGTGAATGGATATCTCAGTGCTACATGTCAAAGTAAGTACATATGTAAAACACAGTACATGTGAGAGTTCACATATATAAATTACTGTTTATAAGAGCTAGTGAATGTGTGAGTGGCTGCATGGATCATTGAAAACTTGTATCAGTGATTGTATAAGAGAGTAAATATGTGTTAGAATATGTTTGAATAAGTAAGGTGTGTATAACTGTATAGTTGAGGAAATGGAGGTGTGATTGATTCTTTGCATGACTGACTAGGTGTATGAGTAACTCCATGGATGAGTGACAATCTGTGAGTGTCTGTTTACTCTGAGTGTATCTAAGGTTATATTAGAGTCTGAAGAGGTTAATCGTATTATCACATGATTGATGTCATCAGTGATGTTGTCTGTGATGTCATTTGAGTTGTCATCAGTGATGTCATCAGTGATGTCATTTGAGATGTCATCAGTGATGTCATCAGTGATGTCACTGACCATGTCATGAATGATGTAATATGTGACATCATCAGCAGTGGATTGCGGGTGCGCGATATATAGTTATTGCAACTAACTATATATGCGAATTTCAATGGTTTTGTGCGAGTAAATTAAGGTTTTGTAAATGCTAATCCCTAACTATATATGGTCTATAACCTATGGTTTTTACAGTGAATATATATATATATGGCCCCTCTAGAGAAACTATCTGAATTTGATTATCTGGGTCTACGCCTGAATGACAAGATGAACTGGTCTTCCCACATCGACAAGATGGTTCTCTGCCACAAAAGGGTAGGGGGTGCCTTACTAAAGGAATACCATACATCTTCCAGATCCACAGTGGCGCCCGCAGTTGAGATCTACAAGGCAAGGGGGGTTACTTCTGCCTTGTATGGTGCGGAGCTATGGGGCAGTTGTAATTTGGATTCCCTAACCAAGTCCGAAAACAAGCTCTTAAAGGACCTTCTAGCTCTCCCCTCGAGCACCCCGACAGTTCCGGTGCTTTTGGACTTGGGCTGCAGAAGCATTAAAGACCAGGCCCGTTTTCGCCCATTGCTCTTATGGTCCCGCATATGGAGGGTCCATAAAATCCTATGCCAAGGGCCTATCAGAAGTAATGAACATGGGGGGCTGGAACAAGATCAAGTGGCTGCGGGACACAAAAAACTTTTGGGGGAATTGGGCCTGGGACACTGTTGGTCTACAAAATCTGCTCCCCCAAAGGCAGTCCTTAAAAAACTATATTGGGACTGGGTTTTTTGCAAACAAAGCGGGAACCCCAATCACTGCAACTCGACTGCAGCGTTCCTCAGAATAAAGGATGAGGCATTATACGAACCCTATATGGATTTTATTACTATGCCAGTGGACAGGGCCCTTTATTTTAAGTTTAGAGTTGGCACTCTCCCGCTAGGAGCAACTCTATCATAGTGGAAGTCCCATGCTCATTTATCTCCCTTCTGTGCTTGCTGCCCAGCCAGGCCGGAGACAGTCGCTCATGTACTCTTTGAGTGTCCAGATTATATTTATCCAAGGAGATATTGGTTGAAACCCCTTTTTAAAAGTTTGGGAACCCGCATGCATTCTGTAGCTTTCCGAATTTTACTGACTGATACCTCCCCCTTACAGTCTGTGGTGTCTCCAAATTTTTAAAATGTTGGTGGTTGATCCGTTGCAAGAGATTGTCTATATCGGTTTAATTCCATTTTTAGCTAATTTATTTAGGGGATCCCTACAAATCTTATCTATTTTAAAACGTATAACATACCTGCACTTTTTGTAATATTGTTTTTATAATGTATGTTATGCTTGTAAGATATCTCTGCATATTGAATAAAGCTTTCAACCAACCATATATATATATATATATATATATATATATATATATATATATATATATATATATGTATATATGTATATATATATATATATTCCACTTGGACAGCGCTCCTGCTGCAACCCCTCGCCTTCGTGGGTGTGGCTCGAACCGGCGGAGCAGCCGGAATCAATATGCAAAAAGTAGCGGCGTTCCTCACGGGCACTCGGACAAGGATCACACAGCAGACTCCAGGGTTACCAAGATTAAAGATTTATTACTTCATAAATCTTGTCGTGACGCGTTTCGCACTCCACAGATCTGTGGAGTGCGAAACGCGTCACGACAAGATTTATGAAGTAATAAATCTTTAATCTTGGTAACCCTGGAGTCTGCTGTGTGATCCTTGTCCGAGTGCCCGTGAGGAACGCCGCTACTTTTTGCATATATATATATATATATATATATATATATGTATATATATATGTATATATATATATATATATATATATATATATATATATATATATATATATATATATATATATACATATATATATATATATACATACATACAATAAATACCCGAAATGTTCCCCAAAATAACATGGAGTCACAAAGTGGGGTAAGCTCCCAGGATTTTCCAGTTCTCAGTTCACAACAAACAAGGAGTCTGGCAAATAAGAAACCGGATACACCTTTCAAAAGAAAATCCAAGTTTGTACCGATTACAACTAAAGACTCAATTGATGTTTTCAATGATACAGTGGTTGCGCAAGTTAAGAAACTACACACTAAGATCCAAATGACCAAGAAAAGAAGGACAAAGGAACAAATTCAATATGACAATCTAATGGAAAAATTAAAGAATGAAAATCAGGTGGTAATAAGAAATTCGGATAAGGGAGGAAACATTGTGCTGTGGCCTCTTTCACAATACCTCACTGAAGCAAACAAACAGCTCAGCGACGTCCAATGTTACCACCACAGCTCACCCATCAAATATAAACAGATGCAAGATGAATTGGCCAGTAAACTACTGGCATGGAAAAGTTTGGGACTTTTGAACATGGAGGAGTTCAAATTCCTAAAGAAAGAACATCCACGTACGCCAGTGATCTATTTCATAGCCAAAATACATAAGAATAAGGAAACACCCCCAGGAAGACCAATTATCGCGGCATGTGATGGACCCCTTGAAAATCTCTCACAGTATATAGACTTCTTTTTACAAGAACACGTGCATAAACTAAAGTCATATGTGAAAGACACGGGGGACTTCCTATCAAAAATAGCCAAGGTTAAATGGGAAACAGGATATCATCTAATAACCCTGGATGTTTCCTCACTATACACTTGTATCCGTAACAGGGATGGGGCGAAGGCTGTACAATACTTTTTATCCAAAAGATCTATTGAATTTAAAATGCACAACAAAATGTTAATTGATATGCTTTTGTTTTGTTTGGAACATAACTTTTTCCTCTTCAATAAGCAAATGTACCGTCAGGTTCAGGGTGTCGCCATGGGGGCCAGCTTCTCCCCCAGTTATGCCTGTCTGTTTATGGGCTGGTGGGAGGAGTTGGTCCTCACGGAGAAATACCATGACATCTGCACCAATAATATAATATCTTACCTGCGGTACATTGATGACTTGATCATTGTGTGGAAGGGCAGCAAACAGGAGGCACAGACTTTCATAGATAACATCAATGTTAATGACATCAACTTATGCTTCACATCTGACATAAGTGATAGGCAAGTCTCCTTCCTGGATGTTCTAGTTAAAACTGATGAAGGCAAGATAAAGACCACCCTGTACAGAAAGCAGACTGCAGGGAACACCCTGTTACATGCTAGTAGCGCACATCCCAGCCATCTAATCCACAGCATTCCCTACGGGGAAATGCTGCGGTTACGTAGAATATGCAGCGATGAAGGGGAACTCAGGAGGCATCAACAGGAGAGTAAGTGTAGGTTCCTGGAAAGAGGCTACAGTGCCAAAGTAATTGATGCGGCAATGGCCAAATCTAGATTAAAATCCAGAGAGGAACTCCTACAAAACGCAGAAATTCTGACGGTAGAAAACACCAGTAGCACAACCATGTCTGATGAGGCACCCAGATTAATTATGAGCTACAACCGCCAGCATAGGGAACTGCGAAAAATCATCCAACGTAACTGGCATCTTGTAAAAGAGGATCCAGTCATAGGAGACTCTCTTCCTGAATACCCCTCTATCACATACAGAAAAGCAACATCGATGGGGGATGTGCTAGTAAGAAGCAGTCCAGAATACAAAGATAGCACAGGCCTGTCCCTAGCACGTAAAGGGTTTTACAAGTGCTCCAGCTGTAAAGCATGTTCTTTTGGGGTGAACAAAACTTCTTACTTAACAGCTTTCAGCTCCAAACCACAAAACATCAAGTTTCACTTGACATGTAAAAGTGAATTTGTGGTATACGTACTAGAGTGCACCTGTAATTTAAAATATGTAGGCAGTACCAAGCTCCCAAGCCACAAGAGGATATTACAACACATCAGGGCGATCACCAACAACGACCCTAATTATCCCGTGGCAAGACACTTCCATGAAGTCCATGGTGGAAATCTGAAAGACCTAAGATATTACATCATAGACACAGTCCCCGCGCAGAGAAGGGGAGGGGATAGGGAAGGCATGCTTCGTAGGCTTGAGACACATTATATCTTGACTTTAGATACTAAGCAGCCAAAAGGTCTTAACATGACGGAAGATCTGTACACATTTTTAGAATGAGTATTGGACTGTATCTGCTTACGAGAAATAGCGCTCAATTTGCACTATCTTCATCAGTTTAACATATTAGGACGTAACAGTTTGAATTCTCATTTGTTCCTGGTTGTAAGTAACTAATGAATTGATTTTGTATTGTAAATAATGGATTTTACATGGCGACAAAGTTAAATATTTATGTATATATTTTTGATACTCCAGAAGGGATTTTAACTATTTATGCAATTTTAATGAAATCATGAGTGGATTGATCAACCATTAATGTCTATGAAATTTGGTGAAGGTTGATCAATTGTGGGAAACACTCAGTTGGTTAGCCATATTGAGTTGCATTCAATTAGTTGGAACCCTTTGAGAGTGAGAGATGTGTACATGATATTGTCCTTGTAATTGTCTTGAAATAAGATTGGAAATAACAAAAGTTTTTTTTTTTCGTTATGCACATAGGTTATCAATTTTGTTTATCGAAAAAAGAGTTTTTCTTCTATCACGTTTTTGAAAAATGTCTTAGTTTTAATTTCTCTAGATTCACGGTGATGCACTATAGTATTTAGTAAATGGACATTTGAAATACAGCAAACATTACCCTATTGTATTATACTATAAACACTTTTTAAGGCTGTATCCATATTCTGGAAAATTCAGCAAATGTATTTTACAAATATTTTCTGTATTTTACGTACCACACTATGAAAATGATGAAAAAAAGCTGTAAATTAGTATTTTTTCTATGTCCATTTTAATGCACTTGCACTTTAAAAGGAGGTGTATCCCACGACACTGTTGTCATGTGATCAAGGCAGGGATCTGCCGAAACGCGTCGTGGCTGACATGGTTGCACTTTTAAGCTAAAATAAAAGAAGAAGCACGAAAATTTGGGTCTACCTCGTCTTTGCTTGTGTGTGGCTGTTGGTCTCGTGTAGAGACGGAGGCGAGCTCTTGCAGCATACATATATATATATATATTACCTACTGACTATCGCCAGTAGGTATATATAGTTAGGATTTATTCCCTATGGGATTTTTGAAAATTCTATGTCTAATAACTTTGGCGTTTGTGGACGGAATCGGCTGAAATTTTCAGGAAAATGGCACATTTTGTTTCTGAGCAGCCCTTGAAAATTTGGGGGGGTTTTGTCGAGGGGGGGCCGAGAAAAAAGGGGGGTCCCAAAACGCGTTTTTCCCATGTTAATTTCCATAGGGCGGTTGGACTCACTTTTAGCTCGAACGGCTGAATGGATTTGCACGAAACTTGGCAAAATTGTAGGGACTGTTAGCCCGATGTGCCTTTGCTAGGTCTCAATATATGTGCTCCAGTAGTTTTTGAGAAATTAACGTTTAAAACAAGATATATATCTGTAACAGCGCTCCAGGCTGCGCTCCGGTTCGCTTACTTTTCGCGAAACGGAACTTTGCGATGCGAAGCTGATTGGCTCCCCGGTGTCTGTCAACATTCTAAACAGTCCGGAGCGGCCGCCATCTTATCTCTCGGTAGGATCGAGAGAGAAGAAGAGGTGAAAAACGAAGGGGGAATTTAATGAAAGGGGTCAAGGTATACCCCTCTTGACCCCCTAGGAATGTTGTTGGGGTTATTAAAGGGTCCCGTGGGGAAAATAAAAAAAAAATGATTTTTCACGGTAGAAGCGCTTCACGGGCCGCGAACTGGGCCGCAAACTGGTAGCGAAACGAGAATTCGCCATTTTGTGCTTCGTTTTAATTAAATTACTAGGTATAAGGGGGTGCGGGAGACGTATCCTAATCCCCTATGTTTCATGAGGGTGGCTGAGGAGGCTCATATATGTTGATACATCTCTTCCAGCGGCTGTGCGTGAGCTTTTTATTTTTTTTGCTGCGTGACGTCTGTTAACGTTCGATTCGATGGAAATCAGGAAGTGTTGACCGCCAATTTGTCACTGCGATAAAATATTTTGTTATAAATGAATCCTTATTGATAAACATTGTCTGCGCCATCTTGCCTTTTTTCCAATGCCACAATTTTGTCGTGCACGGCAGCCATTTTAGATGCCAGGCTGGTCCCAGGCTATCACCTACCCCTGCGGATGTAGTTTATGGCCCCAGCTGTAGAGAATCCAGACATGCCAACCCTCCCGATTCAGGCGTGAGACTACTGATTTCAGTGCTAGTCTCCCGCCTCCCGATTTCTGCAAGCAAAAACCCGGGGGCATATTACCAACAACTAGCGATAATTTTTGTCTCTAACTTGTTTAGAGACAAAAATTATCGCCGCACATCGGCGATTTTTATCGCAGATAAACCTTGCTATTAGCAAGGTTTATCGCAAATGCGATAAAAAACGGCCGCAATGCATGAATATCGCAGAAAAGTCAGCGATATTCATGTATTATCGAGCAAATGCTCTTAGCCATGTTATCCACCTCCCATTGGATAACATGGCTAAGAACTGCTCAGGGCACTATCACTGACATGCAAAGCGGGGCCCACGATGGTCGCTATCTCCTTTTAGCTGTCACTAACTGGTGTTAGCGACAGCTTGGTAATAGGGAGATAATTTTATCTCCGCTTTCTTGGCTTTTAAAGCCAAAAAAGCGGAGATAAACCCCCTTGATAATATGCCCCATGATTCCTCGGGGGTTTCAGCTGACAGGGCTTGGTATTGTGTTACGTGGTAATTCTTCCAGGAAACGTCAGAGGGTCGATGCAGGGGTTCTAGAAGGGGTGATAAACCATTTAAGCCTCATAAACAAGCGCATGGTCTTTTAAAGATCTGTGAAGTACTCGGGGCGGCGGTGTGTGTGTGTCCTCTTTCAGGAGCGGGCGGGGGACGGGGGGGAGAATGCCAGCAACTTCCAGGCTAGGCAGTGTTCAACACTTGCATCACCCTTTCTCTGCCTGCTATTGCGCTCCATGCTTCGGAAAGGTAAGAAAAAGAACGTGCATTTGAGTTTGAAATGTCCGATCCTGTAGCAGTACACTTGCAAAGCCCACACATGACAATAACCCGATTCAAGGCCCCATTCACCCGTTTTTAAAAAAGATTTATAACACTCCAACACAGTAAGATTATAAAACTTTATTAACTTTTAAATATAATGAATGGAACAAAAACTGTAAAAACATTTAAACATTTTTCACCAAAAAAAGCAACAATTGTCAGAAGCTGTCTTTTGTGCGAATAGTCCCAAGGCAGCACAACGTGCTGAGTTCTGGACGGCACCCAGGTGATGTCGCCTGGGTGCCGCACTGGTTTTGGTATCCTACAATGCTGCTCCGAAAATTGGCATGGGGCGTCCCGGGTGGTGCGGGGGGAGGCCTCGTCAGTAGTGGTCTGTTGTGCGAATAGTCCCAAGGCAGCAGAACGCGCTGAGATGTTGATGGCACCCAGGTGATGTCCAGTAAACTGCCGCACTGGTTTTGGTATCCTACAATGCTGCTCCGAAAATTGGCGTGGGGCGGCCCGGGGGGGGGGGGGGGGCGTGGGGGAGGCGGCGTGAACGGGCCTCTCCAGGTGGCGGCCATCCAGCTGAGTTGCGCCCGCTCTTGCGGCTACAGCGTCTCGCTCACCATGTTGTTGAGTTGCTCCCACTCTTGCAGTGCAGCGATAGGCGGCTGCCACATGACTCTTAAAATGGCGGACGGCTCTTCGGTTTTGGGCCTGGTCCACTGAAATGGCCCTGGGACACCTTGGAACTCGGACGCTTGCCTGCTAGGGCTTGGGCTCCATTCTCGAAAAGCGTCCCCTCAGCCGTGAAGATTCTACAAAAGTCTTGGGGGCCCCCGACTCTCGCAGGCTTCCGGTGGGGAGCGGCTGCCATGATTGCTCGCGGAATGACCACGACGGAGCTACGAGATGGTGGTGCTCTCATGCTGATTCCAGCTTTAGTCTGAAACATCCAGAAACAAGGTGGGGCTTTCATCCCGTGAGGAACGCCGCTACTTTTTGCATATATATATATATATATATATATATATATATATGTATATATATATGTATATATATATATATATATATATATATATATATATATATACATATATATATATATATACATACATACAATAAATACCCGAAATGTTCCCCAAAATAACATGGAGTCACAAAGTGGGGTAAGCTCCCAGGATTTTCCAGTTCTCAGTTCACAACAAACAAGGAGTCTGGCAAATAAGAAACCGGATACACCTTTCAAAAGAAAATCCAAGTTTGTACCGATTACAACTAAAGACTCAATTGATGTTTTCAATGATACAGTGGTTGCGCAAGTTAAGAAACTACACACTAAGATCCAAATGACCAAGAAAAGAAGGACAAAGGAACAAATTCAATATGACAATCTAATGGAAAAATTAAAGAATGAAAATCAGGTGGTAATAAGAAATTCGGATAAGGGAGGAAACATTGTGCTGTGGCCTCTTTCACAATACCTCACTGAAGCAAACAAACAGCTCAGCGACGTCCAATGTTACCACCACAGCTCACCCATCAAATATAAACAGATGCAAGATGAATTGGCCAGTAAACTACTGGCATGGAAAAGTTTGGGACTTTTGAACATGGAGGAGTTCAAATTCCTAAAGAAAGAACATCCACGTACGCCAGTGATCTATTTCATAGCCAAAATACATAAGAATAAGGAAACACCCCCAGGAAGACCAATTATCGCGGCATGTGATGGACCCCTTGAAAATCTCTCACAGTATATAGACTTCTTTTTACAAGAACACGTGCATAAACTAAAGTCATATGTGAAAGACACGGGGGACTTCCTATCAAAAATAGCCAAGGTTAAATGGGAAACAGGATATCATCTAATAACCCTGGATGTTTCCTCACTATACACTTGTATCCGTAACAGGGATGGGGCGAAGGCTGTACAATACTTTTTATCCAAAAGATCTATTGAATTTACAATGCACAACAAAATGTTAATTGATATGCTTTTGTTTTGTTTGGAACATAACTTTTTCCTCTTCAATAAGCAAATGTACCGTCAGGTTCAGGGTGTCGCCATGGGGGCCAGCTTCTCCCCCAGTTATGCCTGTCTGTTTATGGGCTGGTGGGAGGAGTTGGTCCTCACGGAGAAATACCATGACATCTGCACCAATAATATAATATCTTACCTGCGGTACATTGATGACTTGATCATTGTGTGGAAGGGCAGCAAACAGGAGGCACAGACTTTCATAGATAACATCAATGTTAATGACATCAACTTATGCTTCACATCTGACATAAGTGATAGGCAAGTCTCCTTCCTGGATGTTCTAGTTAAAACTGATGAAGGCAAGATAAAGACCACCCTGTACAGAAAGCAGACTGCAGGGAACACCCTGTTACATGCTAGTAGCGCACATCCCAGCCATCTAATCCACAGCATTCCCTACGGGGAAATGCTGCGGTTACGTAGAATATGCAGCGATGAAGGGGAACTCAGGAGGCATCAACAGGAGAGTAAGTGTAGGTTCCTGGAAAGAGGCTACAGTGCCAAAGTAATTGATGCGGCAATGGCCAAATCTAGATTAAAATCCAGAGAGGAACTCCTACAAAACGCAGAAATTCTGACGGTAGAAAACACCAGTAGCACAACCATGTCTGATGAGGCACCCAGATTAATTATGAGCTACAACCGCCAGCATAGGGAACTGCGAAAAATCATCCAACGTAACTGGCATCTTGTAAAAGAGGATCCAGTCATAGGAGACTCTCTTCCTGAATACCCCTCTATCACATACAGAAAAGCAACATCGATGGGGGATGTGCTAGTAAGAAGCAGTCCAGAATACAAAGATAGCACAGGCCTGTCCCTAGCACGTAAAGGGTTTTACAAGTGCTCCAGCTGTAAAGCATGTTCTTTTGGGGTGAACAAAACTTCTTACTTAACAGCTTTCAGCTCCAAACCACAAAACATCAAGTTTCACTTGACATGTAAAAGTGAATTTGTGGTATACGTACTAGAGTGCACCTGTAATTTAAAATATGTAGGCAGTACCAAGCTCCCAAGCCACAAGAGGATATTACAACACATCAGGGCGATCACCAACAACGACCCTAATTATCCCGTGGCAAGACACTTCCATGAAGTCCATGGTGGAAATCTGAAAGACCTAAGATATTACATCATAGACACAGTCCCCGCGCAGAGAAGGGGAGGGGATAGGGAAGGCATGCTTCGTAGGCTTGAGACACATTATATCTTGACTTTAGATACTAAGCAGCCAAAAGGTCTTAACATGACGGAAGATCTGTACACATTTTTAGAATGAGTATTGGACTGTATCTGCTTACGAGAAATAGCGCTCAATTTGCACTATCTTCATCAGTTTAACATATTAGGACGTAACAGTTTGAATTCTCATTTGTTCCTGGTTGTAAGTAACTAATGAATTGATTTTGTATTGTAAATAATGGATTTTACATGGCGACAAAGTTAAATATTTATGTATATATTTTTGATACTCCAGAAGGGATTTTAACTATTTATGCAATTTTAATGAAATCATGAGTGGATTGATCAACCATTAATGTCTATGAAATTTGGTGAAGGTTGATCAATTGTGGGAAACACTCAGTTGGTTAGCCATATTGAGTTGCATTCAATTAGTTGGAACCCTTTGAGAGTGAGAGATGTGTACATGATATTGTCCTTGTAATTGTCTTGAAATAAGATTGGAAATAACAAAAGTTTTTTTTTTTCGTTATGCACATAGGTTATCAATTTTGTTTATCGAAAAAAGAGTTTTTCTTCTATCACGTTTTTGAAAAATGTCTTAGTTTTAATTTCTCTAGATTCACGGTGATGCACTATAGTATTTAGTAAATGGACATTTGAAATACAGCAAACATTACCCTATTGTATTATACTATAAACACTTTTTAAGGCTGTATCCATATTCTGGAAAATTCAGCAAATGTATTTTACAAATATTTTCTGTATTTTACGTACCACACTATGAAAATGATGAAAAAAAGCTGTAAATTAGTATTTTTTCTATGTCCATTTTAATGCACTTGCACTTTAAAAGGAGGTGTATCCCACGACACTGTTGTCATGTGATCAAGGCAGGGATCTGCCGAAACGCGTCGTGGCTGACATGGTTGCACTTTTAAGCTAAAATAAAAGAAGAAGCACGAAAATTTGGGTCTACCTCGTCTTTGCTTGTGTGTGGCTGTTGGTCTCGTGTAGAGACGGAGGCGAGCTCTTGCAGCATACATATATATATATATATTACCTACTGACTATCGCCAGTAGGTATATATAGTTAGGATTTATTCCCTATGGGATTTTTGAAAATTCTATGTCTAATAACTTTGGCGTTTGTGGACGGAATCGGCTGAAATTTTCAGGAAAATGGCACATTTTGTTTCTGAGCAGCCCTTGAAAATTTGGGGGGGTTTTGTCGAGGGGGGGCCGAGAAAAAAGGGGGGTCCCAAAACGCGTTTTTCCCATGTTAATTTCCATAGGGCGGTTGGACTCACTTTTAGCTCGAACGGCTGAATGGATTTGCACGAAACTTGGCAAAATTGTAGGGACTGTTAGCCCGATGTGCCTTTGCTAGGTCTCAATATATGTGCTCCAGTAGTTTTTGAGAAATTAACGTTTAAAACAAGATATATATCTGTAACAGCGCTCCAGGCTGCGCTCCGGTTCGCTTACTTTTCGCGAAACGGAACTTTGCGATGCGAAGCTGATTGGCTCCCCGGTGTCTGTCAACATTCTAAACAGTCCGGAGCGGCCGCCATCTTATCTCTCGGTAGGATCGAGAGAGAAGAAGAGGTGAAAAACGAAGGGGGAATTTAATGAAAGGGGTCAAGGTATACCCCTCTTGACCCCCTAGGAATGTTGTTGGGGTTATTAAAGGGTCCCGTGGGGAAAATAAAAAAAAAATGATTTTTCACGGTAGAAGCGCTTCACGGGCCGCGAACTGGGCCGCAAACTGGTAGCGAAACGAGAATTCGCCATTTTGTGCTTCGTTTTAATTAAATTACTAGGTATAAGGGGGTGCGGGAGACGTATCCTAATCCCCTATGTTTCATGAGGGTGGCTGAGGAGGCTCATATATGTTGATACCTCTCTTCCAGCGGCTGTGCGTGAGCTTTTTATTTTTTTTGCTGCGTGACGTCTGTTAACGTTCGATTCGATGGAAATCAGGAAGTGTTGACCGCCAATTTGTCACTGCGATAAAATATTTTGTTATAAATGAATCCTTATTGATAAACATTGTCTGCGCCATCTTGCCTTTTTTCCAATGCCACAATTTTGTCGTGCACGGCAGCCATTTTAGATGCCAGGCTGGTCCCAGGCTATCACCTACCCCTGCGGATGTAGTTTATGGCCCCAGCTGTAGAGAATCCAGACATGCCAACCCTCCCGATTCAGGCGTGAGACTACTGATTTCAGTGCTAGTCTCCCGCCTCCCGATTTCTGCAAGCAAAAACCCGGGGGCATATTACCAACAACTAGCGATAATTTTTGTCTCTAACTTGTTTAGAGACAAAAATTATCGCCGCACATCGGCGATTTTTATCGCAGATAAACCTTGCTATTAGCAAGGTTTATCGCAAATGCGATAAAAAACGGCCGCAATGCATGAATATCGCAGAAAAGTCAGCGATATTCATGTATTATCGAGCAAATGCTCTTAGCCATGTTATCCACCTCCCATTGGATAACATGGCTAAGAACTGCTCAGGGCACTATCACTGACATGCAAAGCGGGGCCCACGATGGTCGCTATCTCCTTTTAGCTGTCACTAACTGGTGTTAGCGACAGCTTGGTAATAGGGAGATAATTTTATCTCCGCTTTCTTGGCTTTTAAAGCCAAAAAAGCGGAGATAAACCCCCTTGATAATATGCCCCATGATTCCTCGGGGGTTTCAGCTGACAGGGCTTGGTATTGTGTTACGTGGTAATTCTTCCAGGAAACGTCAGAGGGTCGATGCAGGGGTTCTAGAAGGGGTGATAAACCATTTAAGCCTCATAAACAAGCGCATGGTCTTTTAAAGATCTGTGAAGTACTCGGGGCGGCGGTGTGTGTGTGTCCTCTTTCAGGAGCGGGCGGGGGACGGGGGGGAGAATGCCAGCAACTTCCAGGCTAGGCAGTGTTCAACACTTGCATCACCCTTTCTCTGCCTGCTATTGCGCTCCATGCTTCGGAAAGGTAAGAAAAAGAACGTGCATTTGAGTTTGAAATGTCCGATCCTGTAGCAGTACACTTGCAAAGCCCACACATGACAATAACCCGATTCAAGGCCCCATTCACCCGTTTTTAAAAAAGATTTATAACACTCCAACACAGTAAGATTATAAAACTTTATTAACTTTTAAATATAATGAATGGAACAAAAACTGTAAAAACATTTAAACATTTTTCACCAAAAAAAGCAACAATTGTCAGAAGCTGTCTTTTGTGCGAATAGTCCCAAGGCAGCACAACGTGCTGAGTTCTGGACGGCACCCAGGTGATGTCGCCTGGGTGCCGCACTGGTTTTGGTATCCTACAATGCTGCTCCGAAAATTGGCATGGGGCGTCCCGGGTGGTGCGGGGGGAGGCCTCGTCAGTAGTGGTCTGTTGTGCGAATAGTCCCAAGGCAGCAGAACGCGCTGAGATGTTGATGGCACCCAGGTGATGTCCAGTAAACTGCCGCACTGGTTTTGGTATCCTACAATGCTGCTCCGAAAATTGGCGTGGGGCGGCCCGGGGGGGGGGGGGGGGCGTGGGGGAGGCGGCGTGAACGGGCCTCTCCAGGTGGCGGCCATCCAGCTGAGTTGCGCCCGCTCTTGCGGCTACAGCGTCTCGCTCACCATGTTGTTGAGTTGCTCCCACTCTTGCAGTGCAGCGATAGGCGGCTGCCACATGACTCTTAAAATGGCGGACGGCTCTTCGGTTTTGGGCCTGGTCCACTGAAATGGCCCTGGGACACCTTGGAACTCGGACGCTTGCCTGCTAGGGCTTGGGCTCCATTCTCGAAAAGCGTCCCCTCAGCCGTGAAGATTCTACAAAAGTCTTGGGGGCCCCCGACTCTCGCAGGCTTCCGGTGGGGAGCGGCTGCCATGATTGCTCGCGGAATGACCACGACGGAGCTACGAGATGGTGGTGCTCTCATGCTGATTCCAGCTTTAGTCTGAAACATCCAGAAACAAGGTGGGGCTTTCATCGTTTGGGAAAAAAAAATGTTCTAAACCAATGAAAAGTGTTATTTTTAGGTCATATGACCAAGCCTTCCATCTTTAGGAAACCAAAAGTAAAATGAACCAATGAAAAGTTTTATAAACAAGTCACATGACCTGTTATGCGGCATAGGGCTACAAAAAGCGTAGAAAATCCGTTGGCACGTGAGGCGGCGTCAGTAGTGGACCGATGTGCGAATAGGCCGAAGGCAGCACAACGCGCTGAGATCCGGATGGCACCGAGGTGGTGTCCAGCAAATTGCCGCACTGGTGTGGCCATCCTACAATGCTGCGCCGAAAGTCGGCGTGGGGCGCCCCGTTGGCCTGTGAGGTCGCGTCAGTCAGTGGGGGCTGTGCGTCTCCCCCAAGATGGAGGCTCCTCGGCTGCAGTGCGGCGCCCCTTAGCGTTTCACTCGCCGTCCAACTGAGTTGCGTCCGCACTTGCGGCTACAGTAGGCCGAAGGCAGCACAACGCACCGAGATCCGGATGGCACCGAGGTGGTGTCCAGCAAATTGCCGCACTGGTGTGGCCATCCTACAATGCTGCGCCGAAAGACGGCGTGTCCAGCTGAGTTGCGGTCACTCTTGCGGTACAGTGACTCGAACGCGCCGAGATCCGGATGGCACCGAGGTGGTGTCCAGCAAGTTGCCGCACTGGTGTGGCCATCCTACAATGCTGCGCCGAAAGTCGGCGTGGGGTGTCCCGTTGGCTTATGAGGTGATGTCAGTAGTGGACCGATGTGTGAATAGGTCGGAACCAGCACAAGGCGCCAAGATCCGAATGGCAAGTCCTGGATGTTGAGTGCCATAGTTGAGAGTTCTGAGCAGTTCTTGTAAGACTGTCTGAAGCTTATTTGCACCTGCTGCAGCTTCACTATTGCCCTGGTGTGGCCAAAGGTCGCACATGACATAGGCGGCCGGCTCCCGAGGTCCGGCGGAACTTTTTTCCTTTTCTTTTCTGCTTCTTGTCCTACAATCCGTTTCATCTGAAAACACGACCAGGTCCCTGAATGTGTGCAGGGGGACGCTATTGAGTGAATGAAAATGGCGGCTTGACACAAAGTTGACTCAAGCGTTGCTGTTGATGCTATACAGACAAAAATTGGTTTTCAGTTTGTACATTCTTCAGGATTTTTTTTCCATCCAAGGCTGATTGAGAGTTTGTAGAAAAATGGCTTCAGATTTTCCACATACTACTCTTCAACATTCTTCCTAAATGTAACAATGTGAAACTCACTAGGAGAACGGCTGTTTATGTTTCCTTTCAAAATGCTGCCAATAATATTTTCTGAATGGAAGACACCATCTTGTAGCATAAAGGGCCGAAAGGGGTTCTGGTCTGGCCGATGGTTGGTGGAGACATTTTGACTATATCTTGGACCTGCCCGGCCTCGCCCAAAATGGCGCCGGTATAAATGGGACTCGTAACTCATTGTTGTGTACTAGTTGAACAACCTTGATATCACGAGATATGAATGCAGTTTTGATGCTCATGGCGGGCGGGGACGAGAATTGATTGAATATTTCGACATCCCTATTGATATTAAGTTCTGATGTGTTATTGATTACTGTACTATTGAAAGTTCGAATTAACGTCACCCATGGTACTTGCACGCAAATGTATATCTAGATAACTTTTTTGTAAGTGGCCCTGTCGTATTTTAATTACAAAATGTACGTCCACCGATTCCGCAACTGTTAGACACCTTAGTTCTTGCAACCTAATGGCTCGTTCGTTACGTTCCTCCATAATGTAAATGTCTCCTCATCATATACGATTCCAGTTTGCTCCGTGGCCGGCCCACGTGGTTATAGGCCCATATTTGTATACTGACATTTTCACAATAAAGGTTTTTAAAACAAAACATGGTAGTATTATTTACATTGGTAAAGTTTTTACTTTTAGTCACTGTTTTCGAATCAGTAAAAGGCAAGTGAAATAAAGTAGTCCAATTACATGACGGATAAAAGGTATAATATGTAGGAACGCAGTAAAGATAAATGGTCAAGGGCAGTTGTGTTTTTCATTTCTGCAACATAAAGTGATCGATAAGAATCTGATAATCAGGCGTATCGGCGACTAAGACAGCAGGCCGAGTCTCTTTTACTCAACGGCTCCGTCATGGAACAAAGAAACGCCCTTTTTCTCGAAAAAGGAATATATTTTACTTGCAGGACAGTTGTAAATTTTCCGGGAAAGTACATTAGCCTGGAATATTATAACATATGTTTAAAAAAAAATAATGTTCGAAAACAATAAAAAGCGTAATTTTTAGGTCATATGACCAAGCTTTAGATCATTAAAATAACAAAAGTAAAATGAACCAATGAAAAGTTTTATTAACAAGTCACATGACCTGTTATGCTTACGTTACGCGCTGCGCGCCGCGCCTCGGATCACTTCCGGGTGCGCTAACGCGGCGTGTCATATAACACATTACGCGACAACGTAGGTCAAGAATATAGTCAAAATGTCTCCACCAACCAGCGTTCGGAACACAACCCCTTTCAGCAGTCCAAAAAGTTCTGTTAAATGACAACAGAGGGGACAGGCAACAAGAACCATCATTCAAAGAGGGGAGGGCAAGTTCTTCTCTTCCCGGTCATGTTGGGGCGCTACCGGAACTGATCGAATTGGTAGTCTACAGTGTTTCTGGATGTTTCAGACTAAAGCTGGCGTCAGCATGAGAGCACTACCATCTCGTAGCTCCGTCGTGGCCATTCCACGAGCAGACATGGCAGCCGCTCCCCACCAGAAGCCTGCGGGAGTCGGGGGCCCCCAAGACTTTTGTAGAATCTTCACGGCTGAGGGGACGCTTTCGAGAATGGGACCCAAGCCCTATCAGGGAAGCGTCCGAGTTCCAAGGTGTCCCAGGGCCATTTTAGTGGACCAGGCCCAAAACGGAAGAGCCGGCCGCCATTTTGAGAGTCCTGTGGCAGCCGCCTATCGCTGCACCGCAAGAGCAGGAGCAACTCAACTACATGGTGAGCGAGACGCTGTAGTCGCAAGAGCGGGCGGTAAACAGCTGAATGGCGGAAGAGGCACAGTGTAGCAAAAGCGGGCGGAATGGCAACTGAAACGGTAAAGGGGCGCCCCACTACAGCGTGTCTTCAGGTCAAACGGATTGTGGGACAAGGTCCAGAATAGAAGAGTCATCAAAAGGCAAAAAGTTCCGCCGGACCCCGGGAGCCGGCCGCCTATGTCGGGGGCGATCTCAGGCTACACCAGTGCTATAAGACTTGGGGAGGGGGTCGGAGCCAAGCGTCTTCTCCGAGTCCATGGCCATCACACCGCCCCTCGGGGGCCTCCGTCAAGCTGTTTAGGAAGGTAACATATCACATTGTTTTCAAATGCAGTCAGGTCCACAAACGACACTCACTTACTTTGAGAATAGTGAAGCTGCAGTAGGTGGAAATAAGCTTCAGACAGTGTTACAAGCGCTGCTCAGAACTCTGAACTATGGCACCCAACATCCAGAACTTATGCCATTTGAGAATGGCAGTGACATTGAAGCAACTCAGGGACCAAAACCATTAACGTACTTTCACGTATGAAAATCTTACTTGGGGAGGGGGCAGGAGCGAAGCGCCCCCTCCCAGTCCGCGCCACCACACCGTATGTTGAAAATCTGAAGCCATCGTTCTACAAAGTCAACCAACCTTGGATTGAAAAATCTAGAAAAATGTACAAACTGAAAACCAGTTTTGGTCTGCATAGCATCAGTAGCAACGCTTGCTATCAGAGTGCATGAGGTTCATGCTCGATCGATTGAGCTAGCCGGATCGGGCAATAAAAAGTATAAAATAGTTATGTAAATAGTTATTTAATAAAATGTTTTACCCTGTTTCTTTGCTGGTGTGTTGTCTATATTTTTAATATTTTCATAGGGTTTGTCGTTATTTTGGGCGGGGTGGGTGACGGAGTCGAGCTGTCTTGCAGCCCTCATGGTGTGGAGCTCAGTTCATCTCACTATTTTCGTATTTCTCATGAAGGGTTGTTCCTAATATTTCTATTTTAGCGAGGTCAAAAAGAGATCCAATTAGTGGCCTACTGATTTTGCTCGATTACTTTTATTTTTTTACACGATTTTTCACTATCTGCAAAGACTAAACAGAGTATTGCGACTTTGTGCTTGTTTGTAAATAGAGAATGATCCAAAGAGAACCAATTCTAAAACAGTAAATGCTTGGATAACAATCAATCAAATGGAGAGACAAGCAGGCACGACGGATTACAACGGGGGCAAAGGCCTGCGTTAACTACCGTTCACTATCTGCAAAGAGAGAGTACTACTAAGAGAAAAGAGGGGAGGGGGGGGGGGGGGGTGCAGCGTTCAAAGCACATCAGCGTGCATAAATACGAAAATGTTTTTATCTATCACGTACTTGACATTTTAAAGCTTTTCATATTTGCTATTAAAAAACCATTGAAATTCACTGAAAAAACCATAGGTTATAGTCGATATATAGTTAGGAATTTGCATTTACAAAACCTTGAAAATTCAATGAAAAAACCATTGGTTTTAGGCCATATATAGTTAGGGATTTGCATTTACAAAACCTTATTTTACTCGCATAAAACCATTGAAATTCCATATATAGTTAGATGCGCTAACTATATATCGCGCACCCGCAATCCACTGCTGATGATTGTCACATATTACATCATTCATGACATGGTCAGTGACATCACTGATGACATCACTGATGACAACTCAAATGACATCACTGATGACATCTCAAATGACAACATCCAGTGACTGTATGTTTCTGTAAAGTTAAAATATGTCTTACATATTGAAGAATGAGTGGATGTATAAGTGTTTGGATGAAGGATTTAGTAGGTGCATGACTGACTGTATGAGAGAATGATTAAATGTGTCTCACTGAGTGCATGGGTTAGTGACTAAACTGTCTTAATTTGTGCATCATTATTACTGTAGTTCTGTAAACTGCTGCATGTGTTGATCAGTAGCTATATGAGTAACTATATGGGTTATTGATTGGTTGCCCAAATATTTGTATGGGAGACTGAGTGTGTGTGTGGGGGTGGCTGAGAGGTGTGTGACTCTGTGCATAGATGTGTGAGCAGTTGATTCAGTAGATGTATGGGTTCAAAAGTGCATGTGAAAACAGCTGTATGGGCGGTTGACTGTGTGCATGAGTGTATTGGTGAGTGAATGGATGTCTCAGTGCTACATGTCAAAGTAACTACATATGTAAAACACAGTACATGTAAGAGTTGACATATATAAATAACTGTGCATAAGAGCCAGTGAATGTGTGAGTGGCTGTATGGATCATTGTGAACTTGTATCAGGGATTGTATAAGAGAGTAAATATGTGTTAGTATATGTTTGATTAAGTAAGGTGTGTATAACTGTATAGTTGAGGAAATGGAGGTGTGATTGATTCTTTGCATGACTGACTAGGTGTGTGAGTAACTCCATGGATGAGTGACAGTCTGTGAGAGTCTGTTTACACTGATTGTATCTAAGGTTATATTAGAGTCTGAAGAGGTTGATCGTATTATCACATGAATGATATCATCAGTGATGTGATCAGTAATGACAAATGAGATGTTATCAGTGATTTTACAAGTGATGTCATTTGAAATATCATCAGTGATGTCATCAGTGATGTCACTGACCATGTCATGAATGATGTCATTTGAGATGTCATCAGTGATGTCATCAGTGATGTCACTGACCATGTCATGAATGATGTAATATGTGACATCATCAGCAGTGGGTTGCGGGTGCGCGATATATAGTTATTGCATCTAACTATATAAGCGAATTTCTATGGTTTTGTGCGAGTAAATTAAGGTTTTGTAAATGCTAATCCCTAACTATATATGGGCTAAAACCTATGGTTTTTTCAGTGAATTTCAATGGTTTTTTAATAGCAAATATCAAAAGCTGTCAAATGTCAAGTACGTGATAGGTAAAAACTTTTTCGTGTTTATGCACGCTGATGTGCTTTGAACGCTGCCCCCCCCCCTCTTTTCTCTTAGTAGTACTCTCTCTTTGAAGATAGTGAAGGGTAGTTAACGCAGGCCTTTGCCCCCATTGTAATCCGTCGTGCCTGCTTGTCTCTCCATTTAATTGATTGTTATCCAAGCATTTACTGTTTTAGAATTGATTCTCTTTGGTTCATTCTCTATTTACAAACAAGCACAAAGTCGCAATACTCTGTTTAGTCTTTGCAGATAGTGAAAAATCGTGTAAAAAAACAAAAGTAATCGAGCAAAATCAGTAGGCCACTAATGGGATCTCTTTTTGACCTCGCTAAAATAGAAACATTAGGAACAACCCTTCATGAGAAATACGAAAATAGTGAGATGAACTGAGCTCCACACCATGAGGGCTACTAGACAGCTCGGCTCCGCCACCCACCCCGCCCAAAATAACGATAAACTCTATGCAAATATTATAAATATATACAACACACTAGCAAAGTAACAGGGTAAAACATTTTATTAAATAACTATTTACATAACTATTTTATACTTTTTGTTGCCTGATCCGGCTAGCTCAATCGATCGAGCATGAAACTCATAAACTCTGATAGCAAGCGTTGCTGCTGATGCTATGCAGACAAAAACTGGTTTTCAGTTTGTACATTCATCAAGATTTTTCCATCCAAGGCTGGTTGAGAGTTTGTAGAACGATGGCTTCAGATTTTCAACATACGGTGTGGACTGGGAGGGGGCGCTTGGCTCCTGCCCCCTCCCCAAGTCGTGTTGCCCTGGTGTGGCCTAAGATCGCCCCCGACATAGGCGGCCGGCTCCCGGGGTCCGGCGGAACTTTTTGCCTTTTGATGACTCTTCCATTCTGGACCTTGTCCCACAATCCGTTTGACCTGAAGACACGCTGTAGTGGGGCGCCCCTTTACCGTTTCAGTTGCCATTCCGCCCGCTTTTGCTAAACTGTGCCTCTTCCGCCATTCAGCTGTTTACCGCCCGCTCTTGCGACTACAGCATCTCGCTCACCATGTAGTTGAGTTGCTCCCACTCTTGCGATGCAGCGATAGGCGGCTGCCACAAGACTCTCAAAATGGCGGCCGGCTCTTCAGATTTGGGCGTGATACACTAAAATGACCCTGGGACACCTTGGAACTCGGACGCTTGTCCGCTAGGGCTTGGGCCCCATTCTCGAAAGCGTCCCCTGAGCCTTGAAGAGGGGAGGGCAAGTTCTTCCCTACCGGGTCACGTTGGGGCGCTACCGGATCGAATTGGTAGTCTACAGTGTTTCTGGATGTTTCAGACTGAAGCTGGCGTCAGCATGAGAGCACCACCATCTTGTAGCTCAGTCGTGGCCATTCCACGAGCAATCATGGCGGCCGCTCCCCACCGGAAGCCTGCAGGAGTCGGGGGCCCTCAAGACTTTTGTAAAATCTTCAAGGCTCAGGGGACATCCGAGTTCCAAGGTGTCCCAGGGCCATTTTAGTGGACCAGACCCAAATCCGAAGAGCCGTCCGCCATTTTAAGAGTCCTGTAGCAGCCGCCTATCGCTGCACCGCAAGAGTGGGCGCAACTCAACTACATGGTGAGCGAGACGCTGTAGCCGCAAGAGCGGGCGATAAACAGCTGAATGGAGGATGAGGCACAGTGTAGCAAAAGCGGGCGGAATGGCAACTGAAACGGTAAAGGGGCGCCCCAGTACAGCAGACGAGCCTCCACCTGGGGAGGCCAGTTCACGCCGCCAATCCCCCCCCCCGCGACGCCCCACGCCGTTTTTCGGAGCAGCATTGTAGGATGCCAAAACCAGTGCGGCAACTTACTGGACATCACCTGGTTACCATCCACATCTCAGCGCGTTCTGCTGCCTTGGAACTATTCGCACAACAGACCGCTACTGACGAGGCCTCCCCCCGCACCACCCGGGACGCCCCACGCCGTTTTTCGGAGCTGCATTGTAGGATACCAAAAACCAGTGCGGCACCCAGGTAACATCACCTGGGTGCCGTCCAGAACTCAGCACGTTGTGCTGCCTTGGGACTATTCGCACAAAACACAGCTACTGACCATTGTTGCTTCTTTTTAAAAAAAATGTTTAAATGTATTTACTGTTTTTGTTGCGTTGTATATATTTATAAGTTATTAAAATGTTATAATCCTACTACTTTGTTGGAGTGCTATATATTTTTAATGTGACACATAATTGTAAAAACTTTGATGTACAAAGAGGCATCCCTGGAATCTTCCGCTTCAGGCTCGGACCCACACACCCTCACAGTGAGAATCCCCTCCCCAAGCACAATACAGGATGGTTATCAGATAGTAGGAACGCGTGTGGTGTGACGGATCTCATCGGGTGGGGGCCTTGATCTACTGTAACTCCTTTGAAGAGGGGTGATTCTCTGCAGCTGGGGCCATAAACTACACCTGCAGGGCTAGGTGATAGCCTGGGACCGGCCTGGACAATCGGACACAGAGGAAGAGGAGTGTCAGAGGGTGCGGTAGTGAATAGGGTGAAAGGGAGGTGTCGGGCGGGCACAGCGTGTGATTCTCAGAGAAGAACAGCGCAGATGGGAGGAGGTTTCTGGCCCATGCATGAGAGAGAGAGCGGGGGTGACCAGTGCGTGGGGGAGATGCTTGCGAGGGTGGGAAGCCATGCTGAGGATCAGCGGCGTGCAGAGAGTGGGTCTGGTCAAGGCATCTAAAATGGCTGCCGTGCTCAACAAAAGTGTGGCATTGCAAAAAAGGCAAGATGGCGCAGACAATGTTTATCAATAAGGATTAATTTATAACAATTATTTTTAACAAAATATTTAATCGCAGTGACAAAATGGCGGTCAACAGTTCCTGATTTCCATCGAATCGAACGTTAACAGACGTCACGCAGCAAAAAAAAAAAAACGCTCACGAACAGCGCAGATGGGAGGAGGGTTCTGGCCCATGCATGAGAGAGAGAGCGGGGGTGCACGCAGCAAAAAAAAAAACGCTCACGAACAGCGCAGATGGGAGGAGGTTTCTGGCTCATGCATGAGAGAGAGAGCGGGGGTGACCAGTGTGTGGGGGAGATGCTTGCGAGGGTGGGGAGCCATGCTGAGGATTGGCGGCGTGCAGAGAGTAGGTCTGGTCAAGGCATCTAAAATGGCTGCCGTGCTCAACAAAAGTGTGGCATTGCAAAAAAGGCAAGATGGCGCAGACAATGTTTATCAATAAGGATTAATTTATAACAATTATTTTTAACAAAATATTTACTCGCAGTGACAAAATGGCGGTCAACAGTTCCTGATTTCCATCGAATCAAACGTTAACAGACCTCACGCAGCAAAAAAAAAAAAAAACGCTCACGCACAGCCGCTGGAAGACATGTATCAACATATATGAGCCTCCTCAGCCACCCTCAGAAAACATAAGGGGTCAGGATACGTCTCCCGTACCCCCTTATACCTAGTAATTTAATTAAATCGAAACACAAAATGGCGAATTCACGTTTCGCTACCAGTTTGCGACCCGGTTCGCGAACCGAGAAGCGCTTCTACAGCGAAAAATCAAATTTTTATTATTTGCCCCACGGGACCCTTTAATAACCCCAACATCATTCCTAGGGGGCAAGAAGGATCTACCTTGCCCCCTTTCATTAAATTCCCCCTTCGTTTTTCTCCTCCTCTTGTCTCTCGATCCTACCGAGAGACAAGATGGCGGCCGCACCGGACTGTTTAGAATGTTGACAGACACCGGAGAGCCAATCAGCTTCGCTACGCAAAGCTCCGTTACGCGAAAAGTACGCGATCTGGTGCGCTATCTGGGACGCTGTCACAGATATATCTGTTTTTTTAAACGTTAATTTCTCAAAATCCACTGGAGCACATATATTGAGACCCAGCAAAGGCACATCGGGCTAACAGTCCCTATAATTTGCGACCCGGTTCGCAAACCGAGAAGCGCTTCTACCGCGAAAAATCTAATTTTTATTATTTGCCCCACGGGACCCTTTAATAACCCCATATTTACAACAAGGGGTGGTGAGGGACAGAGTCTCTGAATTAAGCAGAAAGCTCTCACCCAGTCAAGAGATCAGGGCTAGATCCAACACCGTTTTTTAGCTCACTGCACCATCCCAGTTTCAGAACCTGGCTGTATGCAAATTAGTCTGTTCCTGTCCCAGTGCATGATGGGAACAGGGCAAACCAAACTACAAAAGCCAATTCTTACACTGGGAAGGAAACAAGCTCCCGGGGACCGGTTTCTGGCATTACAGCCGTCTTCGGCCCGGTTTGCTTGAATCCTGATGGTGCAATGAGCAAGGGTCTCACATCTGAGAATACCCTTCCACGCTTATGGTGGACAAAAATATTTACAACAAGGGGTGGTGAGGGACAGAGTCTCTGAATTAAGCAGAAAGCTCTCACCCAGTCAAGAGATCAGGGCTAGATCCAACACCGTTTTTTAGCTCACTGCACCATCCCAGTTTCAGAACCTGACTGTATGCAAATTAGTCTGTTCCTGTCCCAGTGCATGATGGGAACAGGGCAAACCAAACTACAAAAGCCAATTCTTACACTGGGAAGGAAACAAGCTCCCGGGGACCGGTTTCTGGCATTACAGCCGTCTTCGGCCCGGTTTGCTTGAATCCTGATGGTGCAATGAGCAAGGGTCTCACATCTGAGAATACCCTTCCACGCTTATGGTGGACAAAAATATTTACAACAAGGGGTGGTGAGGGACAGAGTCTCTGAATTAAGCAGAAAGCTCTCACCCAGTCAAGAGATCAGGGCTAGATCCAACACCGTTTTTTAGCTCACTGCACCATCCCAGTTTCAGAACCTGGCTGTATGCAAATTAGTCTGTTCCTGTCCCAGTGCATGATGGGAACAGGGCAAACCAAACTACAAAAGCCAATTCTTACACTGGGAAGGAAACAAGCTCCCGGGGACCGGTTTCTGGCATTACAGCCGTCTTCGGCCCGGTTTGCTTGAATCCTGATGGTGCAATGAGCAAGGGTCTCACATCTGAGAATACCCTTCCACGCTTATGGTGGACAAAAATATTTACAACAAGGGGTGGTGAGGGACAGAGTCTCTGAATTAAGCAGAAAGCTCTCACCCAGTCAAAAGATCAGGGCTAGATCCAACACCGTTTTTTAGCTCACTGCACCATCCCAGTTTCAGAACCTGGCTGTATGCAAATTAGTCTGTTCCTGTCCCAGTGCATGATGGGAACAGGGCAAACCAAACTACAAAAGCCAATTCTTACACTGGGAAGGAAACAAGCTCCCGGGGACCGGTTTCTGGCATTACAGCCGTCTTCGGCCCGGTTTGCTTGAATCCTGATGGTGCAATGAGCAAGGGTCTCACATCTGAGAATACCCTTCCACGCTTATGGTGGACAAAAATATTTACAACAAGGGGTGGTGAGGGACAGAGTCTCTGAATTAAGCAGAAAGCTCTCACCCAGTCAAGAGATCAGGGCTAGATCCAACACCGTTTTTTAGCTCACTGCACCATCCCAGTTTCAGAACCTGGCTGTATGCAAATTAGTCTGTTCCTGTCCCAGTGCATGATGGGAACAGGGCAAACCAAACTACAAAAGCCAATTCTTACACTGGGAAGGAAACAAGCTCCCGGGGACCGGTTTCTGGCATTACAGCCGTCTTCGGCCCGGTTTGCTTGAATCCTGATGGTGCAATGAGCAAGGGTCTCACATCTGAGAATACCCTTCCACGCTTATGGTGGACAAAAATATTTACAACAAGGGGTGGTGAGGGACAGAGTCTCTGAATTAAGCAGAAAGCTCTCACCCAGTCAAGAGATCAGGGCTAGATCCAACACCGTTTTTTAGCTCACTGCACCATCCCAGTTTCAGAACCTGGCTGTATGCAAATTAGTCTGTTCCTGTCCCAGTGCATGATGGGAACAGGGCAAACCAAACTACAAAAGCCAATTCTTACACTGGGAAGGAAACAAGCTCCCGGGGACCGGTTTCTGGCATTACAGCCGTCTTCGGCCCGGTTTGCTTGAATCCTGATGGTGCAATGAGCAAGGGTCTCACATCTGAGAATACCCTTCCACGCTTATGGTGGACAAAAATATTTACAACAAGGGGTGGTGAGGGACAGAGTCTCTGAATTAAGCAGAAAGCTCTCACCCAGTCAAGAGATCAGGGCTAGATCCAACACCGTTTTTTAGCTCACTGCACCATCCTAGTTTCAGAACCTGGCTGTATGCAAATTAGTCTGTTCCTGTCCCAGTGCATGATGGGAACAGGGCAAACCAAACTACAAAAGCCAATTCTTACACTGGGAAGGAAACAAGCTCCCGGGGACCGGTTTCTGGCATTACAGCCGTCTTCGGCCCGGTTTGCTTGAATCCTGATGGTGCAATGAGCAAGGGTCTCACATCTGAGAATACCCTTCCACGCTTATAGTGGACAAAAATATTTACAACAAGGGGTGGTGAGGGACAGAGTCTCTGAATTAAGCAGAAAGCTCTCACCCAGTCAAGAGATCAGGGCTAGATCCAACACCGTTTTTTAGCTCACTGCACCATCCCAGTTTCAGAACCTGGCTGTATGCAAATTAGTCTGTTCCTGTCCCAGTGCATGATGGGAACAGGGCAAACCAAACTACAAAAGCCAATTCTTACACTGGGAAGGAAACAAGCTCCCGGGGACCGGTTTCTGGCATTACAGCCGTCTTCGGCCCGGTTTGCTTGAATCCTGATGGTGCAATGAGCAAGGGTCTCACATCTGAGAATACCCTTCCACGCTTATGGTGGACAAAAATATTTACAACAAGGGGTGGTGAGGGACAGAGTCTCTGAATTAAGCAGAAAGCTCTCACCCAGTCAAGAGGTCAGGGCTAGATCCAACACCGTTTTTTAGCTCACTGCACCATCCCAGTTTCAGAACCTGGCTGTATGCAAATTAGTCTGTTCCTGTCCCAGTGCATGATGGGAACAGGGCAAACCAAACTACAAAAGCCAATTCTTACACTGGGAAGGAAACAAGCTCCCGGGGACCGGTTTCTGGCATTACAGCCGTCTTCGGCCCGGTTTGCTTTAATAACCCCAACATCATTCCTAGGGGGTCAAGAAGGATCTACCTTGCCCCCTTTCATTAAATTCCCCCTTCGTTTTTCTCCTCCTCTTGTCTCTCGATCCTACCGAGAGACAAGATGGCGGCCGCACCGGACTGTTTAGAATGTTGACAGACACCAGAGAGCCAATCAGCTTCGCTACGCAAAGCTCCGTTACGCGAAAAGTACGCGATCTGGTGCGCTATCTGGGACGCTGTCACAGATATATCTGTTTTTTTAAATGTTAATTTCTCAAAATCCACTGGAGCACATATATTGAGACCCAGCAAAGGCACATCGGGCTAACAGTCCCTATAATTTTGCCAAGTTTCGTGTAAATCCATTCAGCCGTTCAAGCTAAAAGTGAGGCCAAAGGCCTATGGAAAAATGAATGGGAAAAACGCGTTTTAGGACCCCCCTTTTTTCTCGGCCCCTCCTTGACGGAACCCCCCCAAATTTTAAGGGGCTACTCAGAAACAAAATGTGCCATTTTCCTGAAAATATCAGCCGATTCCGTCCACAAACGCCATAGTTATTAGACATAGAATTTTCAAAAGTTCCATAGAGAAAAAATCCTAACTATATATATCTACTGGCGACCGCCAGTAGGTAATATATATATGTGTTTATGTGTATATATATATATATATATATATATATATATATATATATATATATACATAAACACATAAAATAATAACAGATGAAAATAAATACAGAATACATTTACTAGCTATATTAAATACAATTTAAATGTTATACATTATAATACCTACTGGCAGTCGCCAGTAGGTAGTTATAGTTAGGACCTAGTTACCATAGGAAAATTGCAACATTCTATTCCCAATAACTTTGGCACCAATTCATGAATCTTCGTGAAATTTTCAAAACGTATGGCGCGCTGGGTTCTACTCCTATCTTGAAAGATTCGGGATGATTCAGCAAGCGGGGGCCGAGAACAAAGGGGGGTACTAAAACGTGTTTTTTCCATGCAATTTTCTATAGGAAACTTTAGTCACAGCTACAGCCCATACTGCTGAATGGAATTACACCAAATTTGGCAATAAGGTAGCCCTTGGTTCAGAAAGAGCCCGTTTTGTTAAATGGTGTAAATTTGTTCAGTAGTTGTTGAGAAAATCAAATTAAAAAAAATATTGATATCAAAAGGAGCTCAGGGTCGCACACCCTGCAGATTAGGATCCACGCACCCTGCCGATCAGGAGCTGCATTCTAATTGGCTGTCAACACTCCAAAGCAGGAACTGTTGACAGCCATCTTGTGCCTCAGTAGAAATAAGGCACAAGAAGACAGTAAAATGAAGGCAGAAAACAAGAATAGGGGGCAGGGTTGAAACACCCTGAGCCCCTAGGCCTGCTTTGGGGGTGCCACAAGGACTTCCATGGCCCAAAAAAGCGTTGGTTTTTTTAAACGCTGTGATGCGTGCTGAGTGCACAGATCCAGCCGCTAAAATGAAAAAAACAAAGCGCGGGCTCCTGCGCTTCGTTATTATTAAGACCCGGGTGGGTCAAGTCCCGGGGGTATTTCATACATATATGTGCGGGGACCAGGGGGACCGCCACCCCCGGGGCTTTCTAAAAATATTTGGGGGCAGACACAGCCCACCCAGCCCCAGGGACCGCCACCCTTGGGGCTTTTATTAAAAATGGGTGGGGGGCCTCCTAGGCCACCCAAGCCCCGGGGACCGCCACCCCCGGGAATATTCTAAAATATTTGCAGGGGGCTCACTGCCCCCCGGTAGCCCCCGGGACCACCACACCATGAGGCTTTTTTTTTAAATGGCCGGGGGCCTCCAAGGCCCCCCAAACCCTGGGGACCGCCACCCCCTTGGGGCTTTTGCAAAATATTTGCCGTGGCTCTTGGACCCCCACAGCCATGGGGACTGCCACCCCCTGGGGCTTTTGAAATGATGTGAGGAGGGCTGTGGGCTCCCCCCTGGAGCCTTTGATGGCGCTGTGGACCACCACCCCCCCAGGGCTGGATCCTGCAGTGTCCCAGGGTGGCCACCCCCGGGACACTGCTGTTTGCTATGGTAGGGCAGGAGCATGTCTCCTGCCCTACTGTAGCAAACTCTGCTTTGGATTTTGGAAGAGAGAGCAGGAAAACCTATTCTCTGTTCCAAAATTCAAAGCAGAATTGCTTTTCCACACGGAGCTGCATGCTAGCAGCTCCCCGTGTGGAAAAGTAATGCCGGCTCTCGCAGGACACAGGGAACTGGCAGGGACCGTGGGGGCATTGGGGCTCCCCCCATGGTCCTCATTGTTGTGTATAGGCCCCGGGGGATGGGGTTCCCGGTGCAAATATAAATAAGTGGTAGCAGCCAGTTTTTTTTTACAGAAAAATTTAGAGTTCAACCCGACGCTAAGCACGGTCCCTGGTGTGAACGCGCTGGATGCATGACTCCAAAATGCGCTTGGTGCGTGACTCCAAGCAAAAAAATGTAATATTTTTTAAAATATAAATCTAGGTTAAATGTTTGGATCTTGGGTGGCTCTATAAAGAGCCCTTTTGTTTATTTGGAGAATTTGATACCTACAAGTAAGTACCTATGCAGAGTCTAAAGTTGTTGATAAAGAATCTGTTACCCTCATCTGTGAAATGTACACCATCTCTCCTGTAGATGCCATCCATATTAAACAAGATTGTTGTTGTGAATGGATCCCATCCTATAATCTCTGAGATAAGCAGCAACAGCTTTATTGACATGTTTCCTAACTATCTCAATTTGTGGACACAATTCATTGGACTAGTTCCATTTCTGTCTTTGGCATATGTTAGAGTAGACAAAGGTAGTTTGGGGGAAAAGTAACATCAATTCTGCAAAGGTGTCCTTCATTAGCATTTCCAGACCTACCCCAGTCAAATTGTCTATGTCCTTGCCACCACAGTGCACAATTATGAGGTCAGGGTGTTGGAGATGCAAAACGGATTTCACCAATGGCATCAATTGGTGCCACTTTAATCCTCTCTGTCCAATCCATTTAATGTCTACTTTTTGCAAAGCTAGGTCTTTGTCAATACCTCTGCTTTCAGCATACCTTTTGCACCAGAAAATTTAGCTGTGTCCCACAATCCACACTCTAGGCATCTTGAAGGGAAGTCAGGATGCACTCAGAAGATGTCTGTAGGTGAAATAGGCAGTTTGTAAAATAAGATGTTTCTAACATGATGGACAAAATGCAGTTTTAAAAAAAGAATAGAAATGATTGGCTGATTGAGAACATTATACACTAAAAAATAGGGTGCATGTTTCTGTGTTTAAAAAGCATCTTTCTTATTGGTTAGTAAAAACTGTTTGAAAGGTACATTAGATAAGATAAGCTTGTACTTTGGAAAGTCAAGCACACTTGCTGTTTCAATTTGTAACATTGTGTGATGAACTTGTGACCTGTGTGTTCAGTTGAGCGTTCCATGAACTGTTACTATGGTAACAGGCATTAAGCAGAATGTGGTAGGGTTGGAAGTTATGTGTGACATTAAAATGTGTATGTCTTAATAATATTACAGTAATATGTAATTGCAGTGATATTTCCCAAATCACTGGTATAGTTAAAAGTAGTGTGTTGTTGGAAAAAAAAAACTATTTGTCATATACTTTTGAGTTCTGGTTGGATCCGTGGTTCCATCGCTTACAGTGCATGCACCAGGCACAACTCCAGAAAATTCCAGAAGCAATTTTTGTTCAGTTACATGTCAATTGGCAAGGGTTGATATGTGTAACCAATAGAAACGTGTGTTAGACTTTGAATTAATCTGGGAAGCAATGTGATTTGGTATTTACATGTAGAATCGCAAGTCAATTGACGCATAAGCGAAAAACATGTTGACTGTTACCGCTAATTCTCATTAACTGACACACAAATAGGGGACATTATACTCCAATGAGTTCCAGTTACACTGCTTTTAATTGAGGCAGGAGACCCCCAGAATAAAGATATTTTCAGGTACTCCCTGATCCATTTTATACTCACCACCACGTCTACCCTTTTCTAGCCCCATACTCGCACTTCACAATATGGGTGTTGGATAAAAGATCTCCGATAAATTGCCCCTCTTTGAGGTGAGCCCGTTAGTTATTTCACTGCCGACCCGACGAGGAGCAGCCCATATAATGAAACATGGCACCTGAAAGGGTGTGTGAAGGCATAAAAATCCAACAAATGGATTTTCATCTGTAGATCTCAGTGAGACACAGTGGGTCCAGCTCTCGAGTGACTTTCACAATTTACCTGAGGAACAGCACTATATTCCTTTCTTGACGTCTTGATTGGGGCACCCGTTTGTGCTAAACCTCCCACTTTTGGCAAGTGGAAATAGCCCCCTCATCCATCCCCTACTTTGTATATAATAGTTTTTATAAGTGTCTACAGAGGTATAGTTTAAATCCTGCTATCAACTACTAGCAGTATGAGAACCCAGTCACTGTTTATACACTTGGAAAATGAGTCATGCATTCAGACAAGCAGTGGTACAGTCAAATGTGTACAATGTATATGGCCCCCTTCCAGACTACTGAGTCTCTCCTGCCCTGCTAAAGTCCAGGTAATAGTCTTGCCTGTCTCAAATCACACTGTGAGTCTGTGTCCACTCCTACAATTATCCTCACAGAAGCACATTCCTATTTAATCTCTCTGCTGACACATAAGTGCTTATAAACTTATCCTGCTGTTAATTACTAGCAGTATGAGAACCCAGTCACTGTATATGCACTTGGAGAATGGGTCAGGCATTCAGACAAGCAGTGGTACAGTCAAATGTGCAGAATGTATGCGGTCCCCTAACCCCTTCCAGACTACTGAGTCTCTCGTGCTAAAGTCCAAGGAGTAGTCTTGCCTGTCTGGAATCACACTGTGAGTCTGTGTCCAAGCCTACAATCATCCTGACAGAAGCATGTGCCTATTTAATCTCTCAGCTGACACATAAGTGCTTATAAACATATCCTGCTGTCAGCTACTAGCAGTATGAGAACCCAGTCACTGTTTATGCACTTAGAGAATAATTTAGGCGTTCAGACAAGCAGTGGTACAGTCCAATTTGTAGAATGTATGCGGTCCCCTAACCCCTTCCCAGACTACTGAGTCTGTCCTGCTAAAGTTCAGGGAATAGTCATGCCTGTCTGGAATCACACTGTGAGTCTTTGTCCACTCCTACAATCATGCTGACAGAAGCATGTGCTTATTTAATCTCTCTGCTGACACTTAAGTGCTTATAAACGTATCCAGCTGTCAACTACTAGCAGTATGAGAACCCAGTCACTGTGTATGCACTTGTAGAATGAGTCAGGCATTCAGACAAGCAGTGGTACAGTCAAATGGGTAGAATGTATGCGGTCTCTTAACCCCTTCCAGACTACTGAGTCTCTCCTGCTAAAGTCCAGGGAATAGTCTTGCCTGTCTGGAATCACACTGTGAGTCTGTGTCCACTCCTACAATCATCCTGACCGAAGTATGTGCTTATTTAATCTCTCTGCTGACACACAAGTGTTTATAAACATATCCTGCTGTCAACTACTAGCAGTATGAGAACCTAGTCACTGTTTATGCACTTGGCGAATGAGTCAGGCATTTAGACAAGCTGTGGTACAGTCAAATGTAGAGAATGTATGCAGTCCTCTAACCCCTTCCAGACTACTGAGTCTCTCCTGCTAAAGTCTAGGGAATAGTCTTGCCTGTCTGGAAATACACTGTGAGTTTGTGTCCACTCCTACAATTATCCTGTCATAAGCATGCGCTTATTTAATATCTATGCTGACACATAAGTGCTTATAAACTTATCCTGCTGTCAATTACTAGCAGTATGAGAACCCAGTCACTGTATATGGACTTGGAGAATGAGTCAGGCATTCAGACAATCAGTGGTACAGTCAAATGTGTAGAATGTATGCTTGTCCCCTAACCCCTTCCAGACTACTGAGTCTCACCTACTAAAGTCAAGGGAATAGTATTGCCTGTCTGGAATCACACTGTGAGTCTGTGTCCACTCCTACAATCATCCTGACAGAAGCATGTGCTTATTTAATCTCTTTGCTAACACATAAGTGCTTATAAACTTATCCTGCTGTCAACTACTATCAGTAAGAGAACCCAGCCATTGTTTATGCATTTGCAGTATGAGTTAGGCATTCAGACAAGCAGTGGTACAGTCAAATGTGTGGAATTTATGCGGTCCCCTAACCCCTTCCAGACTACTGAGTCTCTCCTACTAAATTCCAGGGAATAGTCATGCCTGTCTGGAATCACACTGTGAGTCTGTGTCCACTCCTACAATCATCCTGACAGAAGCTTGTGCCTATGTAATCTCTCTGCTGACACATAAGTGCCTATAAACTTATCCTGCTGTCAACTACTAGCAGTATAAGAACCCAGTCACTGTTTATGCACTTGGAGAATGAATCAGGCATTCAGACAAGCAGTGGTACAGTCAAATGTGTGGAATGTATGCGGTACCCTAACCCCTTCCAGACTACTGAGTCTCTTCTGCTAAAGTCCAGGGAATAATCTTGCCTGTCTGGAATCACACTGTGAGTCTGTGTCCACTCCTACAATTATCCTGACAGAAGCATGTGCTTATTTAATCTCTCTGCTGACACATAAGTGTTTGTAAACGTTTCCTGCTGTCAACTACTAGCAGTATGAGAACCAAGTCAATGTTTATGCACTTGGAGAATGAGTCAGGCATTTAGACATGCAGTGGTACAGTCAAATGTGTAGAATGTATGCTGTCCCCTAACCCCTTCCAGACTACTGAGTCTCTCCTGCTAAAGTCCAGGGAATAGTCTTGCCTGTCTGGAATCACACTGTGAATCTGTGTCCGCTCCTACAATCATCCTGACAGAAGTATGTGCTTTTTTAATCTCTCTGCTGACACATAAGTGCCTATAAACTACTAGCAGTATGAGAATCCAGTCACTGTTTATGCACTTGGAGCATGAGTCAGGCATTGAGACAAGCAGTGGTACATTCAAATGTGTAGAATGTATGCGGTCCTCTAACCCCTTCCAGACTACTGAGTCTCTCCTGCTGAAGTCCAGGAAATAGTATTGCCTGTCTGGAATCACACTGTGAGTTTGTGTCCACTCCTACAATAATTCTGACAGAAGCATGTCCTTATCTAATCACTGTGCCGAAATCCAAGCACTTATAAATTTACCTTGCTGTCAACTACTAGCAGTCTACGTACCCAGTCACTGTCTATGCACTTGCACAATGAACTCAGTGATTGAGACAAGTAGTGGGACAGTCAAATGCGCACAATCTATGCAGTTTCATAACCCCCTTCACACTACTGATTCACTGCTGCAATTACACAGGTACTACTCATGCAATCCAGCCATCACACTGTCACTCTCTGTCCACTCTTCCAATCATCCTGACAGAATCACATCCTTATCCAATCACTGCGCCAGAACCCAAGCATATATAAACTCACCCTACTGTCAACTTGCAGCACTCTAACTATCAAGTCACTCTCCATGTACTTCTACAATGACTCAGGTATTAACACATGCAGTACTATAATCAAATATGCACAATCTACCCCTTGTACTCTTCTGATTCACTCCTTCAATTACACAGGTTGTACTCATGCAGTCCAGCAATCACACTGTCACTCTCTGTCCACTCTTCCAATCATCCGTCCTCATGCGTTACAAATACACTTGTTCAATAATGCATACTCTACTAATATAAAAATATAATCACCATGCAGTACTAATGCATTCTTTCAATTAATCATGCTCTATACATATACTTGTGCAATCTTTCAGACATTCCCATGCAATTTTTTTTAACCAGATGAGTTAGTTCTGAAAATAACTTTTTTTAAATATATTTTTATTTTATTTTTTTAACTAATTTGAAAAAAAATGTGTTTTCTTTAAAAACAAAAAACTACAAAACAAACTGTAGAACTTTGTAATTAAAGTGTCATTGCAACAAGTAATGCAAAAAAAAATTAACAGTAGTGGTGTCTTGCAGCTTCACAAATAGCGCAAATAGACTGTTCGCCACAGCATGTTATTCTCTTGCATTTGATTCAGTGCTGCTCTAAATTTCTAAATTCTGGACGAATGTCTGGTGCATTGTTCACTCCAGAAGTGCTTGGACCACCAGCCTTCTCTCTTTGTCTTCCTGCTTTTTGCACTTCACCTGGTTCTTCAAGTGCCAAATGACGAGGATGTATTTTCCTCATATGCTTCCACATACTGGCAGTCCCGCAAGAATATTTTTTGATTTCGTCACCTTGTGAAAGCACTCTTGGACACAAAGTGCAGCTCACCTTTGTCGCATTTAATTTTTTTCCCTCTTTGGTATAGTAAAAAATCTCCAAACCAGAGACTCCTTTTTCTCCTTGATCTCCTCCTGTATATCTTCATCTTCATCTTTTTCCAGGTTCTGTTGTGAATTAGATGAAGCCATTTTTTGAATTAGCCCTAAAAACCCAAACAAAATTCAGGACAGCCAAAACACAGGTGTGTCTTCAAAGATGTCCTAAAAGCAATAGAAGAAAGGGAGGGGCTCTTTCACATTCTAAAAAGAAAAGTTTTTACCCAACGCGACTTCGCAAAAATATATCTAAAAGTAATATAAGTTTATTACAAGTAGAAATATATTATTTTTATGAATACCTTAGATAATGTCTTGCCCTAATATGTTTATTAAAGACACATATATAGAATTTTAGGACATAAAAAAAATTGCGGGAGTCTTCCACCCAGCACGTCACGTATGTGATGTCACGTAGGGCCAGCCACCACACAACCATCGCGTACCGTAATGTGCATGTGTCCTGAATGCGCGGGAGCAGGAGTCACGGACCGGTCGCATACCAAATGCACACATCACGTAATAATAAATGTATATGACGTACCTGAAAAACATGCAGCCGTCGCACACCGTACGCGGATCCTTTACAACTTTTCTAAAATGCTGACTAGAATCCACACACCCATCGTGATGGGTACGCTTTGGGTGCATGACTCCCCAAAAAATGTTAAAAAAATTAATTCTAAAAGAAAATAATATAAATATATTAAAATAAAAAATATTTTTTTTTTAGATGTTATCAGTGATGTTATCAGTGATGTCACTGACAATCTCATGACTGATGTAATATGTGACATCATCAGCAGTGCATTGCAGGCGCGTGAGTTAGCAGAACTAACTATAACAAAGGAATTTCTATGGTTTTGTATGAGTGAAATGTCCAGCCAACTATAACACCCCTGAAACCTATGGTTGTTTCAGTGAATTTCTAAGGTTTTTTAACTGCTAATTTCTAACTATAACTAGGCATGGGCGGATTTTGCGGATTGGCAATCCACGAATTTGCGGATTTGCGAATTTGCGGATTGCGAAAATCCGCAAAATCCGCGAATCCTCGCGGATTTTTCTTTTTTTTGTGTTCGCACGGGTTTCGGCAAGTTCGCGAGGGTTGTGTACAATTTCGCAAATTGCGAAATTGTACAAAGCGCTCGCGAACTTGCAGAAACCCGTGCGAACACAATGTGCCCAGTAGGGTATGTGCCTCTTGTGTGTATAAAAGGTCAGAGAAAGATCAGTTCAGCAGATGAAGAGAAAGAAGCTCCTGGTCACAGGAACAGCACGGGTTTTGCGCTCTTGAAAGTCAAGGATGCAAAGTCTATCCAGCATCACAGCTGATTTTCCACGGTAGATTTGGGAAGAAGGCACACCTGTCCAGCCTCGACGACGCTCACGATTGTTTTTGGGCTAATGAATGAGTCACTGAATTTGAGCATCAACTAGTTAGAGCGACCATGTGTGTGTTACTATGCAATCGCCCCGAAGGGCGCAGGGGTCCCTTGAGTGAGCTGTCCATCAGCTGATTTTCCTTGGTAGATTTGGGAAGAAAATAAGCAGACCTGTGCCCAGCCTACTCATGCAACTATTTTACAATGGCGCCAGCAAGCTGCCAGCGCCGTTGTAAAATAGTTACAAAGTTAGCTTGCACAGGAAGCACTTAGATAAAATAAAGCAGCACCTGCTTCGTTTTATCTAGTGGTTCCAATGCAAGCTAACTTTGTAACTATTTTACAACGGCGCTGGCAGCTTGCTGGTGCCATTGTAAAATAGCTACATGAGTGGGGGTTCAACTTTTGAACCCGTTACGTCCGCGGATTTTTTTTTGCAGATTTTGCGAGAAATCTGCAAAATTCGCGGATTGCGGATTTCCCAAAAATCCGCAAAATCCGCGGGCGTAACGGATTTCCCGCTCATCCCTAACTATAACGTCTCTGAAACCTATGTTTTTTTCAGTGAATATGTATATAGATAATATAAAAATAAAAAACTAATAATATTACATATAAATAACCAATATATTTTTTATTGAGTCTATGAAAATTAAGCATATTATTTCCACTGTAGTCTGCAACAGTTAGGAAAGCTTTGCACTCCAGAGCGGTAAAATTTACTGTTCCCACTGCACTCTGACAACAGTAGGAAATGATTGCATTCCAAAGGGGTAACATTCACTATTCTACCCTCCAGTCTGTGTTATAGTAGGGAAAGTGTTGGACTCCGGAGGGGCAAAACTTACTATTCCCCCTCCAGTCTCTGCAACAGCAGGGAAAGTGTTGAACTCCGGAGGGATACCATTTACTATACCCAATCCATTCAGTGCAACAGTAAGAAAAACATTGGACTCTGAAGGGTAAAGTGTACTATTTCCCCTCCAGTCTGTGCAACAGTAGAGAAAGAATTGAACATTGAAGGGGTAAAATTTATAATTTCCACTCCACTCTGTGCAACAGTGGAGCAAGAATTTCACTTAAAACGAATAACATATTTTAACAACCCTATTAATTAACCAAAAATAGAATACTCTTAAAAAAATTAAAAAGTGTACATCATAATTAACATTTTTAATATTTAATATCAAATTTGAAAAATATGATTACATGATAAAAATTGTTATTTTTATTGTTATTGATAACAAAAAACAGAGACATATCATTCTTGCTGTTTCAAACACAATACACCAAGACCAAACAATAAGACAATTCTAGCATCCTATAGTGCTCAGTATCCATATGATCACTAATCAGTTCACATCAATAGTCTTTACATTACAGTTCAATGTTGTCCCTGCCAAGTACATAGCACTGATCATGAGGCATCAAAGGAGGGCTCTTATGCAGGGTCCTCCTCACAGTCCATCCCCGAGAAACATATCATGCATACCGTAATCCCGCTCTATGCATCAGGAGAATTGGCACAATGTAAGCTACTTGTCTTGGTAGCCAAACAAGCCTGGTAAAGCCCCCAGAAGTTTTTAGGTTGATTGCGGGAGTTAATAACTTGTTATAGTATCCAGTTTGTATACTACCTTATGTCATGTCGTGAGTCCATCCTATTGGGTGGGGGTCGGGCCCCATGACAAGCAAATCGCCACCCTACTCCTAGCCATAAGGAACCCCATATCTACCAGATGTCTGATTCCCTTAGGTAAATTGTTGGAGTAACCCAATAGGGCAAGCATACGGTCTGGTTCAAGCATGGTGTGAGTGACCTTGCCAAGTGCCTTGAAGATTAATTCCCAGAAGGTCTCCATCCTATGACATACCAGGCCAGGTGATAAAAATCTGCTGGGTCTGCCCCACAGCAGTCGCACGCCGCAGAGTTACACAACCCATACCTATAGAGTACACTATATTTAAAAATTTGAAGTGCATCAGCCTGTGTCGCCCAATCAATGAGATACGTTTTGTGTTTTCACAACAATACTTCCAAGTTGTGTCATCACTCACTTGACCCAGGTCTGCCTGCCACGCCAATTGAGCCTTGGTGTAGTGGTTGGTGCTATAACCCTGCGCTATGTTATAGATCCTTGAAGCAATATGTACAGGTGATTCAGCTTTAACAACATATGTGAGTGGAGAAACCTCTGGTGGCTCATCTAACCCAATGCCCAGGAGCTCCCTTAGTGAATGTCATACCCTGTGAAATTGACATTGGGACAGTGTAGTAGCTGTCCGATCCTCCCGCATCATGTCGTCCCACGATATCGCTTTGCCTTCGTTAAACATCTCCCCTATTGTGTGGATATTTATAGCTTTCAAGGCCCTAATCACTCTTTTTTCCCTACACGGGGGCAACCAGTGGCACCATGCAAGCAGGGTCTTAGGGGAGTAGAGTATGGCACCCACTTGTAATTTCAGTAGGTAATGCCAGGCATGTGTTGTCGCATTAATGGAGTCAAGTATCCCAGTCCTACAATCATGAGGCTTAAACAGAAGCCCTGGCAATGGGGTCGGGCCACCACCACATTCTCTATACGGAAATGTGGAGCATCTCGTGGGACCGTGTATCCAGTGGTGGGCATGAGTTCCCTGTGCAACTCTATAGTACCGTTCTAGATCCAGTGCCCCCAAACCAGCCATACTGTATGGCAGTGTGAAAATCTTCCACTTAACTCGAGCGTGTTTCCCAGCCCAAGCTAAACGCACCTTCAGAGATGTCAGTACCCAAAAAAAGGAAATCGGGATGTTAGTGAATAAGAATACGAACCGTGGCAGGACCACCGTTTTCATAATCGAGATTCTACCCACTAATAATAGGGGTAACCGTATCCACCTGTCCACATCATCTTCCAGTTTGGACACCGTTGTCCTATCATTTTCTTTAAAAACCACCTCCGAATCAGTATGCACTTTGATGCCAAAGTATCTAACTGGCTCTGTCGTCCAATGTAGGGAGTAGTCTGGTATGAACTGGACCGTCTCTGCGGTCAGCGGGAAAATAAGTGATTTTTTCCAATTCATCTTGAGGCCTGACCTGGTCCAAGTTAAAATCACTTCTCACAGCACCGTCAAGAGATTCTGGTCAGGGTCTCTAACATATAATAAAGTATCCCCTGCATAAGTGGATATAACCAGATTATATGTTGGAAATCTTATGCCCATGTGGCTATGATATTCTTGCATCACGCATGCAAGGGGTTCAACAACTAAGGCGGACAGCAATGGGGAAAGTGGACACCCCTGCATTAGTGATGTGAATATGGTCTGTGACAAGGTCTCCAATTTTAATTCTAGCTGAAGGGGAGATGTAGAGCACTCCCACCATTTGCAAAAAGACACTCCCTAGTCCCTTTCTCGTCAGTACGTGTTTCATGAATTTCCACTCCACGGAGTCAAACACCTTCTCCATGTCGAGGAAGACTGCCACTGCTTGAGTATCCCATCGGGTATGTTGTATAGCCCCAAATATGGTTCTTAGGTTGTAAGTGAGGTTTCTTCCAGGGACAAAGCCATCTTGTTCTGGGGATATCAGCAGTGGCACTAGGGGGGATAATCTGGTGGCTAAGACCTTTGCATAAATGTTCTTATCTACATTGAAGAGCCATAGCAGCGGGCAGGAGTTGCAGGTAGTCAGGGGCTTCATCGGTTTAAGGATGGCCACAATTAGCGCTTCCGCATAGAAGGGAAACAACAAAACAAATGGCCAGATAGAATGTTTATACGAACTTAATTAAGCGCCACTCACCCAAAAGATCTAAGCGGACACACTTTTCATTATGTATTTTTACTTGCTTATTTTTTCATTTTCACGAAAACATTCATATATGTCGGAAAGTCGACACCATATCAGTAGCAAAATTCACATGTACTGCAATATTCACGACACAAATTTTACAAACACTTTAAATGAGACATATTTACAATTACACCATATATACAAAAAAACAGACAGAAGATCCCTATCTTCACTCAATGTTTGAGGCACCAGTCCTGATAACAAATGTGCAAGCAAGGGGCCATTCAGATTTTTAGCTGGCCTGCTTGCTTGAATGTGCTGGAACCTTATAATTACACGGGTCAAACAATCAGGTAGACTTTATCTAAATTTGTAGTCCTGACATGCCCTTCCAGAATCTTGTTCCAACACACAGTCAACGTGTTTCGAACCCGTATGGTTATTGGAGGGTTCTCCTCAGGACTTGGACTGGATACTGTCCTGTACTGTGAGATATAAAAATGAATGCAAAACTGGTGTGAGAACAGCTATTCCCTCTCTTTTCTGCGCTGACTCAATACCTCCACCTCTACTTGAAGTACCTGAATTGGAGCCTTAGTGGGGCGGCTGTATGATTTCTTTCAGGGGCACTGTAATTCTGTATTGCTGTGAATACACAAGGAATGTATAAGCAATTTACAGTGTATCTAATGAGAAGCTCGGTCACCAACAAAACCGCTGTAGATAGTTAAACATCCTACCTTGCGGTAGCAGTGTCCTCGGGTGGTTGTAATTAAGTTTTTGGTGATGCCAGGTGCTGTAACGTACAAATGATTCAGAAAAGGGGGGGTGGTGATGAACAGAGTGTCTGAATTGAGCAGACCACTCTTACCCAGTCCAAAGATCAGGGCTTGATCCATCACCGTTATTTATCTCACTGCCCCATCCCAGCTCAGAACCTGGCTATATGCAAATCAGTCTGTCCCTGGCCCAGTGCATCATGGGAACAGGGCAGACTAAACTACCAAGCCAATTCTTCACCAGAAAGGAGACAAGCTACCGGGGACCGGTTTCTGGCATTTCAGCCGTCTTCGGCCCGGCTTGCTTGAATCCTGATGGAGCAGTGAGAAAGGGACTCATGTCTGAGTATACCCTGCCACACCTATAGTGGCCAAAAACGATTCAGAAAAGGGGGTGGTGATGAACAGAGTGTCTGAATTGAGCAGACCACTCTTACCCAGTCCAAAGATCAGGGCTGGATCCATCACCGTTATTTATCTCACTGCCCCATCCCAGCTCAGAACCTGGCTATATGCAAATCAGTCTGTCCCTGGCCCAGTGCATCATGGGAACAGGGCAGACTAAACTACCAAGCCAATTCTTCACCAGAAAGGAGACAAGCTACCGGGGACCGGTTTCTGGCATTTCAGCCGTCTTCGGCCCGGCTTGCTTGAATCCTGATGGAGCAGTGAGAAAGGGACTCATGTCTGAGAATACCCTGCCACACCTATAGTGGCCAAAAACTAATCAGAAAAGGGGGTGGTGATGAACTGAGTGTCTGAATTGAGCAGACCACTCTTACCCAGTCCAAAGATCAGGGCTTGATCCATCACCGTTATTTATCTCACTGCCCCATCCCAGCTCAGAACCTGGCTATATGCAAATCAGTCTGTCCCTGGCCCAGTGCATCATGGGAACAGGGCAGACTAAACTACCAAGCCAATTCTTCACCAGAAAGGAGACAAGCTACCGGGGACCGGTTTCTGGCATTTCAGCCGTCTTCGGCCCGGCTTGCTTGAATCCTGATGGAGCAGTGAGAAAGGGACTCATGTCTGAGTAAACCCTGCCACACCTATAGTGGCCAAAAACGATTCAGAAAAGGGGGTGGTGATGAACAGAGTGTCTGAATTGAGCAGACCACTCTTACCCAGTCCAAAGATCAGGGCTTGATCCATCACCGTTATTTATCTCACTGCCCCATCCCAGCTCAGAACCTGGATATATGCAAATCAGTCTGTCCCTGGCCCAGTGCATCATGGGAACAGGGCAGACTAAACTACCAAGCCAATTCTTCACCAGAAAGGAGACAAGCTACCGGGGACCGGTTTCTGGCATTTCAGCCGTCTTCGGCCCGGCTTGCTTGAATCCTGATGGAGCAGTGAGAAAGGGACTCATGTCTGAGTATACCCTGCCACACCTATAGTGGCCAAAAACGATTCAGAAAAGGGGGTGGTGATGAACTGAGTGTCTGAATTGAGCAGACCACTCTTACCCAGTCCAAAGTTCAGGGCTTGATCCATCACCGTTATTTATCTCACTGCCCCATCCCAGCTCAGAACCTGGCTATATGCAAATCAGTCTGTCCCTGGCCCAGTGCATCATGGGAACAGGGCAGACTAAACTACCAAGCCAATTCTTCACCAGAAAGGAGACAAGCTACCGGGGACCGGTTTCTGGCATTTCAGCCGTCTTCGGCCCGGCTTGCTTGAATCCTGATGGAGCAGTGAGAAAGGGACTCATGTCTGAGTATACCCTGCCACACCTATAGTGGCCAAAAATGATTCAGAAAAGGGGGTGGTGATGAACAGAGTGTCTGAATTGAGCAGACCACTCTTACCCAGTCCAAAGATCAGGGCTTGATCCATCACCGTTATTTATCTCACTGCCCCATCCCAGCTCAGAACCTGGCTATATGCAAATCAGTCTGTCCCTGGCCCAGTGCATCATGGGAACAGGGCAGACTAAACTACCAAGCCAATTCTTCACCAGAAAGGAGACAAGCTACCGGGGACCGGTTTCTGGCATTTCAGCCGTCTTCGGCCCGGCTTGCTTGAATCCTGATGGAGCAGTGAGAAAGGGACTCATGTCTGAGTATACCCTGCCACACCTATAGTGGCCAAAAACGATTCAGAAAAGGGGGTGGTGATGAACTGAGTGTCTGAATTGAGCAGACCACTCTTACCCAGTCCAAAGTTCAGGGCTTGATCCATCACCGTTATTTATCTCACTGCCCCATCCCAGCTCAGAACCTGGCTATATGCAAATCAGTCTGTCCCTGGCCCAGTGCATCATGGGAACAGGGCAGACTAAACTACCAAGCCAATTCTTCACCAGAAAGGAGACAAGCTACCGGGGACCGGTTTCTGGCATTTCAGCCGTCTTCGGCCCGGCTTGCTTGAATCCTGATGGAGCAGTGAGAAAGGGACTCATGTCTGAGTATACCCTGCCACACCTATAGTGGCCAAAAACGATTCAGAAAAGGGGGTGGTGATGAACAGAGTGTCTGAATTGAGCAGACCACTCTTACCCAGTCCAAAGATCAGGGCTTGATCCATCACCGTTATTTATCTCACTGCCCCATCCCAGCTCAGAACCTGGCTATATGCAAATCAGTCTGTCCCTGGCCCAGTGCATCATGGGAACAGGGCAGACTAAACTACCAAGCCAATTCTTCACCAGAAAGGAGACAAGCTACCGGGGACCGGTTTCTGGCATTTCAGCCGTCTTCGGCCCGGCTTGCTTGAATCCTGATGGAGCAGTGAGAAAGGGACTCATGTCTGAGTATACCCTGCCACACCTATAGTGGCCAAAAACGATTCAGAAAAGGGGGTGGTGATGAACAGAGTGTCTGAATTGAGCAGACCACTCTTACCCAGTCCAAAGATCAGGGCTTGATCCATCACCGTTATTTATCTCACTGCCCCATCCCAGCTCAGAACCTGGCTATATGCAAATCAGTCTGTCCCTGGCCCAGTGCATCATGGGAACAGGGCAGACTAAACTACCAAGCCAATTCTTCACCAGAAAGGAGACAAGCTACCGGGGACCGGTTTCTGGCATTTCAGCCGTCTTCGGCCCGGCTTGCTTGAATCCTGATGGAGCAGTGAGAAAGGGACTCATGTCTGAGAATACCCTGCCACACCTATAGTGGCCAAAAACTATTCAGAAAAGGGGGTGGTGATGAACTGAGTGTCTGAATTGAGCAGACCACTCTTACCCAGTCCAAAGATCAGGGCTTGATCCATCACCGTTATTTATCTCACTGCCCCATCCCAGCTCAGAACCTGGCTATATGCAAATCAGTCTGTCCCTGGCCCAGTGCATCATGGGAACAGGGCAGACTAAACTACCAAGCCAATTCTTCACCAGAAAGGAGACAAGCTACCGGGGACCGGTTTCTGGCATTTCAGCCGTCTTCGGCCCGGCTTGCTTGAATCCTGATGGAGCAGTGAGAAAGGGACTCATGTCTGAGTAAACCCTGCCACACCTATAGTGGCCAAAAACGATTCAGAAAAGGGGGTGGTGATGAACAGAGTGTCTGAATTGAGCAGACCACTCTTACCCAGTCCAAAGATCAGGGCTTGATCCATCACCGTTATTTATCTCACTGCCCCATCCCAGCTCAGAACCTGGATATATGCAAATCAGTCTGTCCCTGGCCCAGTGCATCATGGGAACAGGGCAGACTAAACTACCAAGCCAATTCTTCACCAGAAAGGAGACAAGCTACCGGGGACCGGTTTCTGGCATTTCAGCCGTCTTCGGCCCGGCTTGCTTGAATCCTGATGGAGCAGTGAGAAAGGGACTCATGTCTGAGTATACCCTGCCACACCTATAGTGGCCAAAAACGATTCAGAAAAGGGGGTGGTGATGAACTGAGTGTCTGAATTGAGCAGACCACTCTTACCCAGTCCAAAGTTCAGGGCTTGATCCATCACCGTTATTTATCTCACTGCCCCATCCCAGCTCAGAACCTGGCTATATGCAAATCAGTCTGTCCCTGGCCCAGTGCATCATGGGAACAGGGCAGACTAAACTACCAAACCAATTCTTCACCAGAAAGGAGACAAGCTACCGGGGACCGGTTTCTGGCATTTCAGCCGTCTTCGGCCCGGCTTGCTTGAATCCTGATGGAGCAGTGAGAAAGGGACTCATGTCTGAGTATACCCTGCCACACCTATAGTGGCCAAAAACGATTCAGAAAAGGGGGTGGTGATGAACAGAGTGTCTGAATTGAGCAGACCACTCTTACCCAGTCCAAAGATCAGGGCTTGATCCATCACCGTTATTTATCTCACTGCCCCATCCCAGCTCAGAACCTGGCTATATGCAAATCAGTCTGTCCCTGGCCCAGTGCATCATGGGAACAGGGCAGACTAAACTACCAAGCCAATTCTTCACCAGAAAGGAGACAAGCTACCGGGGACCGGTTTCTGGCATTTCAGCCGTCTTCGGCCCGGCTTGCTTGAATCCTGATGGAGCAGTGAGAAAGGGACTCATGTCTGAGTATACCCTGCCACACCTATAGTGGCCAAAAAAGATTCAGAAAAGGGGGTGGTGATGAACAGAGTGTCTGAATTGAGCAGACCACTCTTACCCAGTCCAAAGATCAGGGCTTGATCCATCACCGTTATTTATCTCACTGCCCCATCCCAGCTCAGAACCTGGCTATATGCAAATCAGTCTGTCCCTGGCCCAGTGCATCATGGGAACAGGGCAGACTAAACTACCAAGCCAATTCTTCACCAGAAAGGAGACAAGCTACCGGGGACCGGTTTCTGGCATTTCAGCCGTCTTCGGCCCGGCTTGCTTGAATCCTGATGGAGCAGTGAGAAAGGGACTCATGTCTGAGTATACCCTGCCACACCTATAGTGGCCAAAAACGATTCAGAATAGGGGGTGGTGATGAACAGAGTGTCTGAATTGAGCAGACCACTCTTACCCAGTCCAAAGATCAGGGCTTGATCCATCACCGTTATTTATCTCACTGCCCCATCCCAGCTCAGAACCTGGCTATATGCAAATCAGTCTGTCCCTGGCCCAGTGCATCATGGGAACAGGGCAGACTAAACTACCAAGCCAATTCTTCACCAGAAAGGAGACAAGCTACCGGGGACCGGTTTCTGGCATTTCAGCCGTCTTCGGCCCGGCTTGCTTGAATCCTGATGGAGCAGTGAGAAAGGGACTCATGTCTGAGTATACCCTGCCACACCTATAGTGGCCAAAAACGATTCAGAAAAGGGGGTGGTGATGAACAGAGTGTCTGAATTGAGCAGACCACTCTTACCCAGTCCAAAGATCAGGGCTTGATCCATCACCGTTATTTATCTCACTGCCCCATCCCAGCTCAGAACCTGGCTATATGCAAATCAGTCTGTCCCTGGCCCAGTGCATCATGGGAACAGGGCAGACTAAACTACCAAGCCAATTCTTCACCAGAAAGGAGACAAGCTACCGGGGACCGGTTTCTGGCATTTCAGCCGTCTTCGGCCCGGCTTGCTTGAATCCTGATGGAGCAGTGAGAAAGGGACACATGTCTGAGTATACCCTGCCACACCTATAGTGGCCAAAAAAGATTCAGAAAAGGGGGTGGTGATGAACAGAGTGTCTGAATTGAGCAGACCACTCTTACCCAGTCCAAAGATCAGGGCTTGATCCATCACCGTTATTTATCTCACTGCCCCATCCCAGCTCAGAACCTGGCTATATGCAAATCAGTCTGTCCCTGGCCCAGTGCATCATGGGAACAGGGCAGACTAAACTACCAAGCCAATTCTTCACCAGAAAGGAGACAAGCTACCGGGGACCGGTTTCTGGCATTTCAGCCGTCTTCGGCCCGGCTTGCTTGAATCCTGATGGAGCAGTGAGAAAGGGACTCATGTCTGAGTATACCCTGCCACACCTATAGTGGCCAAAAACGATTCAGAATAGGGGGTGGGGATGAACAGAGTGTCTGAATTGAGCAGACCACTCTTACCCAGTCCAAAGATCAGGGCTTGATCCATCACCGTTATTTATCTCACTGCCCCATCCCAGCTCAGAACCTGGCTATATGCAAATCAGTCTGTCCCTGGCCCAGTGCATCATGGGAACAGGGCAGACTAAACTACCAAGCCAATTCTTCACCAGAAAGGAGACAAGCTACCGGGGACCGGTTTCTGGCATTTCAGCCGTCTTCGGCCCGGCTTGCTTGAATCCTGATGGAGCAGTGAGAAAGGGACTCATGTCTGAGTATACCCTGCCACACCTATAGTGGCCAAAAATGATTCAGAAAAGGGGGTGGTGATGAACAGAGTGTCTGAATTGAGCAGACCACTCTTACCCAGTCCAAAGATCAGGGCTTGATCCATCACCGTTATTTATCTCACTGCCCCATCCCAGCTCAGAACCTGGCTATATGCAAATCAGTCTGTCCCTGGCCCAGTGCATCATGGGAACAGGGCAGACTAAACTACCAAGCCAATTCTTCACCAGAAAGGAGACATGCTACCGGGGACCGGTTTCTGGCATTTCAGCCGTCTTCGGCCCGGCTTGCTTGAATCCTGATGGAGCAGTGAGAAAGGGACTCATGTCTGAGTATACCCTGCCACACCTATAGTGGCCAAAAACGATTCAGAAAAGGGGGTGGTGATGAACAGAGTGTCTGAATTGAGCAGACCACTCTTACCCAGTCCAAAGATCAGGGCTTGATCCATCACCGTTATTTATCTCACTGCCCCTGCTACTGGATGGTGCAGTGAGCTAAAAAACGGTGTTGGATCTAGCCCTGATCTCTTGACGGGGTGAGAGCTTTCTGCTTAATTCAGAGACTCTGTCCCTCACCACCCCTTGTTAAAAATATTTTTGTCCACCCTAAGGGTGGAAGGGTATTCTCAGATGTGAGACCCTTGCCCATTGCACCATCAGGATTCAAGCAAATCGGGCCGAAGACAGCTGTAATGCCAGAAACCGGTCCCCGGGAGCTTGTTTCCTTCCCAGTGTAAGAATTGGCTTTTGTAGTATGGTTTGCCCTGTTCCCATCATGCACTGGGACAGGAACAGACTAATTTGCATACAGCCAGGTTCTGAAACTGGGATGGTGCAGTGAGCTAAAAAACGGTGTTGGATCTAGCCCTGATCTCTTGACGGGGTGAGAGCTTTCTGCTTAATTCAGAGACTCTGTCCCTCACCACCCCTTGTTAAAAATATTTTTGTCCACCCTAAGCGTGGAAGGGTATTCTCAGATGTGAGACCCTTGCTCATTGCACCATCAGGATTCAAGCAAACCGGGCCGAAGACGGCTGTAATGCCAGAAACCGGTCCCCGGGAGCTTGTTTCCTTCCCAGTGTAAGAATTGGCTTTTGTAGTTTGGTTTGCCCTGTTCCCATCATGCACTGGGACAGGAACAGACTAATTTGCATACAGCCAGGTTCTGAAACTGGGATGGTGCAGTGAGCTAAAAAACGGTGTTGGATCTAGCCCTGATCTCTTGACGGGGTGAGAGCTTTCTGCTTAATTCAGAGACTCTGTCCCTCACCACCCCTTGTTAAAAATATTTTTGTCCACCCTAAGCGTGGAAGGGTATTCTCAGATGTGAGACCCTTGCTCATTGCACCATCAGGATTCAAGCAAACCGGGCCGAAGACGGCTGTAATGCCAGAAACCGGTCCCCGGGAGCTTGTTTCCTTCCCAGTGTAAGAATTGGCTTTTGTAGTTTGGTTTGCCCTGTTCCCATCATGCACTGGGACAGGAACAGACTAATTTGCATACAGCCAGGTTCTGAAACTGGGATGGTGCAGTGAGCTAAAAAACGGTGTTGGATCTAGCCCTGATCTCTTAACGGGGTGAGAGCTTTCTGCTTAATTCAGAGACTCTGTCCCTCACCACCCCTTGTTAAAAATATTTTTGTCCACCCTAAGCGTGGAAGGGTATTCTCAGATGTGAGACCCTTGCTCATTGCACCACCAGGATTCAAGCAAACCGGGCCGAAGACAGCTGTAATGCCAGAAACTGGTCCCCGGGAGCTTGTTTCCTTCCCAGTGTAAGAATTGGCTTTTGTAGTTTGGTTTGCCCTGTTCCCATCATGCACTGGGACAGGAACAGACTAATTTGCATACAGCCAGGTTCTGAAACTGGGATGGTGCAGTGAGCTAAAAAACGGTGTTGGATATAGCCCTGATCTCTTGACGGGGTGAGAGCTTTGTGCTTAATTCAGAGACTCTGTCCCTCACCACCCCTTGTTAAAAATATTTTTGTTCACCCTAAGCGTGGAAGGGTATTCTCAGATGTGAGACCCTTGCTCATTGCACCATCAGGATTCAAGCAAACCGGGCCGAAGACGGCTGTAATGCCAGAAACCGGTCCCCGGGAGCTTGTTTCCTTCCCAGTGTAAGAATTGGCTTTTGTAGTTTGGTTTGCCCTGTTCCCATCATGCACTGGGACAGGAACAGACTAATTTTCATACAGCCAGGTTCTGAAACTGGGATGGTGCAGTGAGCTAAAAAACGGTGTTGGATCTAGCCCTGATCTCTTGACGGGGTGAGAGCTTTCTGCTTAATTCAGAGACTCTGTCCCTCACCACCCCTTGTTAAAAATATTTTTGTCCACCCTAAGCGTGGAAGGGTATTCTCAGATGTGAGACCCTTGCTCATTGCACCATCAGGATTCAAGCAAACCGGGCCGAAGACAGCTGTAATGCCAGAAACCGGTCCCCGGGAGCTTGTTTCCTTCCCAGTGTAAGAATTGGCTTTTGTAGTTTGGTTTGCCCTGTTCCCATCATGCACTGGGACAGGAACAGACTAATTTGCATACAGCCAGGTTCTGAAACTGGGATGGTGCAGTGAGCTAAAAAACGGTGTTGGATCTAGCCCTGATCTCTAAAAGGGGTGAGAGCTTTCTGCTTAATTCAGAGACTCTGTCCCTCACCACCCCTTGTTAAAAATATTTTTGTCCACCCTAAGCGTGGAAGGGTATTCTCAGATGTGAGACCCTTGCTCATTGCACCATCAGGATTCAAGCAAACCGGGCCGAAGACGGCTGTAATGCCAGAAACCGGTCCCCGGGAGCTTGTTTCCTCCCAGTGTATGAATTGGCTTTTGTAGTTTGGTTTGCCCTGTTCCCATCATGCACTGGGACAGGAACAGACTAATTTGCATACAGCCAGGTTCTGAAACTGGGATGGTGCAGTGAGCTAAAAAACGGTGTTGGATCTAGCCCTGATCTCTTGACGGGGTGAGAGCTTTCTGCTTAATTCAGAGACTCTGTCCCTCACCACCCCTTGTTAAAAATATTTTTGTCCACCCTAAGCGTGGAAGGGTATTCTCATATGTGAGACCCTTGCTCATTGCACCATCAGGATTCAAGCAAACCGGGCCGAAGACGGCTGTAATGCCAGAAACCGGTCCCCGGGAGCTTGTTTCCTTCCCAGTGTAAGAATTGGCTTTTGTAGTTTGGTTTGCCCTGTTCCCATCATGCCCTGGGACAGGAACAGACTAATTTGCATACAGCCAGGTTCTGAAACTGGGATGGTGCAGTGAGCTAAAAAACGGTGTTGGATCTAGCCCTGATCTCTTGACGGGGTGAGAGCTTTCTGCTTAATTCAGAGACTCTGTCCCTCACCACCCCTTGTTAAAAATATTTTTGTCCACCCTAAGCGTGGAAGGGTATTCTCAGATGTGAGACCCTTGCTCATTGCACCATCAGGATTCAAGCAAACCGGGCCGAAGACGGCTGTAATGCCAGAAACCGGTCCCCGGGAGCTTGTTTCCTTCCCAGTGTAAGAATTGGCTTTTGTAGTTTGGTTTGCCCTGTTCCCATCATGCACTGGGACAGGAACAGACTAATTTGCATACAGCCAGGTTCTGAAACTGGGATGGTGCAGTGAGCTAAAAAACGGTGTTGGATCTAGCCCTGATCTCTTGACGGGGTGAGAGCTTTCTGCTTAATTCAGAGACTCTGTCCCTCACCACCCCTTGTTAAAAATATTTTTGTCCACCCTAAGCGTGGAAGGGTATTCTCAGATGTGAGACCCTTGCTCATTGCACCATCAGGATTCAAGCAAACCGGGCCGAAGACGGCTGTAATGCCAGAAACCGGTCCCCGGGAGCTTGTTTCCTTCCCAGTGTAAGAATTGGCTTTTGTAGTTTGGTTTGCCCTGTTCCCATCATGCACTGGGACAGGAACTGACTAATTTGCATACAGCCAGGTTCTGAAACTGGGATGGTGCAGTGAGCTAAAAAACGGTGTTGGATCTAGCCCTGATCTCTTGACGGGGTGAGAGCTTTCTGCTTAATTCAGAGACTCTGTCCCTCACCACTCCTTGTTAAAAATATTTTTGTCCACCCTAAGCGTGGAAGGGTATTCTCAGATGTGAGACCCTTGCTCATTGCACCATCAGGATTCAAGCAAACCGGGCCGAAGACGGCTGTAATGCCAGAAACCGGTCCCCGGGAGCTTGTTTCCTTCCCAGTGTAAGAATTGGCTTTTGTAGTTTGGTTTGCCCTGTTCCCATCATGCACTGGGACAGGAACAGACTAATTTGCATACAGCCAGGTTCTGAAACTGGGATGGTGCAGTGAGCTAAAAAACGGTGTTGGATCTAGCCCTGATCTCTTGACGGGGTGGGAGCTTTCTGCTTAATTCAGAGACTCTGTCCCTCACCACCCCTTGTTAAAAATATTTTTGTCCACCCTAAGCGTGGAAGGGTATTCTCAGATTTGAGACCCTTGCTCATTGCACCATCAGGATTCAAGCAAACCGGGCCGAAGACGGCTGTAATGCCAGAAACCGGTCCCCGGGAGCTTGTTTCCTTCCCAGTGTAAGAATTGGCTTTTGTAGTTTGGTTTGCCCTGTTCCCATCATGCACTGGGACAGGAACAGACTAATTTGCATACAGCCAGGTTCTGAAACTGGGATGGTGCAGTGAGCTAAAAAACGGTGTTGGATCTAGCCCTGATCTCTTGACGGGGTGAGAGCTTTCTGCTTAATTCAGAGACTCTGTCCCTCACCACCCCTTGTTAAAAATATTTTTGTCCACCCTAAGCGTGGAAGGGTATTCTCAGATGTGAGACCCTTGCTCATTGCACCATCAGGATTCAAGCAAACCGGGCCGAAGACGGCTGTAATGCCAGAAACCGGTCCCCGGGAGCTTGTTTCCTTCCCAGTGTAAGAATTGGCTTTTGTAGTTTGGTTTGCCCTGTTCCCATCATGCACTGGGACAGGAACAGACTAATTTGCATACAGCCAGGTTCTGAAACTGGGATGGTGCAGTGAGCTAAAAAACGGTGTTGGATCTAGCCCTGATCTCTTGACGGGGTGAGAGCTTTCTGCTTAATTCAGAGACTCTGTCCCTCACCACCCCTTGTTAAAAATATTTTTGTCCACCCTAAGCGTGGAAGGGTATTCTCAGATGTGAGACCCTTGCTCATTGCACCATCAGGATTCAAGCAAACCGGGCCGAAGACGGCTGTAATGCCAGAAACCGGTCCCCGGGAGCTTGTTTCCTTCCCAGTGTAAGAATTGGCTTTTGTAGTTTGGTTTGCCCTGTTCCCATCATGCACTGGGACAGGAACAGACTAATTTGCATACAGCCAGGTTCTGAAACTGGGATGGTGCAGTGAGCTAAAAAACGGTGTTGGATCTAGCCCTGATCTCTTGACGGGGTGAGAGCTTTCTGCTTAATTCAGAGACTCTGTCCCTCACCACCCCTTGTTAAAAATATTTTTGTCCACCCTAAGCGTGGAAGGGTATTCTCAGATTTGAGACCCTTGCTCATTGCACCATCAGGATTCAAGCAAACCGGGCCGAAGACGGCTGTAATGCCAGAAACCGGTCCCCGGGAGCTTGTTTCCTTCCCAGTGTAAGAATTGGCTTTTGTAGTTTGGTTTGCCCTGTTCCCATCATGCACTGGGACAGGAACAGACTAATTTTCATACAGCCAGGTTCTGAAACTGGGATGGTGCAGTGAGCTAAAAAACGGTGTTGGATCTAGCCCTGATCTCTTGACGGGGTGAGAGCTTTCTGCTTAATTCAGAGACTCTGTCCCTCACCACCCCTTGTTAAAAATATTTTTGTCCACCCTAAGCGTGGAAGGGTATTCTCAGATGTGAGACCCTTGCTCATTGCACCATCAGGATTCAAGCAAACCGGGCCGAAGACAGCTGTAATGCCAGAAACCGGTCCCCGGGAGCTTGTTTCCTTCCCAGTGTAAGAATTGGCTTTTGTAGTTTGGTTTGCCCTGTTCCCATCATGCACTGGGACAGGAACAGACTAATTTGCATACAGCCAGGTTCTGAAACTGGGATGGTGCAGTGAGCTAAAAAACGGGGTTGGATCTAGCCCTGATCTCTAAAAGGGGTGAGAGCTTTCTGCTTAATTCAGAGACTCTGTCCCTCACCACCCCTTGTTAAAAATATTTTTGTCCACCCTAAGCGTGGAAGGGTATTCTCAGATGTGAGACCCTTGCTCATTGCACCATCAGGATTCAAGCAAACCGGGCCGAAGACGGCTGTAATGCCAGAAACCGGTCCCCGGGAGCTTGTTTCCTCCCAGTGTATGAATTGGCTTTTGTAGTTTGGTTTGCCCTGTTCCCATCATGCACTGGGACAGGAACAGACTAATTTGCATACAGCCAGGTTCTGAAACTGGGATGGTGCAGTGAGCTAAAAAACGGTGTTGGATCTAGCCCTGATCTCTTGACGGGGTGAGAGCTTTCTGCTTAATTCAGAGACTCTGTCCCTCACCACCCCTTGTTAAAAATATTTTTGTCCACCCTAAGCGTGGAAGGGTATTCTCATATGTGAGACCCTTGCTCATTGCACCATCAGGATTCAAGCAAACCGGGCCGAAGACGGCTGTAATGCCAGAAACCGGTCCCCGGGAGCTTGTTTCCTTCCCAGTGTAAGAATTGGCTTTTGTAGTTTGGTTTGCCCTGTTCCCATCATGCCCTGGGACAGGAACAGACTAATTTGCATACAGCCAGGTTCTGAAACTGGGATGGTGCAGTGAGCTAAAAAACGGTGTTGGATCTAGCCCTGATCTCTTGACGGGGTGAGAGCTTTCTGCTTAATTCAGAGACTCTGTCCCTCACCACCCCTTGTTAAAAATATTTTTGTCCACCCTAAGCGTGGAAGGGTATTCTCAGATGTGAGACCCTTGCTCATTGCACCATCAGGATTCAAGCAAACCGGGCCGAAGACGGCTGTAATGCCAGAAACCGGTCCCCGGGAGCTTGTTTCCTTCCCAGTGTAAGAATTGGCTTTTGTAGTTTGGTTTGCCCTGTTCCCATCATGCACTGGGACAGGAACAGACTAATTTGCATACAGCCAGGTTCTGAAACTGGGATGGTGCAGTGAGCTAAAAAACGGTGTTGGATCTAGCCCTGATCTCTTGACGGGGTGAGAGCTTTCTGCTTAATTCAGAGACTCTGTCCCTCACCACCCCTTGTTAAAAATATTTTTGTCCACCCTAAGCGTGGAAGGGTATTCTCAGATGTGAGACCCTTGCTCATTGCACCATCAGGATTCAAGCAAACCGGGCCGAAGACGGCTGTAATGCCAGAAACCGGTCCCCGGGAGCTTGTTTCCTTCCCAGTGTAAGAATTGGCTTTTGTAGTTTGGTTTGCCCTGTTCCCATCATGCACTGGGACAGGAACAGACTAATTTGCATACAGCCAGGTTCTGAAACTGGGATGGTGCAGTGAGCTAAAAAACGGTGTTGGATCTAGCCCTGATCTCTTGACGGGGTGAGAGCTTTCTGCTTAATTCAGAGACTCTGTCCCTCACCACTCCTTGTTAAAAATATTTTTGTCCACCCTAAGCGTGGAAGGGTAATCTCAGATGTGAGACCCTTGCTCATTGCACCATCAGGATTCAAGCAAACCGGGCCGAAGACGGCTGTAATGCCAGAAACCGGTCCCCGGGAGCTTGTTTCCTTCCCAGTGTAAGAATTGGCTTTTGTAGTTTGGTTTGACCTGTTCCCATCATGCACTGGCACAGGAACAGACTAATTTGCATACAGCCAGGTTCTGAAACTGGGATGGTGCAGTGAGCTAAAAAACGGTGTTGGATCTAGCCCTGATCTCTTGACGGGGTGAGAGCTTTCTGCTTAATTCAGAGACTCTGTCCCTCACCACCCCTTGTTAAAAATATTTTTGTCCACCCTAAGCGTGGAAGGGTATTCTCAGATTTGAGACCCTTGCTCATTGCACCATCAGGATTCAAGCAAACCGGGCCGAAGACGGCTGTAATGCCAGAAACCGGTCCCCGGGAGCTTGTTTCCTTCCCAGTGTAAGAATTGGCTTTTGTAGTTTGGTTTGCCCTGTTCCCATCATGCACTGGGACAGGAACAGACTAATTTGCATACAGCCAGGTTCTGAAACTGGGATGGTGCAGTGAGCTAAAAAACGGTGTTGGATCTAGCCCTGATCTCTTGACGGGGTGAGAGCTTTCTGCTTAATTCAGAGACTCTGTCCCTCACCACCCCTTGTTAAAAATATTTTTGTCCACCCTAAGCGTGGAAGGGTATTCTCAGATGTGAGACCCTTGCTCATTGCACCATCAGGATTCAAGCAAACCGGGCCGAAGACGGCTGTAATGCCAGAAACCGGTCCCCGGGAGCTTGTTTCCTTCCCAGTGTAAGAATTGGCTTTTGTAGTTTGGTTTGCCCTGTTCCCATCATGCACTGGGACAGGAACACACTAATTTGCATACAGCCAGGTTCTGAAACTGGGATGGTGCAGTGAGCTAAAAAACGGTGTTGGATCTAGCCCTGATCTCTTGACGGGGTGAGAGCTTTCTGCTTAATTCAGAGACTCTGTCCCTCACCACCCCTTGTTAAAAATATTTTTGTCCACCCTAAGCGTGGAAGGGTATTCTCAGATGTGAGACCCTTGCTCATTGCACCATCAGGATTCAAGCAAACCGGGCCGAAGACGGCTGTAATGCCAGAAACCGGTCCCCGGGAGCTTGTTTCCTTTCCAGTGTAAGAATTGGCTTTTGTAGTTTGGTTTGCCCTGTTCCCATCATGCACTGGGACAGGAACAGACTAATTTGCATACAGCCAGGTTCTGAAACTGGGATGGTGCAGTGAGCTAAAAAACGGTGTTGGATCTAGCCCTGATCTCTTGACGGGGTGAGAGCTTTCTGCTTAATTCAGAGACTCTGTCCCTCACCACCCCTTGTTAAAAATATTTTTGTCCACCCTAAGCGTGGAAGGGTATTCTCAGATTTGAGACCCTTGCTCATTGCACCATCAGGATTCAAGCAAACCGGGCCGAAGACGGCTGTAATGCCAGAAACCGGTCCCCGGGAGCTTGTTTCCTTCCCAGTGTAAGAATTGGCTTTTGTAGTTTGGTTTGCCCTGTTCCCATCATGCACTGGGACAGGAACAGACTAATTTGCATACAGCCAGGTTCTGAAACTGGGATGGTGCAGTGAGCTAAAAAACGGTGTTGGATCTAGCCCTGATCTCTTGACGGGGTGAGAGCTTTCTGCTTAATTCAGAGACTCTGTCCCTCACCACCCCTTGTTAAAAATATTTTTGTCCACCCTAAGCGTGGAAGGGTATTCTCAGATGTGAGACCCTTGCTCATTGCACCATCAGGATTCAAGCAAACCGGGCCGAAGACGGCTGTAATGCCAGAAACCGGTCCCCGGGAGCTTGTTTCCTTCCCAGTGTAAGAATTGGCTTTTGTAGTTTGGTTTGCCCTGTTCCCATCATGCACTGGGACAGGAACAGACTAATTTGCATACAGCCAGGTTCTGAAACTTGGATGGTGCAGTGAGCTAAAAAACGGTGTTGGATCTAGCCCTGATCTCTTGACGGGGTGAGAGCTTTCTGCTTAATTCAGAGACTCTGTCCCTCACCACCCCTTGTTAAAAGTAACGTACAAATGGGCTTTAATTATATGTCCTGTGTGCAATATCCAACTAGTTCGTAACTGTACTGTAGCATGAATGACTCATACCTTGCAGGCTGGGCAGGCGAGGTGAAATCAATGTGATCAGTGAGAAGTTGAATCAAAGTTCAGCCTGCCAGTTCTGTAAACATGACAAGACACACGCGTTAGGGCATGTGGTCCACCAGCTTTCTTAGTTCATGCACTTCGTTCCAAAAGTTAGGAGTCTATCACTTACGTCTGACCGGTGTTTGCTCACTGTAATTCTCCGCTCTTGGCTTCCGCGTTAGACGTCAGCACCTGCTGAGGGGCGTGTCTATCTTTTAAAGAGGTCGCCGAACAATGTTGCTTCCCAAGGGCACTTGGTATACGTAGTGCTAATGTTGGAGTCACCTAATTTTGTGCTGTATTTTACGGTCCCCCAGGGGATGATGAGGAGTTTATAAACACGGAGGATTGGCCACGGGTTGAACTTTTATCTTAAATTACTAAGTTCAGACAATTCATTCAAACCCGTATTTGTTGTATTAAACTTCAAAATCAAGAAGGCCTCCCTCCGTGATAATTGCAAGTCAGGGTCTCCTCCGGATCCCGGGGCAATCCTAATTGCTGATAAAATGGTCCATTTGAATTTGTTTGGGCCGTGGTTCTTTTCCAAAAAGTGAGTCACGAGTGGGGCGGACATCACCTTATTTTTCAGCCTGGACCGTTGCCGGAAAACATTCTGGAAGCACAATGTGTTTACAAACTATAAATCAAAATATGCGATTTACGCCATCACATGCCCGTGCCAGTTGATTTATATTGGCAAAACAACACAGTAAGTGCGACAAAGGATCATCCAGCACCGGTCCAGGCTGAAAAATAAGGTGATGAGGGAGGAGCTACGTCAGCAAGCAAGATGGCTGCTTAGGCTCCCGGCTCCGTCGACCTTTGTAACCCACCGCGATATCCTGCATGTTATCCTGATTTAACGCCTAGCCTCTGTGTGCATGAACTGTCCCGCACTCCGATGGTGAAATCCGGAAACTTTTATCGGCGTGTTTGACGGAGTTATATCGAGTTTAAGTTTGCGGCCTGCTCCAGCGTTGAAGCCGGGACCTGGAGTACTTTCAACAACATCATCGGCCAGGAGACTCGGGCTGGGCCCGGTCGACCGGAGTGGAGGCTTTGTTTCAGCCCGAATTTGGTGGCGATCGTTGTCATTGCTCAGTATCGACGGAGGAGTGAGTCTGCGTGCTGCTGGCTGCGGGTGGGGGCCCCCGTCCCGCGGCCCCGGTTTGCGCCCTCCGGGGCTCGGTGGTTCGAGGTCACCGGCCTGCGGCCTTAACTGGGTTGACTGCGAACAAAGACTGGTCACCCTTCGTGTCTGCACGTTCGAGATCCTGTCTGTCCCCCCCGAGGATGCCGGATTCTCCCGGGGAGGTGATAGAGATTGATATCGAGCATGAGAATATGGATCAAACGGTGCATGAGCCATCGCTGAGGTTAATACTGGCAGAACTTTGGGCATTCCGCTCACATGTGGATACTTTGTTGAGCAAATTGGACCCTCGCCTATCTGAAATGGTCCTGGTGGAACCGGGCCCGGCCCTATTGTTGAAACGGGATTCTGCAGCCATTCAAAACGCGGCCATTTTGACTACGTGCGAGAACGCTGTGAGGAAACAAGTACTGAAACCATTGGATGGTGCCCTGGTGGACGGTGTTCCCGAGGATGTCATGGTATTGCTGAACCTTCCACCACTACCGGCTTTGGAGATATCGTCAGGAGTTCCCCTCCGGAAGACTTTTGTCTATGACTTTCCATCTATTTTGTGGTCATCTTCTCCCTTCCTGGTGACGCTACGACTCCTGTTCAAGACACATTGGGACTGTTCATCTCTGAGGGAGAGTCCGTCTGCATCTACAGTTCCTGAGGACTCACTGCCTGCTGGTAGTCATGGGCTGATTTCTGCTGACTCTTTTCTTCTTTATTGCTTCTTTGTGTGCCTTTGGGTCTCGCTGGAGGGTGTTTTGTTTTCGTTCGGAAGGGCCAAAGTTAAGATTGGCTGGATCGGGATGGGTTGGTATGGCTTTTACAAGTGTTGGACCTGCAACTGTTTGCTCTAAGAAGCTGGGCGGTTGCTCACGGTACCCTCTAATTTCTCTACATTGCTGTCATAAGTTTGTCTGTTAGAGATAGGGGGTGGCTGGTTCAGGCGGGGGGTCTAAAGGGGCTGGGAGCCCACATGGATATGCCCTCCTCCGTTCTTTCTTTTCCTACCTTTGGGGTTTTAGTTATTAGGGGCGACAGGCACGCTGCTGGTGGGGTTAGGCTGTAGCCATTTGCAGGATTGCAGGGTGGGGGGCTGGAGTTTTTTTTTTTTTTTTGCCTTTTTTATTTTCTACGGCCTTTTCCTCTTTGTCCTTCTTTTCTCATAGGGTCAGTATAGCTACTAATCATTTGGATTCTTATTGTATGCTTGTATTTCGTGCTTTTGCTTTTATGATATCCTGATTTATGAGCGGGCAGGCCTCGAGTATTGGCGCAACATGGAAATGTATATTGTGTGCTCCTTTGTACCGACTTATATGCTCTGGCACCAAATCTCCATTATAGTGGTCATTACATGTATATCCTGTTTCTTACCTGCCCCCCGCATTCTCCTTTTCGACTGTATGGCACCTGATCCTCTCTTATATAATATAAAATGAAACCTCTGTCTTATCCTGAAATCCAGCTATGTATTCCAATACAAGTTTTATTCTGAATCGCTGCCGGACCTTTGGGTTGTCGGCTGATGAGCTGTGTCGTATTGTGATATAAACTATTTTAATTTGTCTAGCGGCCGGCCCCCGCGGTTGTAGGCCCATGCTTGTATTTCTACTGAATGCTAAAATAAAGGTTTTCAAAAAAAAAGAAAAAAAGAAAAATAAGGTGATGTTCGCCCCACTCGTGACTCACCACGGCCCAAACGAATTCAAATGGACCATTTTATCAGCAATTAGGATTGCCCCGGGATCCGGAGGAGACCCTGACTTGCAATTATCACGGAGGGAGGCCTTCTTGATTTTGAAGTTTAATACAACAAATACGGGTTTGAATGAATTGTCTGAACTTAGTAATTTAAGATAAAAGTTCAACCCGTGGCCAATCCTCCGTGTTTATAAACTCCTCATCATCCCCTGGGGGACCGTAAAATACAGCACAAAATTAGGTGACTCCAACATTAGCACTACGTATACCAGGTGCCCTTGGGAAGCAACATCGTTCGGCCGACCTCTTTAAAAGATAGACACGCCCCTCAGCAGGTGCTGACGTCTAACGGGGAAGCCGAGAGCGGAGAATTACAGCGAGCAAACACCGGTGAGACGTAAGTGATAGACTCCTAACTTTTAGAACGAAGTGCATGAACTAAGAAAGCTGGTGGACCACATGCCCTAACGCGTGTGTCTTGTCATGTTTACAGAACTGGCAGGCTGAACTTTGATTCAACTTCTCACTGATCACATTGATTTCACCTCGCCAGCCCCGCCTGCAAGGTGTGAGTCAGTCATGCTACAGGACAGTTACGAACTAGTTGGATATTGCGCACAGGACATATAATTAAAGCCCATTTGTACGTTACAGCACCTGGCATCACCAAAAACTTAATTACAACCACCCGAGGACACTGCTACCGCAAGGCAGGATGTTTAACTATCTACAGCGGTTTTGTTGTTGACCGAGCTTCTCATTAGATACACTGTAAATTGCTTATACATTCCTTGTGTATTCACAGCAATACAGAATTACAGTGCCCCTGAAAGAAATCATACAGCCGCCCCGCTAAGGCTCCAATTCAGGTACTTCAAGTAGAGGTGGAGGTATTGAGTCAGCGCAGAAAAGAGAGGGAATAGCTGTTATCACACCAATTTTGCATTTATTTTTATATCTCACAGTACAGGACAGTATCTAGTCCAAGTCCTGAGGAGAACCCTCCAATAACCATACGGGTTCGAAGCGTGTTGACTGTGTGTTGGAACAAGATTCTGGAAGGGCATGTCAGGACTACAAATTTAGATAAAGTCTACCTGATTGTTTGACCCGTGTAATTATAAGATTCCAGCACATTCAAGCAAGCAGGCCAGCTAAAAATCTGAATGGCCCCTTGCTTGCACATTTGTTATCAGGACTGGTGCCTTAAACATGTGAAGATAGGCATCTTCTGTCTGTTTTTTTGTATATATGGTGTAATTGTAAATATGTCTCATTTAAAGTGTTTGTAAAATTTGTGTTGTGAATATTGCAGTTCATGGGAATTTTACTACTGATATGGTGTCGACTTTCAGACATATATGAATGTTTTCGTGAAAATGAAAAAATAAGCAAGTAAAAATACTTAATGAAAAGTGTGTCCGCCTGGATCTATTGGGTGAGTGGAGCTTAATTAAGTTCGTATAAACATTCTATCTGGCCATTTGTTTTGTTGTTTTACTTGAGAGTGGTCTAGGCCAGTTAGTATATAGACCCAAGCCTTTCCTGGTTTCCCTCTCCGCATAGAAGGAGGCATTACGCCCCTTTCAATGATTTCCTCAAACAGTGTCTGTAGGTGTGGGATCAGTAGGTCCCTGAACTATTTGTAAAATGAGACAGTAAGGCTATCTACCTCAGGGGCGCCATTGGATTTCATTCCAGCAAGGGCTGCGGGTATTTCTTGTACTTCTAGTGTGTGCATTAGGTATTCCCTATGTCCATTCAACAGCCAAGGCAGTTTAATATGGTTGAGGTAATCTAAAATAGCTTTGTCATCACACCCGCTTTCCGAGCTATAAAGAGATGCGTAAATTGCATGACTCTGTTGGCTATGTCGAGTGGATCCGTTAGGGACTCCCCCTCAGCGTCCTGTAGGGTTGTCACTTTAGACTTCTCTCTTATTGGTTTTGAGCAGGGACGCTAGAACCGACCACGGCTGATCTCCCTCACCGTATATCCAAGCTGTCGCACATTTGCCTAGGTGCTGCAGTTCGGTCTCGGCTGTTGAGTTATACTCCTCCAGTGTGCGGTGCAGTTCTTGTGTGACACCTTCATCAGCTCCCATTAGTAATTGTTGCTCTAGGGTTGCTAAGGTGGCCTCTAGGTCTGTGAGTGCTTGGCAATGGCGGTCCCATGGATATATACCTTGAAGTTGTCCCACATTGTGGCAAAAGATCCGACTGATCCCACATTGACATCAAGAAATGTCTCTATACCATCAGCCAGTTCCGCTTTAAAGACAGGGTTGAGTAATAAATGCGGGTGGAACCTCCAAGTAAAGGGCGGTATGAATGTCCCCGGGGTATCCAAGTCAATCTTTATTGGGGCGTGATCCGAGAGCGTGCGAGGTAGGACCGCACAGAAACGGATCTGTGTGAACCAATCCCTCGAAATAAACAAGTAATCGATCCTAGTGTAAAGGCTATAATAGGCTGAGTAGTGCGTAAAGCCTCCGAGGCCCTGTGAGCGTGTGCGCCACACATCACATAGGTCTTATCGGGTAGTAGCTGACATAATGGACCGAGCGGAGGCAGTCAGGCGTCTAGGCGGGCCTCTGACCAGTTTAAAGTGGGATCTAATACACAATTGAAATCCCCTTCCCAGAGTAAGGGACATGTGCCATAGCGGCTCATGCTCTCTAATAACTTTGCAAAGAAGGCAGGGTTATCAAAATTAGGGCTATAAATGTTAACTATGATCGGTACAAACCCTTTCCCACTGCAGCGTGAAACAGCAAAGCGCCCCTTGGGATCAATCTCTAGTGCTTCCAGGCGGAGGTTAGAACTGGAATTCACCCATGTCAGTACCCCTCAGGCTTGCGATATGAACCCTGCAGCATGCATATGACCCCGTAACCTTCCATGTTGTAACAGTGCACTGTGTGGGGGCAAGTGTGATTCCTGCAGGAGAGCTAGGTCTATACCACGCCTAGTGAGAAAGGCCGTTACTTTCCGCAATTTCCTATGGTCATTGAGACCCCGGACATTCCAAGTTACAATTTTTATGAGACAGTGCATGCATGTAGACTGTTAGTAAAAATGGAGGTGTTTTGCACAGAACCACCTCCGTGCAAATCGGTGTGACTTTGTGTAGAACCTTCCAGTTGCTTTGTGTCAAGGCAATCCTATCAATACATTTGAAAACAATTAGCTTTGGTCTCTGTGTCGTCCCTCCCCACACCCACAGCATTCTTTCCCCAACTGTGCACGCATGGGATAAATCCTCCCCCACCCAACACAACATCAATAACGTAACAGGACTAGGTTCCAGTGTCATGGTGGAGTACCCCAGAAGATACCCCGTTTACTCTCAAGATGCTCATCAAAGTGAATGAAACACTACCATTTTGCAAACAGAACATATCCCCAGTACTGTGCTACCCACATAGGTGGATGTTGCCAGCCCAGTAGCTTAAGGGAACCTAACTAGATTAAATAAAAAACTCCCACAGCCGTCTAAACATGTGTAAAATCAGTGCTTCATGCAATAATATAACTGTGTCCACCCCGTCCAACTCGTATCCAGCCTGGGTTGTTGAATCACGTGCATCTTGTGCCTGCACATTCTGCCTTTGGTTCAGGAGCCTAACACCCCAGATAATAATCACCCAGTAACCAATGCAACTTCTAGTCAACCACCACTCTTGGATCCCCAGTCTAAGTCATTTGGCCCTCCCGACCACCCTCACCAGCAACCATCTTATCTGTGTAGCAAGCGTCCCAATCCTTTGCCCTGGTCATGTTGTAAATCAACGGCGATTGGGTTAAGCATTAGCAGAAGACAAGCTGTAATTGACCTTGATCGTAGCGAACGTACCGACTCCATTTTGTATTTGTAGCGGCCATTTTGTATGCCATACATCGCCATGTGCTCATCATGTGCTTTGTCCTACCTCCTTGTTAACTGCGCCTGAATTCGGCCCGGCAACAGGCTATATTTAGCATCCCCCACTTCCAGCATGCCCAGACATGCTCAGTAGGGTCTGCGGCTGTTACTAATTAGTTCCAGATAGGAATGTGTTTACTAGTTTCCGAAGACTGTTAACTCCGCCCACTTATCGATCGTGCCTTCCAATATGTCATTGCATGGTCATGAAACTGCTCTTGTGTTTTGCACCGCCTTCTTTTGAGCCCCCGTTCTGTGTATAAAAAGGGCCATGTGCTTTAGGTCGGTGTGCTACTCTATACAATACTGAAGGTTGTTGTGTGGACTGTAGTACCACCTTTAAAGGTTTAATAAACTGTGGTTTTGTATTTTCCAGTTTCATTGCCAACTTCTTCCTATGGTCTGAGGACTTCATGCAGAGAAGGGCGAACCCCTTGCACTAAGTAGGCCTAGCTGAGGTTTGCTTACAACAAATTGGCGCCCGACACGTGGGGCTCAATGGCGACTTGGATGCCCCAAGGAGTGGTCGTGACGAAGGATTGGAATCGCGCTGCGGACGCGATCGCATGCCAGAAGAGACCCGAGTCTTGGCCTCCAAGGCATTTTTTCCTTTCTTTCCGATCTGGCCATCCAGGTGTTGCCGGTCCTCAACTGAGATCTCTTCTGTTGGCTTGCAGTGCAGTGGCCGTTTGGTCGAATTTAGAACTTGGCAGTTGGAATCTGGACGCCCTGTGATTGGTAAGAACCGTTGTACGGTACTTGCTGTGGGTTTTGGAAGCCTGGGATTGGCAAGGCAGTTTTAGGATACGCTTGCTGTGGCAATTTTGGTTTGGTATGACTAGTCATGATGTGTATGTGTAAGTGAAATATATGCATTGCAACACATATAGGCAGGTAATGAGGAGATTTTTCTCCACAATGAGATTTTGATTTGAACGGCACAACGTATTACAGATACCTTAAGTGCTACTTTGATTATAATACTGCATATTTTGCACTATTTTTGGCATGCCTGCTTTTAGCGCACTTCGTAGGATGTGCTGCTTTTGTGGAAATAACCGGTTAAGTCTTGAGGAATCGCAGCCGGCTCCCCCAGAGGGGACGCCTCATAGATATATGTACCTAAAATAAGGTCTTTCTTCTATAATGTACAGCACATTGTTGAGGATCCTGAGTTGCGTTGGCCAAAGTATGGGTCGTTTGATATGCAAATTATTGAGTATGTGGAACAGTGTATGTTTGAGCGAAAATCTAGACAAGACATGTTTGAGTGTGCACGAATGTGGGTGCAAGAAGTACATGAGCGTGAGAAACGTGAGCTAGCGCTGATTGAGAAAGAACAACGGAAGAATGTGTATGAAAAAACGCAAGAATTAAGGAAGAAAGAGGTGAAAGAATTGGAAGAGAGACAGGAGAAGGAGCGCAGAATACAGATATCTGGCCAATATGCTGGTCGACAACCTTTTTATCCTATCCTTAATAAACCACAAGATGATTTTTCATTGTTAGATCGTCCTCCGCCTCCGTATGCCGTTCCGTCCGCTCCTCCATCTGGCGAAGATGAGGATTCTGGGGCAGATAAAACGAAACCTGATACTCGCTCCATGATGTCGGCCGACCTCACGACCGAATTTCGAAAGATTGCCCGTCAGGCACTTCAGGATACTGTCACTGTTTCTAGTATCTATCAGCCCGATTCATGACCCTAAATTGCGCTCGCAAGGGGCCGGATTCTGAGAATCCGGCCCTTTGCGAGAGCGATTTTTGCATTTGGGATTCAGCATCCCAAATGTAAAAATCGCTAATTGCGATCTCGCAATTTTGCGAGGAATGACATTTAAGGAATCTCTATTTGAGATTCCTTAAATGCTATTCAACATCCTATTTAAATTTGCGAAATCGCAATTTCTAGGCGCAATTTACCGCGAGGTCAGACCTCGCGGTAAATTGCGAAAACTCAGAAAAATGCATTTAAAAGCATTTTTCAGAGTTGCATGTTACACACACACATGTCCTTTGGACATGTGTGTGTGCAACACCTGTGTGAAATGTCATTTGAGGGGTGCTACAGGGTGTCCTGTGGACACCCCTGGCACCCTTCAAATCGCAATCTTATTTGCGATTAGCTAATTGCTAATCGCAAATAAGGAATACTCCCCATTCTTTCCTATGGGCCTTTTGGCCCATAGGAATGAATGGCGAGTTATTCCTTATTTGCGATTAGCAATTAGCTAATCGCAAATAAGGAATTGTAAGGAATCGCATTTTTTTTGCATATTCCTACATGATTACCGTTTTGCGAGTCCTTAATAGCGATTCGCTATGAATCGCTATTAGGGCCTCGCAAAACGGGAGCATGATGAATCAGGCGGTTAGATACTTTACAGGGATGACAAGCGAGAGAGCAAATATATTTTACTGAGCATTTTGCAAAAGAAGTTGTTGAAATGTTCCAAAAAGTTTCTGACGTTTTCGAACCTGATGATGTAGCAACCGATTGTAAGCAATTGCGTAAAGGTCTTTTTACTCTCCCCCAGGTGACTGATATGATCAGGTGGCTGTTTAAACTTCAAACTGAGGCGCTTCGTCTATGGGAGGAGAAACGGAAAGGTAAAACGGATGGACGGTCGCCCGAGAAACAATCATATATCTCTGAAACAGATAAGACCGCAATAGTGCAGGCAAAGCCTATGCGAGAGGCCGCGCCTTTATATGTTCCTCCTAAGGGAGCGCGTACAAGTGACGATAAGTTTTCTGTAGATGCTAAAGGTTATTTTATTTATAATTGGGTGTATACTCCCTGGAATAGGGAAAATGTTATGGCACTTAAAGCTGCATTGCCTGATCCGCGTAAAAATCCAGCCGCTTTCTCTGAGGAAGTGGAGGGAGCCATAAATTCATGTACCATGACATTAGCTGATATTGATTTATTTTTCGGGCTAATATTGCCGCCTGATATGTGGAGATCCGTGCGTAAAGTTGATGATTGCGCAGCGTATGGGGCATTATGGAAGGAGAAAGAGGGGATAGATGAGGATAGGGAACCAGCGAAAAAGCCATGTCAGTTGATTTTAGATCTTCCCGGTGCAATATTAACTAAGTTGAAAACAATTATTTCCCCTAAAAAGATTGATTGGACTATTTTAGCATCTTGTAAGCAAAAGACAGATAAATAAGTTTCAGATTTCTTTACGCGTTTTGAGGAAGCTTTTCATGATTTTAGTGGCCAGTCGCTAACGGACGATACGGGCCGACATTTGTTCGTAGATAAGTATGTTACGAATCTATTACCAGGAGAGGCTAGCCGCTTGAAAGCTAGTGAAAGCTCTTGGACTACCTCTTCTCTGGCATCCCTCCTGATAATGGCTCAATATTACAAGCGTCAGCAATTAGAAGCGAAGGGTAGCGAGGATAAAAAGTCTAAAGAATTAAAAACAAAGGTTATGTCATCTCAGGTTTATGGTCCACCTCCTAGAGGTAATGATAGAGGCGGACGAGGATTTTATAGTTCCTCTTACACTCGTTCGAATTTGGCTGTTGATCAATGCGTGTATTGTTGGAAATCTTGCCATTGGGCAGATGAGTGTCCGTTGTTGCGCTCACAGCGCTATGTCCGTGGCCGAGGGTCAATGAGAAATCGCGCTGGAAATTTAGGACCCAGAGGCACTACGAACGATCGCGCTAGGTTTGATTCTAATGTGCGGGTACAAAATGGGTTCAACACATTTGATAGGCGCAACCAATACCAGATGTCTGATTATGTGCAGCCTGATTTGAATGATTCTGCTTAAGGAATCAGTTGAAGTTCCAGTAGATCAGAGGGGGTCCTTATGTTAGAGCACATGTTTTGGGTGTACTGATCAGTTTCTGGTTGATACAGGAGCTACTCGTAGCGCTTTGTCTAAACAATTGGTTCTGAGGGCTCCCCTGTCTGGCTTAACGATTACATCAATAGGGTTCGATGGAACACCTTCCCTTAGCCCATTGTCACAACCACTTGCGTTTCATGTTGATGATATTTTGTTGGCAGCCGATACCCCTGAACAATGTGAAAAGTGTACTCTGTCTTTGTTTTCTTTCCTTGCTTCACATCACCACAAGGTATCGAAAAAGAAATTGCAGTATTATAGACCAAAGGTAACCTACTTAGGTCACCTTTTGTCTAAGGAGGGGCATGCACTCACATCAGATCACATTCAGGCAATTCTAGACACACCAGTACCTTCTACACAGAAAGAGGTTCGAGCATTTTTAGGTCTCACTTCTTTTTGTAGGCAATGGATATTGGGATTTTCATACATTGGTAAACCTTTGTTAGCACTTTTGACAAAAGATACTCCAATACCCCTTCCTTGGACAGATGAATGTGAGAATGCTTTTCGACAGTTACGACAAGCTCTTTGTTCAGCACCAGTGTTAGGTATTCCAGATTACACGAAGCTCTTTACATTGTACGTGCACGAGAGACATGGATGTGCATTGTCAGTTTTAGTACAGGTAAGTAACGCCCCTGTGCATATTTTTCAGCAGTACTTGATCCTGTTGCTCGAGCGTTGCCTGGATGTTTTCGCTCGGTTGCAGCAACAGCTGTGTCAATACGCCAGAGTGAAGGGATAGTCTTATCACATAAGCTGTTGGTGCTGGTACCCCATGCTGTTGATATCCTTTTGAATACAACAAAGACGCAGCACTTAACTAGCGCTCGTCTGACAGGATACAAGTTGACGCTGTTAGCTCCTCATATTACACTGAAGAGATGTGGAACACTAAACCCAGCCACGTTGTTGCCATTTCCGTCGACTCAGCCTGAGGCGCAGGAAACACATGATTGTATTTTCTTGACTGAGGAATAGACAAAGGGTTGTATTTATTTGCAAGATACGCCCCTTCCAGATGTAGATGGAGAATTGTGGGTCCTGTCTGAAGTTACCGGATGGTACAACTTCAGCCACATATGCAATTACTACGCTTCACACAATAGTGGAGACAGCTCGCATACCACAGAAGTCAGCTCAAGCAGCGGAACTAATAGCTTTGACACAAGCGTGTGAGCTTAGTACAGGTTTGCGTGTGAACATTTATACAGATAGCTGCTATGCTTTTGGAGTGGCGCATGATTTTGGCATGCTCTGGAAGGAAAGAGGTTTTCTGACATCACACGGGATGCAGATAATGCACGGAGAACTAGTGCATAGTCTTCTGACTGCATTAACATATCCAAAGAGGATAGCTATAGTGAAATGTAGTGCGCACAAGAAAGTGACTGATAAGGTGGGACAAGGAAACGCTTTTGTAGGTCAAGTGGCACGTGAGACTGCTATGCAGCCTGACACTACTTCTAGTAAAGTCACAAGCTGAGCGGTGGCACGATACTAGGAAGGAAGTATTAGAGATACAGAGGACCACTTCTGACAAAGAACGGGAGCAATGGTCCAAGGATGGAGAGTTGGATGGTGAAGGATGTTGGCAAAACAAACAGATGGATAGATGGAAGTTGCCTATAGCTTTTGTACAACCTATGGTTCAGATGGCACATGGGCTAGCACATGTTGGAGCTTCAGCAATAGTGAAATTGCTTACACACGTTTGGGAGCATCCAGAAATTGCTAGCACAGCTAAGAGAGTAGTACAGTCCTGCATGACCTGCCTACAATTCAATCCTGGAAAAGGGACACGAACTCCAGCAGGAAGATTTGCTACACCGACTGCACCTTTTGAAGTTTTGCAGATGGATTATATTCAGCTTGAACGCTGTAACAATCTGAAGTATGTCCTGGTGGTGGTATGTGACTTCAGTAAATGGATTGAGGTGTACTTCACAAAGGACAACACTGCAATTACTACGGCAAAGGTGTTTTTGAAGGAATTCTTCCCTCGCTATGGTGTTTGTAGATTTTTGTGGAGTGATAACGGACCTCATTTTATAGGGGACGTTATCAAGTATGTCCTGAAAGGGTTAGGGATCAAACAAAAGTTTCATGCAGTGTTCCACCCACAATCAGCAGGATTGGTGGAAAGATACAATGCTACTCTGAAGCTGAAATTAGCCAAGATACAGGCTTCTACTTCTCTGACTTGGCCAGATGCCTTGCCACTGGCATTGTTGTCTATTAGATCAGTGCCTCATTCTCGAACAGGTCTCACACCTTATGAGATCCTGTTTGGCAGGCCCATGAATATCTGGGGAATTCCTAAACCGAGTTCTGTGTATGATGTACCTTGTGTCTTAATGAATGACTATTTGGCACAGGTAACTGATAACTTGGTTTCTATTCATCAACAGGTTGGATAAGCACTTCCTAATAGATCCACAGGTGAAGGCCACAATCTCCGACCTGGTGATTTTGTTCTCCTGAAGTCCTTTGAGAGATCGAGCAGTTTGGAGACAAGGTGGCATGGGCCAGAGCAAGTGCTATTTGCCACGAGGATGGCAGTTCGAGTAATGAACCGGAAAAACTGGATTCACAGCACCCATTGCTGGCGAGTACTTCCTACCCTGGTGGAGCCTGCTGTGTTGACCGACCACCAAGAGGTTCTGAGTGCGGGGAAAGGCCGTGCTGTGACACCTGACGGATCTGAGGAGTTCTTCCTGGACCAGACAGTCCCTGGAGCAACGAGATATAATTTGAGACCGGGAGAAAAATCTGCAGCGCTTGTGAAAGTTGTCTGAGAATTCCCTGGGTCAGTGAAACGGAGAGCAGAGGTGGCAAGGGTGGGGATCAGCCCTGCATTAGAGTAGTGACACCCGTCTTGGCCCGTGGTGAAGAAATCAACGGCTACCCAGGGGTAAGAGTCTGACAACTACTTTTGTTTCAGGAAGAATTGTTTTGTGCTTTGACTAAAATGGAAAAGAAGAAGATTTTTTGTGCTGTAGGGTTTGTTGTTGTCCTGGTGATTGCGGCAACAATATCATGGTCTGTTGAGGAGACAACTCCTGCTCGTGAGTTGTTTGTTGCTACTACACCGACGCCAGAGGAGCATTATTTATTTACGCTCCCATGTCAAGAATTGAAGCATCGACAATCTTACCTCAATAACACATTTATTCAGATGTTACATCATACCCACATTGCTACAAATGCCACAAACTGTTGGATTTGTGGGATGATGCCTGCGCATCAAAAGAAAGGCGGTACACCGTTTATACCTCTCCCTTTTTCGCATAATGGGCGCTGTCGAGCCTGGTATACTTTGTTTTTTGCGACTAGGAAGCCTACAGTGGGCAGACTGCTTTTCCGGTTGAATAAAGAGTACCATCAAGACAAAGATGGGTATCCCCAAGCGAATGGAACTAAATGGGAGTGGGAGGAATATCGACCGGACAATATTTCAACGCCATATATCTTCACCAACACAAGAGACTCCGTCAATGCTGAACATTTTGTTATTTCTGTTACTCAAACACAAGCAGAAATGTGTACAGAGTATTGGACATATCCCTGTTGGGATCAGCGCCTGCATTACTGTTTTGAGTATAGATGGTTTGAATAACAGTACCTTCTTAGCTTCGCATAACACGTATTTTGTGTGTGGGAATCGTGGATAATATCGATTGCCAGCTGGGTGGACAGGAATCTGCTATGTTTCATTTTTGTTGCCCCCTGTGTTTCTGGAACCTCCATTTTATCATCGAAATCGTGATTGTTCAACAATATTACTGTAAATCGACATAAGAGGAACTTGAATACTGATAGCAGGCGCGCAACACCCATTGGGCTCACCGGGCTTCAGCCCCCCCCGTCGCCTCCTCTGCCCGGGCTGAGATCACACGCACTGAAATGGTGCAGGAAGGCTGCGCATCCGATCCGAGAAGGTGATTGTTTAATGATTTCAGAGAGGCCCAGCAGCCCGAGCCAGACAGCGAGCCTCTGAAAAGTTTCAGCGAGTGAACCGACCCCCCTGCCCTGACCTCTTGTGTTTACTTTAGAGTGGCACAGAGGTGAAATCCTTGCCTGAAGGCAGGGATTTCACCTAAGCACTTGATGGGTTGTCAGCATGGGGTGTGAAGATGTGCACAGCAGGGGGAAGGCATGGCCAGTTAAGGTGATGCTTTTCCTTTGTAAAGGAATTTCTGCTGGCATCTTAGCACAGGGTGTGCTGTCTGTGTACTTGTATAGATGTGTATTCCATACAATTGCACAGACAGCAAACCCTTGGCTATGACGCCAGCAGGAATTAATTTACAAAGGAAAAGCTTCACCTGCACTGGCCATCCCTTTCCCCCTGCTGTCTGTGCATTTGACCCACATTGATCTACACAGTGAGACCTTCGGGAGGGGCTGGATGCCAGGACACAGTGCTGCTGATCAGCCAGACTCCACAGTATAGTATCAGAAGAGCAGGGAGCAGTTTTTTGTGTAAGTTCCAGTAACTTTAATGCATTTTTCAGCACAGCATTACCTACTGCCTGCATATCTAGGTTACTGTGAATGTTGTTCTTGACTTACATACATAGAAACGTCAAAGAGGACAGTCCCCTCCAAATATGCAAATGTAGTGTAAGTTTGTAGTGTTCATTTTTTTTTGGGGTGCTAGTGGGTAATTTTAGAGTTCAGGGTGGGTATGGGTTATGGGGTGCCAGGGGGGAATTTATCGTTCAGGGTGGGTATGGGTTATGGGGTGCCGGGGGAATTTATGGTTCAGCATGGGTATGGGTTTTGGGGTGCCAGGGGTAATTTTAGGGTTTAGGGTAGGTGTGGGTTTTCGGATGTCAGGGGGCTATTTTAGGGTTCAGGGTGGGTATGGGGTGCCAGGGGACATTTTAGGGTTCAGCGTGGGTATGTGTTTTGGTGTGCCAGGGGTAATTTTAGGTTTCAGGGCAGGTGTGGGTTTTGGGGTGTCAGGGGCAATTTTAGGGTTCAGGGTGGGTATGGGTTATGGGGTGCCAGCGGGGAATTTATGGTTCAGGGTGGGTATGGGTTATGAGGTGCCGGGGGGGAATTTATGGTTCAGCATGGGTATGGGGTTTGGGGTGTCAGGGGTAATTTTAAGGTACAGGGTGGGTGTGGGTTTTGAGGTGCCATGGGATTAATTTTAGGGTTCAGCGTGGGTATGTGTTTTGGTGTGCCAGGGGTAATTTTAGGTTTCAGGGCAGGTGTGGGTTTTGGGGTGTCAGGGGCAATTTTAGGGTTCAGGGTGGGTATGGGTTATGGGGTGCCAGATGGGAATTTATGGTTCAGCATGGACATGGGTTTTGGGGTGCCTGGGGTAATTTTAAGGTTCAGAGTGGGTTTGGGTTTTGGGGGGCAAGGGGGAATTTATGGTTCAGCATGGGTATGGTTTCTGGGGTGCCAGGGGTAATTTAAGGTTCAGGGCGGGTATGGGTTTTGGGGCTCCAGGGGGGTGATTTTAGGGTTCAGGGTGGTATTGGGGTGCCAGGGGGTAATTTTAGGGTGTGGGGTGGGTATGGGTTTTGGGGTGCCGGGGAGGGATAATTTTAGGGATAGGATGGGTATGGGTTTTGGGGTGCCAGGGGTAATTATAGATTTCAGGGCGGGTATGGGTTTTAGGGTGTGAGGGGGTTAATTTTAGGGTTCAGCGTGGGTATGTGTTTTGGTGTGCCAGGGGTAATTTTACAATTCAGGGTGAGTATGGGTTTTGGGGGGCAATGCATCAAACTAACAAAAATGTGTGCTTTAATTGTTGTCCAGTTTCAAATGCAGAATTCACCACATTTTTTTCTCAGCTTGACCTGAGCATTAACCGATCCTGATTATTTGCCATTTTTGCTCCGCCCCATTGATTTACATTAGCCACGCCCCTTCATCTGCCATGTTAGCCCCCCCCGAAATTAAGACCTAGTTGCGCCCCTGACTGATAGCATAGACCAAACTGACACTAGCCTACAACAATATATAAATTTCAATTTAGGATTGTTCTTTTTTGTGGGTGCTGCATTAAATAGCAGAAAAGTGCGACGATTCACTAGAGTTGTAGAAGCTGTTACAGATCAAACAGTTGCAGCTCTAGGAAACCTCACTGAAGAATTGCAAATTGCTGGAATTGTGGCTTTACAGAACCGAATGGTTCTGGACGTCATGCTAGCAGATAGAGGTGGTGCATGTCGCGTTATAGGCAGTAGTTCTTGCATGTTTTATCCACATCACACACCATCAGTATATTAAGCGATTAATAAACTTCATAAAATCGCTGCAGACCTCCATACAGAAAATGGTACGTGGACTTTTACAGGGTGGCTTTGGACTCTAATTTCTGCCTGGGGATTGAAAGTACTGACTGCTCTATGTATAATAATTGCAATAGTTTTCACTTGTTGTATGTGTATCCAGTGTAGTCCGATGATATGTTTTATGTGTAATACTGCTTGCATACCGACCAAAAGAAATGTTGCAGAAGTCAAAATGCAGAATAACTTGAATAAAGAGATAGCTGATATGATGATCATTGATATAAGGGATGAGTATCTAGCTTATCCCAGGAAGTCGAATGTCTCCAGCTAATGCTGAAAGGGTCGTCTGTTGTAAATCAACGGCGATTGGGTTAAGCATTAGCAGAAGACATGCTGTATTTGACCATTATCGTAGCGAACGTACCGACTCCATTTTGTATTTGTAGCGGCCATTTTGTATGCCATATATCGCCATGTGCTCATCATGTGCTTTGTCCTACCTCCTTGTTAACTGCATCTGAAGTCTGCCCGGCAACAGGCTACATTTAGCATCCCCCACTTCCAGCATGCTCAGTAGGGTCTGCAGCTGTTTCTAAATAGTTCAGGATAGGAATGTGTTTACTAGTTTCCGAAGACTGCTAACTCCGCCCACTTATTGATTGTGCCTTCCAATATGTCCTTGTATGGTCATGAAACTGCTCTTGTGTTCTGCACCGCCTACTTTTGAGCCCCCTTATTGTGTATAAAAGGGGCCATGTGCTTTAGTTCAGTGTGCTACTCTATACAATACTGAAGGGTGTTGTGTGGGCTGTAGTACCACCTTTAAAGGTTTAATAAACTTTGCTTTTGTATTTTCCAGTTTCATTGCCAACTTCTTCCTATGGTCTGAGGACTTCGGGCAGAGAAGGGCGAACCCCTTGCACTAAGTAGGCCTAGCTGAGGCTTGCTTACAACAGTCATCCAGACTGCCTTCAATCACTCGGTCGGAGGTGCCCTGCCCTGTGCCCTGCCCGGAGTCCATCCACTTTTCTTTGGACCACTCCTTCAGGGCTTTTTTTTTAGCATCTTGGAATCGGTGAAAATCTGCGATTTACCCTGATGATTTACGCAAAGTCTTGCTGGGTATAACATGGCATAGTCCATATTTTGGTCCAGGAGCTGTCGTTTCAATAGAGCAAATTGTCGGCGTGCCTCCTGCACTTGGATCGTGAAATCCGGTTATAGGGAAATAGCGGAGCCCTCATAATGCAGAGACTGTTTCTTCTGAGTCACTCTTAATGCCGCATGTCTGTCTTTGTAATTCAACAGTTTGGCGTTAATAGGCCTCGTTGGTGCGCCAGGGTCAGGGTGCGGTCTCAGTGAGCGTTGCGCTCTTTCCACCACAAACATGGGGGAGAACGCCTCACTTCCCACCAATATTGCCAAGGGTTTTTCAACGAAGAGCTCCATGTTTCCGACCTGAGTCGACTCCGGCAGACCCGTAATGCGGAGATTGTTGTGACGTGACCTAGCCTCTAGGTCCTCCGCCTTGTCTTGCAGAACCTGTAGCACCTTTCCCATTTGTTTGTGTTCCAAGTCTAGGTCTGTCTGGGCCTCTTCTCCTCTGTGACCCTGTGTTCGGCCATTTCAAGTCTCTCCAACTGTTTTTCCCTCCGATCAGTCATTCTATCCTTGCAATAGGACAGGAAATCCAGTTCATTTCCAAGGATCGATAAACTGTTCTGCAAACTCTTTTCCATGGCCTCAGGTAGGCCACGGATTCCTCCATCTGCCGCTGCTTGCGGCGTATCCTGCGTGTTGTCTCCCTCTTCAAGGGAGTCCTCCCGCACTCTTGACTTGTGCTGGTCAAAGGTGAGTTTGGGTTGCGATTTACCCACTCTACACATTGCTGCCGGACGTCTGAGAACTGCAGCCACTCCACGTTCATGTGCAAGTTAGTTGCACACTTTTGCTTAGGTGGTAAGCGCTCTGGACTCACCGTCATGTTGAAGAGCTCCAGCTGACAGGATACCAACCCAGAATCGCTCAGGTAGGACCACGCAGTACTCCAGCTGCACAGCCAACCACTCTTACCCACAATCCACTACAGCAGTCTCACTAAACCAATGGAGCATCCAAGCTTCTTCACATTTGTGGGGTGAGTAAGCCAGTTTTCAAAGGGTGCACGCCCTGGGTTGTACCAAGTGCCTGCCATACTCTGCAGCAAAGATCAGGGTCCATGTTTAGGCCCCGACGACCCGGAGTACAGCAGAGCACACCATTGTAGAGCACTGGGTTGGCTGGCGCTGTAAAACAGCTTCGTCCCCAGCTCTGCCCCTCGCAGCGACAATGCAGTGATGCATTCTTTGCACAGAGCCCACTAGTGAGCCCAGTCAGCAGCACAAGTTCCCCGCCCACCCGTGTAGGCCCGCATGAGCCAGAGCACCGTAAGGTCCGGTGGCCAGGAGCGAGCAGCACCGTGCCACCCCAATGCTGGGTTGAGTGTAATTAGTCATTGCGGTGCGGAGCTGTTAATTATCAGTTCTGACAGGGCTCACAAGATGGCGACGTCCGGCCGCTCTGAGTTTCTTCTGGCCACCTCAGTCATTACCCAATACTTGCAGTCCAGGGCAGCCTCTCAAGCGTGGATCACGTGCATCCGCAGGCAACAAAAACCCATGGCTGCACCCTTTTATCAGCACCGGGCTTGCAGTCACACCAGGCGCGATGTGCAGGTCTGCCGGCAAGGGCACTGTCTGTCTATTCACTGCACCTCCGAAAACACTTTGCACAGCATGTGTCCCATCGTGCTGTCACTGCTCAAGGGGCCATGAATGTATGCCTTGCTCCAGCCGCCACCTCCAATGTTGGGGGTGAGCCGGCATGGTAGGCATATCTCCAGTGGTCGTAGACGTTCGGCTCCAGCCCGCCATCTCTGCGCAGCTCCAGACCGAGGCTTACGGACTAGAGCAGGTGCATTGTGGTCCTCTTCGGGTGCAGCACACGGCAGCGGGCACAATGGTACTAAAGCGGCTCAAAACATTCTCAGCTCCTCACCGGGTAGACAACAGTGGAAATCAGGGTACTATATTCAGCACCAGTGCTGGATAAATGCAGGATATCTAGACGGCTCCACGGAGCTATCGAGCTACGCAGCCATCTTGGCCACAAGCACGCTCTGCCTCCATTAATTGATCATTTACATGAATTCCCACAGCATGTACCTACAAACCAGCAACACACAATTAAATTATAATTCAAATAAAAAAGTATAACATGAATAACATATAAAGTAATTAATAAAATAAATAGATGAATAATCCATTGTTAATTATTATTACTTAAATAGCTTCCCACCCTATTACCCTCCAGACACAACAACCCACACCTAAAAAAAATAACTTAAAAAATAAAACAAGTACACTATTTATATGATTAATCATCAATTAAATAATGAATAATAAGCTAATAATTAATTATTAATCAATTATTACTTAACTTCCCACCCAATACCTTTACAAACATAACACACTCCTAAAATATAGCCAAACAAATAATAATTATACAATTTCCATAATTATCAATAAAATTATGGATAATCAACTAACAATTAATTGTTAATCCGTTATTACTCAATTAAATTCCCAACCTATACCCCCACAAACCTAACAACCCACACCTAAAATATACCTTAAAATATAATTATTCCATTTACATAATTAATTATCCATCAAATATTAATATGAATTAAAAGTAATTATTAATTACACTTAATTGACTTTCCACCCTGTACCCCTGCAAGCCTCACAACCCACTATGCCACTATAAATGGCTATTAACAATTAAATACAAAACTATAAATAACTTAAATTTAGGAACTATATTAAAACATATTAAGAGCAATCATACAAACAATATATAACATATACAATCAAAATATGAACTAAAACACATATAGATCATTAAAAAATTAAATGTTTTACAACTATATTATTGAAAATGATATTCAAAACACAGACATTCTTGTAAATGGTATTAACAACACATATATTTTTGTAAAGGATATTTCTTACCAGAAAATAGCTATTTTCAACAACGATATTTCTCAATAAATATATTGTGTCATGATTTAAAAAACTCAATATTTATATTGCTCGGTATTAATGATACGGTTTTATGTGCAAATACCACTTGCGCTTTAGCCAATGTATATTTCTCTTTTATTACAACACTCTTTCCCAAATGTGAGGATTCCCTTCTCAATGGCATGCCTGAGTTTTGTTGTATAGTAGATCTACATTATGTCCTCATTGCTGATTTTAGAACATTTTAAAAGCCATTCATCTAACTATATTAATTGTACATTTTTAAATTCTGTTTGCAATTGTATTTACATACTAGGCATTAATATCGCCAAATATCATGTTTCATACAAATTATACCCGTTCATGCAGATTCACACTGCTCATGTCATGTCTACAATAATCGTCTATTAGTTCCATCTCCTTAGTTGTAACCAATTATATAACAAAAATTGGTTTGCAAGATTTCTCAATCCCTAAGCATCAACACTTAGGGTTAAAGAAAAGTCTTTATCAGAACTGTGATTTGATTTGATTTGTAGTTTTGTAAAGCACGTGATTGCCCATGGGCGTCTTGGCGCTGGGTAGACACAGGAGACCAGCTAGCTTCCAAGTGATGTATTTACCAGCCTTCGGTGAACAGCCAGGTTTTTATCTATTTTCTAAAAGAGAGCAGTGAGGGGCTGTTTTTGATTGTCGTTGGGAGTATATTCCTTGTCTTAGCTGCATGTAGCAGAAAGCTCCTCCCTACTCACCGGACCTGTTTAAATCGTGGCACCTGAATCAATTTTTGATGGCTGGATCTCAAGGTCCTAGATGGCTCATATCATTTCAAGTGAGTTCTCAGGAACTGGGAACCCATTCCATGGAGGGCTTTGTAGGTCAGACACAGGGATTTGAATTTGACTCTTTTTCCTATTGGGAGCCAGTGGAGAGATCTCAGTCTATGCGCTATTGGCTCATACCTGGGAATGTCCAACACCAGTCTAGCTGCTGCATTTTGTAGACATTGTAGTGTTACAACAACAATTAATACCTGGGGGTCTGAAATCATATAAGTAAGTCAGACAGATTGGATCGCAAAACCAAGACTACGCAAATTAACACCAGTGAGATATAGTTAGTAACTGCAGGCCTAGTTAAGGCTCAAGAGCACATGGAGAAAAATAATTCCCATCAGAAGCCACACTGTACCGCCCTCTTTGTCATCATTTGGGTTCTCCTTACCCAGGAGACGAAACGGCCGGTCAGTTGTTACCGTGACCGAAAAATGTGATAAGTGGGAAGTACAGAAAAAATGCAAGTGGCTAATGAAAAGCAGTGTATAGTGATTAGGGTGAAAAGTGAGGGGTAATAATAAAATTAGGTGAACTGGGTAGAAAAAGAAATTTATTAATATCTCCCAATCCCTAAGATTAAAAGGCAGGTGTGAGTGCGGGTTTGAAATAATAACCACACTTTTTATTGGTCAACATGTTTCTGCATTACATAGAACAGAGTTTCTAATGCATTCTTCAGGACCTTGTTGGAAGTACACTACTGCTTTGTGAATAATAATGAAAAAATATCACCTGAGAGTCCCAGGCTTGCTCAACCGTATACCATGTATGTTGGTTGAGAGGCTTCACCCCACCTGGCTGCAGCGCAGGTAAAAGGAGCACCGCTCTTTCCGTCGGTGTCTCCGGGCAGTCTTCAGTACTGCTTGGGGGGGCTTCTGATGGGAATTATTTTTCTCCATGTGCTCTTGAGCCTTAACTAGGCCTGCAGTTACTAACTATATCTCACTGGTGTTAATTTGCGTAGTCTTGGTTTTGCGATCCAATCTGTCTGACTTACTTATATGATTTCAGACCCCCAGGTATTAATTGTTGTTGTATATTGTGTTTGGGGCACATACCTGGTTGGTCGGTAAACCCGCCCTTAGACCCTTCTCAATTGTTTGTTGGATGTGACATTGTAGTGTTGCCAGCTGCTTGACCTGGATCCCAGCATATAGAGTGTTTCCGTAATCCAGCCTCGACAAAGCCAGCGCAGATACCACTGTTTTGCACAACTCCTGGGGGATGAACGGTAAAAGTTTCCTGATCATTCTCAGAATATACCAGATGGAGGAGGCTAATTTGTTAGTTTGTGCCTCATATGTCAGTTTAGGGCCCAGGAGTATCCCTAGGTTTCTTACCTTATTAACTGGGGATGGCCCAGGCTATCAGACCACCAGTCCTGGGACCAGATTTGCATGTCTGTCCCCAACTTCATGACTTCGCTTTGATCCCCATTCAATTTCAAGCAATCTCCCTGCATCCATTGGTTAATTTGTTCCATTCATTTCTTAAATCTATCAGCGCCTCTTTGACATTGTTTGTAATAGACACCATGATTTGGGTGTCGTCAGCATATGAGACTGGAAGGAAGCCGCAGTCCCTTATAATTGCCGCCAGGGGTGCCACGTACAAATTAAATAGAGTGGGACTTAGCGACTACCCCGGGGTACACCACATGGCGAGCTGAAAGATTTAGATTTTGCCTCTCCCACCTCAAATGTGAACGTCCTGTTGGATAGGTAGGAGGCTAGCAGAGTTTGAGCCGACTCGGGCACTCTTGCTTCAGTAAGACGGCAGAGGAAAATGTTGTGGTTTACCGAATCAAAGGCCGCAGAGTGATCCAATAAGATCAGGGTGGCCTTTCCTCCAGCATCCAATACCCTCCTAAGTTCCTCCGTAGCCATCAACAGGGCTGTTTCTGTTCCATGCCCTTCTCGGTAGGCAAATGGTGAGTGGTCTAGGACATGGGCTTCCCTGAGGAATTGGAACAACTGCCTACTCAGTAGTTTCTCCAAAACTTTGGCAGCAAATGGTATTCTTGCAATGGGTCTATAATTACCCGGTTCTTGTGGGTCTAGGGTAGGTTTCTTTAATAGCTGCAACACTGGCGCTGTTTTCCATGCCTCAAGGTAGTGGCCGGTTTCAATTATTTTGGTGAAAAGCAACCCTAATTGTTCACTCAATAATTTGGGGAAAAGGTGCATCACCTTAGGTGGACAAGGATCAGATGTACCCCCAGATTTCGGTAGCCTAACCACCTGGAGAATCTGTTCGGTAGAAGGTGGCTGAAAGTGGAATGAGTGATCTCTTATAGGTGGTGAAAAGTAGTCATTCAGTTCCGTGTTGGGTTGCATGTGAGTAGGATTTGCTGTCCTTTTGAAGGACTCATATACCCTAGAGACTTTGTCTACAAAAAACTGGCCCAGGTTGTTGCAAAAGTCTGAGCTTATTTCTGTTAAAGCGAAACTGTCAATTTTTGTTAATTTTTTAACTGGGGAGAAGAGTTCTTTGCGCGAGTTTTTTGCATCCTCTTTTTTTTGTGTGAAATATTTACTTTTTCTGCTAATATTAGTTTCTTGTAGATGGCCAGCGAAGTTTTGTAGTTCTCTCGTGGCCCTTCCTCATAGTTTGACATCCAATTTATTTTTCAAATTTCATGCAGATTTGTTTTTACAACTTTAGCGCATTTGTGAACCATGGTTGGGAAGGAGTTGTCCTCCTCGAAGTGTTCTTTTTTTGAGGAACTGCTGCTTTTATAGCCGAGTTAATCCAACTTGAGATTTGGTTTGTGGCTACGTTACAGTCTTTGTCAAGTTCCGGGATTGACTTTGTTAGGTGGTCCTCCAGAATAGGGGAGTTAATTTTTGACCTATTAAGAGAAGAAGTGTGCTTGTGGGGTAGTGCGGCTGCTGCTATAATTTTTCCTGCTTTTACAGCAAATATTATTACCTTATGGTCTGACCTTGGCACTGGTAAGATTTCTAATATTCTGATATTCTTGTTGGATGTGAATATCCCATCGAGCGTGTGACCTGCCTCGAGGGTGTTTTGCATTACGATCTGCTCCATGGCTAGATTAGATAGTGCATCAGACAGTGTTAAACTTGTGTCAAAGCTCTTTTCCAAATGCAAGTTGAAGTCTCCCAGAACCGTAAAGTCTGGGTTATTCACACTAGATTCCAGATATGGGCTCAACAGTTGTATCGGAGGTGTTTTTGCCCTAGGCAGTCTGTAAATCAGGAGGCCCTTAAGCATATCATTGTTGGTAATGTTTATTTGAAAGTGCAGCATCTCACAATGTGGATTACCGCCCTCATTTAAACCCTTGGCCCTTAGGTCATTTCGATGGATAATGGCCAGGCCCCCCCCACATTTCCCCTTCCTGTCTGCCCTGATGATTGAGTATCCTTCCGGAATTGCTAGTGCTAGGTCAATATCAGAAGCCTCATCTGCCCATGTCTCAGTGATGAGAAGAATGTCGAGATTTTGAGCTTCTATGAGTTCTGCTGTTTCAGAATTATGCTTGACTAGTGACTACGTGTTAATTAACCCCACCCTGATGGTCTTGGTGAATGGCCTGTTAGTCTGAATACATTGGGTATTCGGAATCTCACTCTGGTTGGGATTCAAGGATAGGTGACATGTTGGACAGGATTTAGCTTCGATCAGCCATGGTAGTTTGGGGCAGGTTAATTTAGGTCTGAGAGCAAGTAGCTCATTTTTGGAGAAGCCTATGCTTATTGGACCTGTCTCAAAATGTGTAGGGGTTGTGGCCCTGGGCTTGGTCCAGGCACGGACCAGCACAGACAGGCTTGCCTTTGGCTCGCCTTCGGCACGCCCGCTGCGCGTCCGACCTGACATTGCCTTAAGTAAGAAGATGAGCGTTGATTGACTAGACCCTTCTGCGCCCGCAGCGCTGGAAGTGCCCCCAGCCAGGAAGTGAGTCAGCTCTGACCCCCGTCTACACCCTCCGTTCAACCGGCACTTGCCGTGACGGACCGGGGTGTTTGGGGCAGAGCTATGCAGACTTATCGGGGTCACATGTGCAAAGTGCAAGTATTCAGGTAAAAAGTTTTAAAATTTGCGTACTTTAAAAAATTGGTAATAACAATTGCCGTTACACGTAATGCAGCGTCTCGTCTTGGAAGAGTGCGTGGTCTCCAAATCAGACCCGCATCTGCTCCAGCCAAGCCTTAAGTAAGAAGATGAACGTCGGTCGACTAGACCGCTCTGCGCCCGCAGCGCCAGAAGTACCCCCAGCCAACTTCATTATATTATTTCAGGATAACTCAGGTCTAAAGACATATTGAATGAAGATAACAAAGAAGAGTTTTTGTATAGTAATTATGATATTACAACTTCCATTTTTTCGTTTTATATTTAACATGTTACACCACCACCACTTTCTCTGATACCACTTCTGTGTTAAAAATATTGCTAAGGTTAATCACCAATGTTGTTAACCTTTTACAGGTTATGTTACCTATTACACAAATGGTCATTCTTACTTCGTAAAAACATATCAAATGAAATTAGAAAATAAATGTGAATGAACACTATAAATACATTTAATAAAAACATTCCAAAATATGCTTTCAAGACATCTTTTGAATATCACAGCACTCTTATTTCAATCGCCTGGTGTAAACACATGCTTTCAATCTGGCACATAATTGTCTGTTTCTTAACAAAGTGAACAAAAAGCAGAGTTCAGAAATATACCTGAGTATATTTTGTCTTTTATTTATTTCTGCAAGCTTAGAAGACAACTTTTTCCAACGCTTATCAAGACTTGGCCTGAATTGTTACATTTTATCATGCATGGTGGGTTAAATGTGTTTCTTAACAATATCTCACAGTAATTTGTGTTCCCTTTCCATGGGACTGTTAACAACAGACATACCAATTACTCGATATCAATTACAATTCACTTTTATTTGTGTTAAAAACCATAGAAAGCATATATATATTATTTCATATAATAGGATACAACACGGTTTCTTATAGTGATCCAGTACCTTTACAACTCGATAAAACTCAATAAAATAGAATTGCTTGAAACAAATAAAAAAATAAAAGGGATGGGAATAAAATATGTCACATGAAGACTGCATATTCAAAGTCAAAGTTGTAGACAGCTTAATTCGATTGCTATTTCATACAATCATAAAAGCACATAAAAACATGAACATTATTGCACAGAATGATTTTAAAAGATATTTTATATCAGCTGCTTTTTCAAATGTTCGTAAAAGTACATGGAATCAAGCCTGTTGTACACAAATTATCAATAAAACACAAAATATAAGGGTTAAAAAAGGTATCTTCTTCCCGCACCAATTATTCGAGGGGTCATTCTCTATCCCGTTCAGAGTCTTGCAAACTACCTCTGGCCTGGCGCCTGTAGAGTTTTATACCTTCCTAAACATAAAAGCTGCTCTCCCTAAGGTAAAACTCTCCCTAATACCACCCTCCCTCCCATCTTACCTCAGTAGATTAAACAGACTTGGACACCAAGTGTCACATCTTTACAAACTTATTCGCCCCAACACACCAATCTTACCGCACCACTCACTCAGTTTTAGTCTGAAATGTCATCTAGACCGATTTCGGAAGCGGACTGGGAATCTTGCATGCGACATAAAATTAGCCCAACTTTATCCCAGACCAAATATTGGTTCCTCTACAAAACCTTCTGGACTCCTGCCCGCCTTTGTGCCCATAACATCAGCCAAGACGCCTTCTGCTGGAATTGTAAACGGGCGGAGGGCGATCTCGCACACATTATTCTACATTGCGACTGTGTTACCCCATTCTGGGACAAGGTATTCGACTTCATCAGTAAAATTTTCCCCATCTCCCCATCCAGAGAACTTCCTTACCTAGCTTTTGGTTTCACCCTAGAGCCCTCCCTCCACGTCGACGACAGGGCGCTACTTGATCTCATGCTCACTGCAGCTGTTAAAATTGTCCTCAGTAATTGGAAGGATTCTAGCAAGGCTACCTTTGCTTGCTGGCTCAACTGGATAATTAGCCTCAGGGGAGCGGATAACATAGCTCTCCAACAATCACCATGGCGCCCCCCTATGAGAAAGATGTGGTCTACCCTTGACAGTTATTTTACCACCCATAAACCACCTTAGATACTCTCTTTCCCCCCACCCACCCCCTCGGATGCACTTAACGCCATCACAACCAAACAGTGTGGAGCTAATATGATACTTCGGTTCACCCTGTAATCCGGAGTCCCACCTACATATCTTTGGTGCTATACTTTACATGAAACTGTCCGGATACACCGCCTACGGAAGTATGTATTATTGTGTAACCTACTGTATATTGCTTTTTACCCCTTTTCGCTTTATTGTATTGTACTGTTCTTCTGTAATAATGTATGTTTTTAAGTCTGTACTATTTGTATTTTATTTAATACTGAAACACCCAATAAAAACCTATTTGAATTGAAAAAAAAACACAAAATATAAAAATCAGAGTTAATAATAATATGCCATATACAACTAATTGATCCTATGATTATATAATATTACTTTTCCTTAGGCTAACTACTTTATTTAACTCCTTGGACGCTCATGACGAGCTCAGCTCGTCATGATGTACACCTCCATACACTCATGACGAGCTGAGCTCGTCATGAACAATGGAAAAACCAAAAGGTCAGCACAGGAGGAAAATAACACTAGCATCGATGGTGTTAAGAACATTGCTATTCTCCACACAATATGTACATTATCTAAAGATTGTAATACAATGAACGCCGGGCAACATTGTCTAATCCCCAAAGATTTTAAAATAGGGATAATCCATACTTTTCTCAATTCACTATAAAAACATCTATAAAAAACAATACATGAATAGTGAATTGACCTGAGTGATTGTCACAAGGACACAACTGTAATGTTCGGGGCCAGTCATTCATTTTAGGAAAACTAACAATTATGTGAATGATCCCAAACCTAAATTGTGTCAATAGAAACCTATTGAAGCCACCAGGTACGGTTGATAAATAAGGTTGAATACTAAAAGTGGTTAAAATCATCTGATTCTGCTGGACACAAGGCTTTACAATCTCATTCAACAGTCTTATTGTGTCCAGCAGCAGGAGGCCATTCATTTTTAAATCCTTTCTCCTAACCGGTTCCATACCACTTGGGTCACTAAAATATTCTGGGTGTCCCAAGTTGTGCATAAAATCTCAAACATACCTTACCCAGGGAATCTTTAAAACCCCTTCCAGCTTTAGGCTGTCCATTAAAATGTCCCTATTTAGCTGGGTCTATTTTCGGCCAGATCCGGTGCCATAAAACGACAGGCTCCATTTTTATCAGATCAGAGAGGTGTGTTAAGCCCAGCTCAGCATGGCAGGCATACGAAGATGTGCTACGCGGGACTGACAGAATATATCTCAAAAATGTGTTTTCCATAGTTTGTAATGGATGCGTTTCACAAAATCCCACACCCCTTCTCCATACATTGCCGTGGAGACACTTTTTGCTTTATAAATCTGCAAGAGCTTCGGTAGAGGTCTAGGGCCAGATGTAGGTAGCCTAATACCGGTCGGTAACGGCCGAAAATCGGTGTTTTCGGCTGTTACCGACCGGTATTTGGACAATGAGATGTAGGTAGCCTAAATCCGGAAAAAATACCGAATCAGTAGATTACGGGCTCGGGAAAGATACTGAATCAGTAAAAGTTCCGAATCGGTAAAATTACTGAATCGGAAAAAATACCAAGTCGGTAAAAGTTCCGATTCTGTAAAATTACCGAATCGGAAAATATACGGAGTCGGTAAATGTTCCGATTCGGTAAAATTACCGAATCGGAAGTTACGAAATGGAAAATACCACGCCATCGAGATGTAGGTGAGCCTTAAATTACCGAATTGCACCGAAATTCGGTAATTATGAATCGGTATTTAACATGGATTGCAAGCAGGTGGTAATCAGGTGCAGCCTATAAAAAAGGGCCCCAAAATGCAACACTGGAACCAGAATGGCAGCTTTTTACGTCATAGAAAGACGGCTAAGGCTACAGGCACCAGGTCAGAGGGTATGGAGAAGGGAGGAGCAGGTATATAGGCAAAGGATTACACTCTTCCAATTGACAGAGCCAGAGATACTGCAGAGATACAGACTGCACCCTGAAACCATCATGGACCTGATCAGGGACCTGCACCCACTCCTGGACCACCCAAGACCAAGGGCCCATGCCATCCCACCCCATGTCCAGGTGCTCTGTAGCATACACCTCCTAGCATCTGGGAGCTATCAGAGTGTTGTGGCAGCAGTAGGTGGGGTGTCCCAGAGCTGCCTGTCGCGTTTTTTCAGAAAGTTCCAGGATGCCATGATGCAAAGAATGGATCACTACATCCACTTCCCAGACACTGATGTGGACTTGCTCAGGACCAAGACAGACTTTTACCTCATGGCAAACTTCCCACACGTGATTGGCTGCATTGATGGGACCCACATCCCCATTTGCCCCCCAGCTGCCACTGAGCAAATATACAGGAACAGAACGTCATCACACACAATGAATGTACAAGCAATCTGTGATGCCAAGTACATCATCACCGATATAGTGGCCAGATACCCAGGAAGCACCCACGATTCATATATCTTCCAAAACAGTGGGATCTATACCCGCCTGACAGCGGGTGAATTCGGGGAAGGATACCTGCTAGGTAAAGAAATGGGTGACACTCCCTTGATAGATGAAGCAGACGTATGTCAATGTGTGCATCTGAGTAATGTATCTTTTTTCTTCCACATTAGGGGATAGTGCATATGCACTCCGTTCCTTCGTCCTGACACCCTACCTCAACCCCACAACCCCCAGCCAGAGATGTTACAATGTGGCACATAAATCCACCCGGAATATCATTGAGCGCACCTTTGGCCTCCTGAAGAGCCGGTTCCGCTGCCTCCACAAAAGTGGGGGGGGCACGGCAGTACGCACCTGTAACGTGCTGTAAGATAATTGCAACCTGTGCAATGTTGCACAACCTCGCGACTAAGAGGGGCACAGAGGTGGAATTAGAGGACTATGAAGACATGATGATGAGTAGGCACTACCAGCAGCCAACACAGTCGGAGTACCAACACCCACAGATGGAAGACAGAGACGGGCAGAAATCACACACAACTACTTCTGAGTAAGTATCGAGACAAAGCACGGGTTGTACATCAATGCACGTAGTTTATTTAGCACTACGTACAAAAGACATGAGCCACAAATGTCACATACTAGTGTGCCTGGCACCACTGTGTGTACGGGGGTTACCTCACCCTCCCATGTCCAACTGAACATGGCAGACTCATTGCTTGCGCCCATGAACAGCCCCGCGTGATGCATGAGGTTGGCTGAGTTCAAAGTCTGCTGTGCCAGCACCGGCACTCTGGTATCTGCTACTCCTCCTTACTTCAGGGACAGGGTTGCTGCCCCTGCAACTAGCTGTATCTGTGTCCCCGACACCTTCTGCTCCTGTGGTAGCTGACTGGTTTGTCAGCAACACTTCCATCGCTGTAGTGACTCTCCCCATCCCCCGTGTGAGGTCAGTACAGCAGTGCACCAGCCCCTCCTGCATCGCAACTGAACGGCGACACATCAGTGAAGTTGCAGTTGCAAGTTGGCGCATGCCGCTTGTCTGCTGATGCATACGATGGCTCTCCCTGCGCCTTTGTGCACGGTCCTCACGAAGTTCCTCACAGAGTGTCATCATACACTGAGACATGTCCCTGACTCCATCTGCCATGTCCCTCATGCTGTCTGCCATTGATGCTAATCCCTTGTTCATGTCTGTGAAGTTGGTGTTTAGAATTCACATCTGCCTGTGTACTGCACTTATCCCTTTTGCCTGCAGGCGCTGCACCTTCACCATTGTGGTCTCAAGGCCTTGGAACACATCCTCATCACGGCCACTGCCGTCTGACTCCCGGACCCTACAACGTCTTGTTCCACCAGATGGCCTGACAGGAGTGGATGTGTGACCTGGTGCATTTCCTGCCATGGACTGCATTGACTCCTCACACTCCCCTTCCTCATCCGAGGATGTTTGTAGGATCCTATGCGGGGGACCCTCATCCCTCACAGGCATGAAGATTTCAGATACCTCTGTGTCTGCTGGTGTGTGTGGTTGTTCTAACTCAGGTAGTGGTGAGCCAATGAGCACAGGAGATGCTTCCAGTAGCATGGTGTCGTCTGCCTCTGGTATGTCTGCTGCTTGTGTGCAGGGTGATGTAGGTCTTGCACTGCTGGGCCCAGCATCCCTGCCTTCTTGCTCACTGCTATCCATTTGGGGATGTGTCTTCTCCCTCACCTGCTGTGACTTGCGTGATGTCTCCCCTGTGGACAGACATGGACAGTATCTTAGTGGTGCTTTCACCATGTACATCACTATTAAATTACATTTTCACATCACTATTTTCTGCTCCTCCCATGTGTCTGATTTTATTGTGTGGCATGCCTGACGACATTTCATGTTTACTGCTCATATGGTTATTCTTATGACTACCACTCCCATAATGCAATGCAGGTGCATACTAAGGTCAGAACTGGATTCCCTATATACATAGCCACATGGGGGGAGGAACACAGGCAGGGGGTGGGGGATGATGGACATGTCCCTTACCTTTCTTAGTTGCAGCTCGGGCTGAGCTGTCTACATCACCAATCCCCAGGACACACTCTGGCTCCAGTGTGGACTCCACAAGCTCTTCCAGGTCCGTGAGTGGAGGTGCCTTGTTCTTCCCTCCACCTGTAGCATTGGCCTCCTTGCTTCTTGCAGCCAGTTTCTTCTTAGTGATGATCCTTAGATCGTACCATCGCTTTTTTAGGTCGTCCACTTCCCTGTTGGTCACTCCTATGGCGTTGATTTTGGTCTGGATCCCCAGCCAGGTGCTCCTCTTGACAGCCTCTGGTACCTGCAGGGACTGCTTTCCAAAGATTTTTGGGTAGTGCTTGACTACCTCCTCCACCAGCACCTGAAGTTCACCAGTGCTTAACTTCATCTTCCTCTTCCTCTCTGCACCTTCCCTCTGAAAGTCTTGGGGTTCCATTTGGTTCTCCTGCGGGGCTCTGCTTCACAACAGCCTGTCTCTGTGTGTCTGCTCTCCTGTGTGATCAGGTACACTGCACCTGCATGGGTGTGGCCACTTCCTGGTTGTGGGGTGGGGTCGATGCACAGGATTGGTCTATTGCTCTGTTGGTTGGCTGAGGGGCAGGATGGAGGCACGTGATTGGTTGATACTTCAACTGCCTGATATTTTGTATCCCCGTCTCGGTATTTACCGATTCGGTATTTACCGATTTGGTAGTTTCAATGCATTCCTATGGGCCTCCGGGCCCATAGGATTGCATGTGAGTTACCGATTCGGTATTTCCCGCATCGGTAAATACCGATTCGGTAAATACCGAGACGGGGTTACCGAATTTTACCGAATCGGTATTTTTATACCGAAATTTGACCTACATCTCGTTTCACTTTTCTAAAATACCGATTCGGTAAAAATCGGTATTTTAGAGTCGGTAAAAATTTGTTACCTACATCTGGCCCCTACTGCCTAATTTTCTTGAAAAATTAACAAGAGCAATAATGGTTCTTGATAATACTATTTTTTTAGCTGATACAGCTTGGACCCATAAATGGTCAAAGTGTATTCCTAAGTATGAGAATCTCTTTGTGGGCTCAATTTTCTGTCCGTCCACAAACATATCCCTACACCTCCGGCTGCAATGGCCACACCTCATTATAAATATCTTTGAGGTGTTTACCTTAAGACCCAAATCACTCTTAAAATTGGAAAAACTATCTAGCACCCTTTGCAGACCGACTTGCATACGTGACATTATAACCGTGTCATCTGCGTATAGGAGAGCAGGTATGAAGCGTCCGGATATCTGAGGGAAGTCTTTATTATCCTTAAACAAGGCATCTCCCAGGCCAATAATATAAAAGGAAGGGGGCCAGGAGACACCCTTGCCTGATGCCCCTCTTTAAGAGAATGGGGGAAGTACTTTCCCCACTCAGGCCGAATCTATCTCGCGTCTGAGCATTATAATAAAAGCATATAAGAAAATTAATAATTTGTGCTTAGAATGTCTTACAGAATCGAAAGCTGCAGTGAGATCCACAAAAGTTAAAAACAGCCTTCCCTCCTTCACCCGCGTATATTTCAAATTCAGACTCTGCTCGGGCGTCCCCATGCCCTCCCGAAAACCATATTGGTTTTCAGAGAGGACTGTATTATCCTCTACCCACACATGTAATTGTTCTAGAATTATTCGACCCACTATTTTGGTCATAGAATCCAATAATGAAATGGGCCTATAAGAAACAGGGTCCTGATGATTCCCCTTTTTAAAAATTGGTACAATAGTTGATTCAACCCAGGTTTGCAAAAAGGTGCAAAACAGCTGGCATTGATAACCTGGGTGATAATTGGCCCCCATAAGGTCATATTCGATTTAAATAAGTCTACCAGAACACCATCCGGGTCAGGAGCCTTCCCACCTAGGCTTACTTAGATTCCCCCTATTCACTTTGTCCAGTGTAAATGGAAGACCAGAATGTTGAGTCAGGGAATCTAGGGTAATAAGCTCTTCATTTTTATCAACTTCCACCGCTTCATTAAATATCCTTGGATAATGTTAAATCGAATGGACCTCACTTATCGCAATTTCTATTGTGGGACCATCTCCGGGAGTCAGAAAGGGTTCTTTGTCAGCTTTCCAATAAGCCAAACTACCTCCCTTTAGGAGGGCCTTATGCAAGGATTCCCATGCTTCATTTCTCAGCACCAATTTTCTATTCCTAATAGCTAGCCTGTATTCCCCTCTTGCCTGCCTCACGTCATCTGGGTTTCTGGTGGTCTTATGTAATGCATTTTTTAAATTGGAGTAGGCTCGAGTACAGTTGGAATCGAACCAAACCTGTGATTTCCCTTTTTTTATCTTCTAAACGAATAGTTCCTCCCTTACAGCTCCCATTATGGACTGAAAAGAGGTCAAGATGCTGTCCGGAGTGGCTGTGTCACTCAGGCAATGCATATTCAAACCTTTTCCCTTATGTACCAGAAACATGGCAAAATGATATCTACTAAGACCAAAGAGTATAAACTGAGACATAACTGAAGTTGAAATTCTTAATGCTTCTTGACATTTCTCAGACCCCATATTGCAACACATTGGTTTAATCTGCTTCCTTCTCGGGGAGGCATAAGTTGGACCAAAAAATATCACATGTGCAAGATTTTGCTCAACATTTAAAGTGCATAGTGTATGGTCAGCCTCCCTCTCAATGATTGATCCAGATGTCCATCTAGTCGTATTCAATTTAATCTGGAGGATACTAAAGCAGAACTTCATGTGTAACGATTTTCTAAGTTGGGGTTGTACAATATCCAGATATGGTTCAAAACAAGTAAATGGTTTAACACTCAGAAAATTGGCAGTAAGCCTACCCACACTAGAATTACACTGAACACTGTTTAGTACAGATTCCTAATAGATTTGTTTCAGGACCTTTCTTTGAAAAAACTGTTAATAAATTGGCAGCATCCCAAAACCAGCTTAACCCTAATTTGTTAAGCCAGGTCTTGATGTGGCAAAGTCAAGGGAAAGTAACTTGGCCATCAAGATCCACAAATGTGTCTTAGTCCTTCTTTATAGAAAACTAGCAGCCCGTCCCGACCTTCTCCGGGAGCATTCAGGCTTCCCCTACCCCCGCCTGCCCCGACATTGCCCAGCAGCCCGTGCCCCCGCCCGCCCCATCCCCCGCCTGCCCGACCCCCGGCTGCCCCAGAGTAAGGTGCGTTCACCTGTCTTCGTGGTGGGGTCTACTACCAAGTAGATTCCGACAGTGAATGGGAAGACAGATGAGGTGGTGATTGTTATGCCCCCGAGACGCTGACTTTCGCCTCTGTGCTCCATAAAGACACACATGCATCTATTAATTATTAAAGCATGTTGCAGTAACCCCAAATGGTAGCAGGAGTATCTGTGAATCCCAACATCTCGTCCCCTGCCTCGCCCGACATACTACAGCATGTTGCAGTAACCCCAAATGGTAGCAGGTGTATCTGTGCATCTTGTGAACTTTCCTTAGCCGATCCCCGTATCCCGCCTGGCCCGACACCCGCCTGCCCCGACATTGTCCCCGGATGCTTGCCTGATCCTCCGCTCCTCAGTTTACCGCTCCTCGCTTCTCTGCTCCTCACCGCGACCCGACACCCGCCTGCCCTGACATTGTCCCCGGAGGCTTACCTGATCTGCCGCTCCTCAGTTTACCGCTCCTCGCCTCTCTGCTCCTCACTGCCTGTCCGCCGCCGCTCCTCCCCGCGCCATGTCCGCCTCTCCGCTGCTCGCACCGCCGCTGGCCTGTCCGCTGCTCCTCAGGTCATCGCTCCTCCCTCGCGCCATGTCCGCTGCTCCTCGGACGCCGCTCCTCCCAGTGCTCCTGACGTGAGCACGCACGTGGCGGCCGGCGCTACTTTGGAGGGACTACTTTTTTTAATATAAATTTTCTAAATAACATTTATTTTTTACATTTATATAGCCTATGTCCTTCTGCTTGCCCTGACGTTTTCAAACATGTATTGGGTGTTTGGATTGGTGGTGTACTTTTCGAGTTTACCTGGCTCAAAGGACACAGTTCTCTCTTTATAGTAGTAGTGTAGATGAGTTCAAGCATTACCCATAAACAAACCCAAAGTAGTACGGGTCTCACGACAGGTAGATGTTCTATTCTTTAGATGAAAATGTTGTGGTACATGGGTGTCATTGGCGTAACTTTGGGCAAACTGGGCAACATCCTTACAAATTTATTTTCATCTACAGTGAGTTTATCTAAGTTGCGCCCCTCACAGTTCTGCCCCATAAAGATCTGCTGCTTGGGCCCTATATTTGCAAACGTCCAGGGCTGGTGTAACTGCTTTGGATTTAGTGGCTTGGTGTTTTTTTTAAATGGCCATTAAATTCTGCAACAAAATAATTTTGGATTTCTGTATTTGCGATTTCCAAGACAGTTTTGCATCTATTTCGATGCCAAGATAACTTACATTTATCACGCACTACAGCTATTGATTATAAATAGTAATTTTTTTCCTGAAGGACTTATGCAGTCTCTCGGTCATATACTTTGATTTACTAGTGTTGATTTCAATGCCCTTTATAGTACAATACTTGCTAGAGCTATCCAGTAGTCTTTGCACCCAATTTGTGATATTAGGATGGTATCATATGCGAGTAGTATCACAATTATCAGGACCCCACCTAGTTTTGGGGAATCGTGTTTGCACTTTTAAAATATAATGGGAATAGGGAAGGTGTCAACACGCATCCCTGTCCCACTACCCTTTTAATAGGCATTCTGTATAGAAAAGACAAGGCCCTCCCTTCTCACATGGAACCAGGGCATCTATTATACAACAAGGAGCAGTTGATCCTGCAGACAAGATGTCCGATATCTGGTAATGGTTAGCTTAATGGCAATGTTTCTGGTTGAACAAATATCAGAGAGAGAAAATAACCAGATGGTGATGCATAGATATTCTGGGAAATATTCCCATCAAAAGCAATATTCTCATGTGACCAGATATCCTGCAACAAATTCCAGGATCTGTCCATGTTACAACCACTTCCAGGGAGTCTGGGAGTGTGCCGATTTTAGTGAGGACCACATTTCCGTATGAAATGGATTTTTTTATTTGCTTATAACTTTGCCGCTGTTTGACAAATCTTCACAAAATGTTTGAAAAAAGTCTCATTCACTTCAGCTTCTTCCTAGAAAGATTCAGGGTAATCCATCAAGCGGGAGCTGAGAAAAAGATGGGTCCTCAAAGAGCTTTACCTCTATGCAATTTTCATAGGGAAAATTAGACCACCATATAGGTAAAAGGCTGAACAGAATGACACCAAATATGGCAGAAAGCTAGATCTTTACTCAGAAAATGTGTGTTTTTGTAAATTGGTGTAAATCTGTTCGGCAATTTTAGATAAATGAAGATTCAAAATGTATAAATATTTGTTGCCGAAGGACTCCTGTGGTACCGTGATGCAATATAAAGTGTTCTGATTTGCTGAACTTGTGAAAGTCAAGCAAGACTGAGTAATGTGATTAGCAGCAGCAACATGAAACAAATATTGCCGCTGTCATTACAAGACACAGGAACTCGGTCCCCGTTTCTGGAATGTAAATAATGAATAGTATGGTATTGGGCAGGGGAGGGTACCCTGGCTCCCTTGCAGTTTGAGTATGTCCTTGAGGGACCCCGTCCGAAGGGCCAATAAAAAACAAAAACAAATTTCTACGGTCCATCCTGCGGACCTCCTTGAGAGCACGTGGGTGCCACGTTAGAAGTATTGTGTGACTATATTTTAAAAACAAACCAATGCACACTCATGCTCCATAGCCCCTTCCACGCACGCCCAACACGTTGCACAGAAGAACTCATGGACAGCCCACTCCATTTACACATCTATACCCCACTATGTTGAAGTCCCTACAATGCACACCTACGGCCCTGTCCTAGGTTATTTGCAAGTCAGTGATCTCTCAGGCGCCGCCAATGAGATGCGAGTGGCCAAGCCCTAAAACACACAGCCTACATCCAGTAAATAAGCCTTTAAGCAGAGCACACTCACTTTGGACACCCATGTGTACATGGCAAAAACCCTACTACACACTCCATCACTAACATGCCAAAACTAGCTACTACACACACAGTGCACTATGTACAGATGACCTCATGGCAAGCCTATTCATTTCAGACTTCCCCACCGCCATTACGTTCTGATATCTCTACTATGTTCACTCTTCATCCAGTATCAGGCTATTTGTGGGTGGGTTTTCTCTATGACGTAATAAATAATATGCAAATGCACAAGCACCAACAGCACACAACCTATACCTTGTTTAGAAGTCTTCAAGCTGAGTCCACTCCCTTCAGATACCCATGGTCCCTTAGGTGACAAAGACTCCACTATGCACTCCCTCACTAATGTGGCAAAGAGCCTACAATGCACACCATCCCCTAGATGCATCAACGTTGTCATTTGCGATTCCTTATTTGCGAAAAATAAGGAATCGCAAATATGGAATCGCAAATGGCAATGCATCATTAATTTCGCTATTTTATTGAGATTCGGTAAAAATCGCAATTTTTACCGAATTCCAATAAAATTGCGAGTTCCAAATAGCGAATCCGCAATTCCCATTCATTCCTATGGGCTGAAATGCCCATAGGAATGAATGGGAATTGCGAATTCGCAATTTGAAATCGGAATGCATCAAAGCCTTTCAAGGGTGGAGAGGGGGGTCCATGAAATGCACTTTTAGATGTGAGTTACATACACACATGTCCTAAGGACATGTGTGTCTGTAACGTACACGTTTAAAAAATGCATTTTTATGCGTTTTTAAACATTTTTGCAAATTACCACGAAGTTCAACTTCGTGGTAATTTGCATTTGCAATTTGTAAAATCGCAAATGTTTTGAGGATGATGCATTGCATTTAAGGAATCGCAAATTTGCGATTCCTTAAAAGCAATCGCATTTTTGGAACTCGCAAAAAATAGCGATTTTCCAAAAATGCTTGATGCATCCCAGTAACCAATTTAGGAAGTGCAAAAGGCCGATTTTTGCGAATCGCACCGTTTGCACTTCCTAAAAAGGTTGATGCATCTGGGCATATATGCCGTGTTCAAAAGGCATCAAGAAGCGCCAACTCCGTTCAGCCATCCACGGCTTGTTGCATGTTCAAATGTCTACTACATGAGCGCACAGGACACCATCAGACACAGCATACACCTTGTACAGAAGTCTTAGAGCTGAGCCCATTGCCTTATACTTGAAACACAAATTTACACAGCCTCACATATTTACACAGGCACACACATAAACACTTTACTTGCCCAAAATATCGAACGGATCAGCACTTCAGCTACCAACAGCTCAATGCTTCATCAAAATGATTTTGAAAGGGGGGATTGTTTCTGTAAATTAACCAATCAAAAGTGCCCTATGAATGTGTCATAGGTCTCCTGGTACTCTTGTGATAATACTGAGTGACTGAGAACTGTAAAAAGGACATATTTGTTCAGAAACACTCAAATAATTGTTATCAACTATTTCAGATAAAGAAGACCTCTAGGCCTAAAGTTTAATAAAAATGATTCTTTAATATTACACTCAAACTTTTTATGCTTTAAGGTGAGCTGGCGATACAACAGTGACATCTAAAATAGGAAGTCAAACCCACGTGGAGTTCCCACAGGTGGTGTAATTGGCTAAGAAACTCTCAAGGTAGTCCTGCAAACACAAGCCAATAAATATTTAAAAACAGTTAAGGCACCTTCAAAATGTTAACCAGATAGAAAACTTTTTTTTGTCCAAAACTTTAATAAACTTAATTGTTTAATGCTGAAGAAAACGATGTCATTTTTACAGCGGGTTTATATTACATGGACTGGGAATTTAAACTGGCCTGGATTTCCAACAGGTGGTCTTGTGAAAGTCCCACAGGACCTCAGAAACATTAAAAAAATCTGTAATTGCAATTAGAAGGTTTACATAGCCTGGATTATCATCTGTAAGGGTAATCAGGGGCTGTCTCTCGGCATTGGGAGATTAAGGCCTTTATTACGAGTCTGATGGTCCATGGACTACCAGACTCATTGGGGCGCCACAGTGGTGGTCTTCCCACTGCCCAACTACAATAAGACTGCCATTGTCACTCCACAGCTGACAGGGAACTGCCATTCCCTGGTGGTGTTGTGGTAGTCAGGAGGCTGCAATATGCTTGGCAGGACCGCTGCAGTCCTGCCAAACATATTAAGGGCCCCATTTGGATTGCGGGCGGGCTTTGCCCGCCCGCCATCCTATCGGAAATCGGAACCGCCCGCCCTAAGGGCGGGGGTCCCGCACGCACCATTAGGATGTGCCCCCCACAGTGGAGGGCACATCCTGTATTTATAGTATTGTGGTGGGTGGAGCTCTGTGCTCCGCCCGCTACAATACTAAAAATGCTTTGCAGCATTTACATAATCAAAGCGGCAGGCACCACGCGGTGCCTACCGCTTTGATTATGTAAATGCAGGGGGGTACCAAAGGTACCCCCTCGTGTGCCACCCCCCTTTGTCCTTCACTCCGGGGGCCCACAGGGGGCCCCCAAAGTGAACACCGCCTGCCTTTCCGTGGCCGCATTGCCGCTGCGGAAAAGCATTGCACTCGTGCCATTGTAATATGGCTGGTGGTGTCTCATAGACACCGCCACCATATTAATCATTTTCCGCCCCGGCCGCAATGCAACCGGGGCGGAAAAGTGGCGGCCGGTGTTTCCCTACGTTGCGGTCCCCCCCGCTATTGTAATGTGGCGGGGGGGAAAAGGGTGGCGGGCGGACATTTTTGTTGGGCGGATCGCCACCGCCACCATGGCGGTGGCGATCCGCCCGACATCCTAATGGAGCCAAGACTTTCCTCTCCGCAACGATATTCCTGGTGGTTCCTCCTCCATGAAAATTATGGTGGAGAGGAAACAAAGGGGGGCCTACATATGCCTCTGGGCTCTGGAGTGTATACAGGGGGGGCACACCATTTGGCCCCTGTGTGCATGCACTGCAGTGCCTGCATGGCATGGACTTTGAAGTCCATGCCAGGCAGGAATTGTTGTTGGTGTTCCCATTGTGATGTTAATGTTCAGGGCACTGACCTGGCCGCTGCGCCACATCCACTTGATAACATGCATCAGATTTAATTGATAAACAAAAATACACTAAATTATACAAATGTATATTGGAGCTATCTTTTAAAATGACATTTAACTAAATATTTAAAAAGCCCTCCAAAATCATCACTGAATAAAATCAAGGATTAAAATGATGCTCTAGTTAGCTATGGTAATAACATCTTTCTTTGCATTAAAAAACAATTTATTTATTTGATGCTATTTATAAAGCGCATTCAATTACCCTTAGGCGTCTCGGCGCTGAAATTGCATTTAGGTTTCACCCTGGAGCGGTAATACGGAATAAAATCACTGATTGAACAACCAAGTCTTCAGTTTTTTTCTGAACTGAAGCAGAGTGGGACTTGTTCTTATGTGAATGGGCAGAGTGTTCCAGAGTCTAGGGGCCGCAGTTGAGAAGCGGCGATCTCCCCAGGAAGCTGTACGACTGCGTTGTATCACCAGTTGATTTAGAGAGGTAGATCTGAGCGTTCTTGGGGGATTATAGGGGATCAATTGCTCTCTAAGGAATCTGGGTCCTAGTTTCTGGAGCGATTTAAAGACAATACACAGCGCTTTAAATTTGACCCGATTGTGAATGGACAACCAATGGTATTGTTTAAGCGTGTTCGAGATGGGAGCAAATCTAGGTTTTTTTGATAGCACTCGGGCGGCGGCATTCTGCACTGTCTGTAGTTTTTTAATGACTCTGTTCTGGGCATTGAGCAGCAGACCATTACAGTAGTCCAATGAGGACAACACTAGTGAAGAAACCAATGTTTTTGCTGCTGATTCTGGCAAGTAAGGAGTAATTTTTCTTACCATTCGCAACTTAAAATGAGCATTGGCAGCCACCTTATTCGCGTGGGCCATGAAGTTGAGCTGGTTGTCGAAAGTGACACCCAAGTTTCTAACTTTGGCCGTGGGGCATGGAGGAGTGCCCATGGCCGTTGGCCACCAGGTTGCCGACCAGGCTGGGGAGAGATTGCCGAAAATAACCACCTCTGTTTTATCAGAATTGAGTTTCAGGCAATTTCTTGCCATCCACTCACCAATGGCAATCATCCCGTCTTGAAATCTCTCTGCCATTTCCTGACCGTCTCCCTTTATGGCCAGAACCAACTGAGTGTCGTCTGCGTATGAGGTCAGGCCCATCCCGTATGCTTTGATGACACTAGCAAGGTCCGACACATATATATTAAATAGTGTCGGACTCAGGGATGAGCCTTGTGGGACCCCACACGGTAACGACAGCTTGGCCGACTGGAAGGGACCCATAGTGACCGCCTGAGTTCTGTTGGTCAGGAACGAAGCCAGCAGGTCTCTAGCAGTGGACTGAATGCCCATCCTCTCGACACGGTCGACCAAGATCTTGTGGTCGACCGTGTCGAAAGCAGCCGACAAGTCAAGGAGGACTAATACAGCAGTACCTCCTTGGTCACGAATGATTCTTATGTCGTCAGCTGCTTTGATGAGGGCGGTTTCCGTGCCGTGGTATTTGCGGAAGCCGAACTGGGTATCATCCAGCAGGTAGTTGTTCTCTATATAAGCTGATAGCTGCTGGTTCATAGCCTTTTCTATGACCTTTGCTAGAAAAGGGAGACTAGCAATGGGACGGTAGTTCTTCAGTTCACTTTTGTCTAGCCCAGGTTTTTTAAGCAGAGGTTTAATAAGTGTATTTTTCAGTGAGTCAGGGTAGGTACCGGATGCTAGAATAATGTTACAGAGGGTGGTTATGATAGGGACGACTGTGTCTGGTACTGTGGCTAGTACAGAAGAGGGGCAAGGATCCAAGGCTGATCCTGCTTTTATCGTGTTAAAAATGCTCGTGACTTGATCAGTGGTGAGGGCAATGAAAGAGGTCATAGTAGTACTAGTTAAATTAGTCAAAGAAGTGATCGGAGGGGTGGAAGCACTACTATGAACCTGATCCAGATTAAATGCTTGATAGATGTCATTGACTTTAGTGAAGAAGAAGTCTGACAAGGCATCACATAATGTTTGTGATGGGGGTGGGTTGAGGTCTGGAGCATTTCCCGCAAGGGTTTTTGCAACATTATAAAGCTGTTTGCTGGAGTTTTTAGCAGCTTCTATATGGCGAGTATAGTAATCCTTTTTCGCAGTTATAATCATTAATTTATAGGTGGCCAGGGCTTTCTTATAAATGTCCTTGCTTTCAGTATCGTAAGTTCTTCGCCATTGTCGTTCCTTGTTCCTGGTGAGTTGTTTTTGGTCTTTTAGTTCTTTCGTGTACCACTGAGCTTTGGGCGTATTTCGGTTTTTGGAAATTGATTTAATGGGTGCCAACTGAGTAGAGGCTTCACCCAGCCATTTTTGGAATTGAGTGGTAGCAATCGCTGGATCGGTGGATAGTTCGGGGGTTGAGGTATTGAGAAGCAACATTAGATTGTTACGGTCAATGTCCTTCCAAACTCTAAAAGTGCCTTTTGTTGCAGGGTTTACTGTTTTCTGCTGCGGGCCTTTGATAGTGAGTTTGCTAAAAATGACAGAATGATCTGTCCAGGTCATGGGGAGAACAGAGGTGATGGATAGTCCTTCCACATTTGTGAAGATGCCATCCAGCGTGTGGCCTGCCTGGTGGGTGGGGGTAGTGACCAGCTGTTTAAGTCCCATCAAGTCAAGATCAGATATGAGGGTTGTAGTGTCCTTGTCACTATTAAGCTCTAGGTGAAAATTAAAATCACCTAGTATTGTGGTGGGTCCTTCTGTTGCTATAGATTCGGTAATATTGGTAAGAATTGCGAGAAACGCGGATCTGGTGCCTGGGGGTCTGTATATCAAAGTCCCCTTAAAGTTATACGTAGGGGCCATTTTGATGTCAAAATGCATGGCTTCGCATGCTTTAATGGGAATAGGTACGCAACGGGTTTGGTATTGGTCTCTGGCAATGATGGCTATTCCACCACCTTTTCCCTTGGGCCTGTCCTGCCGATAGGCACTATAGCCTGGAGGTACTGCCGTCACATAGTCAGGCGCAGATGCTTCGTCAGACCAGGTTTCTGTTATATAAAGTATATCTAAGTCGAAATCACTAATCAGATCGGCTATGTCCTGGCAGTGCTTGCTCAGTGAACGCGCATTAACAAGAGCCATGGAAATGTGTGTATCTACCTCCATAGCTTGAGTTTTGCTATACAACGGGGAGGTAGCAAGCGAAGGCAGGGAGTTGCAGTGAGGACACCGTGTGTGAGGTGCCGACTGTGTGAGCGAGACATCAAATTTGGTACATAATGGAGCGTAAGAAGGGCACAGCTCCCTAAGCTCGCTGCAAGAGTAAGAAATGCGAGAAACAGGGGTCGTGGCCCTGGGCCCAGTCCCGGCGCGGACGGGCGCAGACGGGCCCGCCTTTGGCGCGCCTTTGGCGCGCCGCCGGCGCGCCCGCTGCGCCCGCCCGCTGCGCGGACGGGCGATAGTGTTGTTTTTGTACATGAGTTGGGCGGGGCGTGAGGAGGGTGGGAGGGGCGCCGAGCTCTCGGCCAGCCTTCCCAAAGCAAGATGGCGGCCAAGTTCGATTCTAAGCTTCCCTGCGCCTGACTACAGCGGCGCTAAGGGATGGCAGTTCGATACTGGGCGAGGTGAACTAGTCTCAGAGAGACAATCTCCTAAAAACGAGGCTACAATGAAGGTCACTGAGGTTAAAGCGACATTATAGTTAGATCTAAAAAAATGTAACTTACATTAAAAAAACTAGGCTAACTAGGTGTAATAGCAGGTAAAAATGCTACTCATAACATGACATTTTTAATGCAAACAATACTGAAATTCACCAGTTATAGTTTAGCTAACTAACTATTCAGAGATCCACAATGCTAACCAAGTAAAACTCCTAGCTTTCATATACTGAATCAAATTATCACTGAATAATGAATTATCAAGTTCACCTAAGATAAGTGTATGACATCAAGTGCATGAAAAATCATTAGGCATTCATTGCTGCAAGTTACCTGTTCAAAGTGTGGTGATTATCTACCTCTCTAGGCTGCTTTTTGCCCCTATTAAAGCGACATACATAACAGTGTAGTGCATTCCTTTGCATCTTGCCTTCCAGATGAGCTTGGGAATATAGGTTTAGAGCATGAGAGACAGACATTTTTCAAGGAAATGGCTTAGAGGCTCAGATTTATCGATTTCTGACAAAAATGAAATGGATTGCTTACCGCAAAGCCTACGGTTGATTCTTAGGTTGAATTAGTTTTTTTCTTTGTCACCACTTACTACCACTTAGTCACCAGGCAAATATAGAACTCATTTGCCCATTTGTTAACCTACATCATCATGACTTTGGAAATGGTACCCCTCTCCTTTGTACTATGTAATCATTGATAGACCTAAAATGCTCACATTTCAGTTCAGTATGTTCAAGGCGGAGATTCAACAGGTTGGCACATCCTGTATGAGGGCTTTTACAGGAACTCTTTTAGCATGCTGAATAATCCTAAACTGCTATCAGGCTTTGAAATAATAACTGAAATGAGTGCAAATCAAGCAAGAGTTGGCCAGTGTGTGATATACCACTGTTTTGAGGAGGTCCTGCACAATTAGATTGGCGCTTTGCTGTAAACATAAGACTCTGTCAGCCATGTCTTTTGACCACATTAACACCATTGTCAGTGGAATCAAATCCAATGATGCTGACACCTCTGGGTTGAAATCATTTATACACGTTTTGAGTTAAATTATTCCAAGATATTGGTAACTCTGTGTGACTTCTCCATGGAGAACATTGAATTTGTTACATGGAGCCCAATGCTTCAAAGAGCATCCTCAACAGTGATACCAGTAACTAGATTTTGATTTTCTTACCCTCCTTGAAGGAGGCCAAGTGTGAAGGGATGCACATGTAGTCTGTGGCTCAACTACTGGTTCACATGTCAGTTGTGAGGTAGATGGACTGAACAGTGCTCTCCTTCATTGATTCGCCAAGAAATTCCAGCGATTGATGGTGCAGCGCTAGGACAGCAACAGTGTACAAATAGGTCAAACTTTGAACTTTTGATTTTGGACGGAGGACCTCCACAAATGACAGAAACCCCTATCCTTCCAGCAAGAGGCTGGAGGTCAATCATTTATATTTTGGCCAGTTTCCCATTGCAAAAACTGACTAGTTCATGAGCTCAGTGGTATGGAGACTACTTGTTGTTCCAACCCCTATATGGGTAGTAGGGAACCAGACAAAAATAAAACACATTTCACGTACTATAAAAATATTTATGTTAGAAAACCTAAACCACCTGACAACTAATAAAGTTGATAAATATAATAAATATCACAATACTGGAAAAAATCAAAAACATGGTACTTCCTTTCTTACGATTATGTATCACTCCTATTTTTTTTGTGTGCTAGATGGATTTTAATAAAGTGACCTAGTGCTATGATAATTACTGAGATTTTACACATGACCTCAATGAGGGCATTTACTGACACCGAACATCCATTGTAGTTTTCATTATGCCCTGAAAGGGCTTTCATAAAGTGTTCAAATGTTAATGTAAACATATATTATTCTTTGATTGGCCCTAAATGAGTTTAGTAAAGTGACATAGTGCTGATGTGGTCATATCCTGCACCTCTAATTGTCCCCTGAATGGGCTTTCATAAAGAGTCCAAGTGCTAATGTAAACATATATTCTACCTCGATTGGGCCTGAATGGGTTTACTGAAGTGACATAGTGGTGATATGGTCATATCTTGCACCTTAATTATGCCCTGCTTGGCTTTTATACAGTACTATGATACTTGTTCTCTGTTGTTTATTTGTCATTCAGTCACACTTGTGAGTTCCCTCGCCAATATCTTTACCCTTTTTATACTAGTCTGTTTGAAAATTTCTTTAAATTGAATATACTGAAGAAATTATTATAAAGTGCTAGGTGCTCAACTTAAACATTGTGTCTTCACTTATGTAATCCCCTTACTATCCTAAATCCATATAAAAGAAGATAAAAAGTGAAGTTATTTACTATTAGTACTGCAATTCTCCTACTCCCGTACATCATGCCATTTGATATTCCCTTGAAGTTTCGACTATGACTCTACTCTTGTATGTAAAAAGAAGGGCTACATCTCCAACAGATCTCAACCTTACTACTTTCTGTTTCATAAAATCCTATATTCAGCCTATATGGTTCCATAACTCTTTATAACTATTGAGCCCAGAGGAAATTCTAGTTCTCATATCAATAATTTATTCAAATTTCAATTTTCTGAGAGTTCTCACATTAGTGTCTCCTCTTTCTATTATAGGGACTTGGTCTATAGAAAATATTGAATGTGGGGATCGTCTCCATGAGTACTAGCATCCATTGCGCCAGTAGGTAGTTATAGTTAGGATGTAGTTTCCATAGGAAGAGTGGGCCCAATTCACAAAAGTAATCTGAGACAAAATACTACCTTTATGACTTTTGGTATTCACAAAAGGCCTTTAGGAGTAGTAAAGTTATGAATCCTAACTTTACTACCGCTAAACTGAAACAAAATCCTAACTTTACGACTTTCGGTATTCACAAAAGGCATTTAGGAGTTATAGTTAACTGAGGTAATTATAACTGCTGAACTTCACTAGTATTGCATGAGTTAAATCTGAGCCTACCTATATCATCCCTGTAACCTTTGTTATTTTCAGTGAATTTCTAAGGTTTTTTTAAATTATTTTTCCTAATTATAACAACACTGTAACCTTTGTTTTTTTTTAAAGTGACTTTCTAAGGTTATGTAAATTCTATTTCCTAACTATAACGTCCCATAACGTTTGGTTTTTTAAGTGAATCTCTATGTTTTTTTAACTAGTAGTTGTGTTTACAGAGTGGTGGAGAAAGGGACCTCTGACCAGTTCTCAGGAAACACGCTGTATGGGATTTACTTTAGGTAACAGAAGGGCTTCATTTACTGAAGGTAACAGGAGGGCTTTGTGGCCTCCAAGGTCCCTCAGCATCCAAGAGGACTTCATTCCCCCAACCAGTAGTGTACCAGGAGGTGCGCTTGCAGACTTGTGGAGAAAGGGGTATGGTCTCTGAAAACCTCATAGCAATCCTGCAGTGTGGGACTTACTGGAGATAACTGGAAGGGTAGTTAGCCTCCAGGGACTCGCAGCAGCCAACGGAACTTCATACCCCAAACAGTTGTGAGCCAGGAGGCACATTTGCAGAGCAGTGGAGAAAGGGGGGCATGGCCTAAGACAACCTTTCAGCAATCCCGCTGTGTGGGACAAACTAGAGGTAATAGGAGGGGTAGTTAGCCCCCAAGTACCCTCAAGAGCCAAAGGGACTTCATCCCCCAATTAGTAGTGCACCAGGAGGCATGTTTGCAGAGTGGTTGAGAAAGGGAGCATGGTCTCCAAAGACCTCTCAGCAATCTCACTATGTGGGATTTACTGTGGGCAACAGGCGGGCTTGTTGGCACCCAAGTCGCCTCAACATTCAAGTGGGCTTCATCCCCCAACCAGTAGTGCGGAATCAGGCATGTCTGCAGAGTGGTGTAGAAAGGTGGTGGAACCTCCAGCGACTTGCCAGTCCGCTTTACTAAAAAACAAATATTTATTAGGGGAGGGGGCCGTGTGGCCCCCTACTCTGGGTCAATATGGCGACAGAGCCCCACCCTGGGGCCCAGCCGTTATATTTAATTTAAAAATAATTAAATAAATAAGGGGAGGTGCCGAACAGCCCCATCCCTGGTAAATTTTAGCCCTGGGGACCCCATCCTTTGGATCCCGGCCTCCATTGTGGGTGCCTTGGTCCCACCCATGGCACCCACTCACCACTGATGGGGAATCCAGGGAGCCTGAAGGCCCATGCTGTCCCTGCTCACTTCTCGGCTCTGTGTGGGAGCTGGCATTGCTTTGACACAGTGGGAGCTGCTAAACAGGCAGCTCACTGTATGTCAAAGCAATTATCCTCTGTTTCCCTTCCCGCATCTCTGCGAGCAGGGAAACCGAAGACATCTCAACTCTCAGCAAGCAGGAACACAGTTCCCGTTTTCTGACAGCAGAGCATTTGCTCTGACTTGGTGGGAGCTGTCAAAGCTATTCATTGTTAAAGCCCCAGGGTGGTGGTCACACCCAGGGTTATGGGGGTCCTCGCTGCCCCGCATTCTTTTAAGATAAAGCTCGGAAGGTAGTGGTCTCTGGGGGGTCTGAGAGGCCCCCATTTAAAAATAACTATGCTCAGGGGGTGGCCCCTGAAACATCAATAAGCCCCAGGAGGTGGGCCAATGCACCCCCCTTTATTATGCTAATGCTCCCGGGACCTGGCCCGCCCAGGGGTGAATATTAAAAAAGCATGGAAGACCACGCTTCATTAAAAGAAATTTAGTGGGATCTTCGGAAACTGCTGAAAATATTTAAAAAATGTTTTTTCTGTAACAGTGGCGTCCCTGTGGGACCCTCCAAAGAGACCTAAGGGGGTAAGGATATTCCTACCTTGCCCCCTCTCCTTTGTTTGTTTTTTCTGTGACTTAGCTGAGCTAACTATAACTCACGCCCGCATGCACGGCTTATGACCTCACATATTACATCACTCATGACATGGTCAGTGGCATCACTGATTACATCTCAAATAACATCACTAATGGCATCATGCACAGAATCTCAGACTCACCCACTCACACCCCAATATAATCTTTCATACACCCACTCCAATACCACACTACCATTCTCAAAACCGTTGGCACACCCATACCTGTGCTTACACACCTACTCACTTATTCATAGTTCTACATAAACATCCACTCAGGAACCCATACAGCCACATATACACAATCTCACTCACTGATACAGCCACTGATATATCCACTCAAATACCCATATAGCCACTCACATACTGTCAGTCCCCCAAAGAGCTACTCACACACCCACTCACTCACCCAAAAGATCCGTACCACCAGGAATGGTGACAGATCTTTCTCTTATATCGCCCCCACCCTATGGAATGCACTCCCTCTGCATTTTTGCATTGAGACCGACTACAGAAAGTTCTGCAAGGCTCTGAAGACCTGGATGTTTTGAGTCTTCTTTTTTCTCAGTCAGCCCTCCTCTCCTTTCCCTTCACCGGCTAGCGCCTTGATACCTTCGGGTGAAATGTGTGCTCAGCAAAACCCCGTAACATAACATAAATTCAATCACACAGCCACTTACTCACCTATACAGTTATACACACACTCAGACACCTATTTGTACAGATACTAATAAATACTCACTGGCTTATACAGTCACTGACATAAGCACACACTCACCCATACAGCCACTCATAACCAACTCACTGACCAATTCAGCCACTGATATATTCACTCATAACCCATACAGGCACTCACATACTATCAGCCACACATAGGGCAAATCACTCACCTAGTTACTCACCCATAGATTCAATTGCACAGAACTCAGTTACTTTACAAAGAGCAACTATTCCCTGGGTGTTCTTTCCTGACATTCATATGCCCAACTTTAGGTCAAACTATGGCATTCCTAAACACCTTCAAGGTGCAAATATACCTTCACTTGCTCTAGCAAGATACGGTGGTTTGGAGCAGTTCAAAGACCTACTTGCAGCTCACTACAGCAAGTGCAGAAGGAAGCCGACTCTCCAGCTGATGCATTGATCAGGAAGCTGCTCTTCTCCAGCCGAGAATCCAGCTCCCCTTGTTGGGAAATCGAGTCCCGAGACAGAGATACCAGACCTCCTCCTTTCTAACAAGGTATGGAGCTGATTAGAACCTAGAGAAACGTTTGGCAGATTCTTGGCAAAAACTAAACCTATGCCATGCAATACTAACTTCTTCCCTCATACTAGACTTAGGTTAGGTACATTGGGGTAGGTGTATTTTAGAAGCACCAGTTGAGTGTTTTGGTTAATGTTATTTATGTATGTATTTTTATATGGCTGAGAAACCATACAATGCTCTTACAGTATTATTTCATATTACTGTTTACGCTGTACGCATTATACTTTGCAGTCTACATAACGATTGTAGCAGTTCATCTCTCTTGCAAGAGAAAGAAGACTGTTCAATAAACCTCTTTATTGAAAACGCCCATCTCACTATTTCTCTCAAACTCTGTAGAAACGAAGCATGCACGATTGACTGAGTGAAATACTTATCTATTGTTTCCACGACTCTGAGAGATATATTCTTATTCTTAGGAAACAAAGTTGTCATGTTTATTCGGTTCTCAGAAACTAATCCCTTCTTGTGTATTCGAGAAAGTTTTGAGTGACCTCTGAGTTAGCTGGCGCACACACAATTAAGTTTAGTATATTCGATAGAGACCTAGTCGACCCCAGTCCTACATCAAATCTATAGGATATATTATTCCAATGCGCAGAGCTCATTGGGAATATAGAACTGCACTACACTTGAAGTGAAGTACTCACGCCTACCGATCTGAAGACACAGGGATCAAACCAAGCTGATTGCTGTAAAGTGATGGGATCTGGGCGCTATAGCATACTGGCTGTGTAAGTAGTGTTAGTATGCATTTATACTATACAGGGAGTGGAAAGCGAACAACTCACCCCTAGTGGTCTGAAGAATCGGGGATTAAACTGTGACCCTAAATCGTGAGCCCATTTCTGTAAAATGATTTGCTCTGGGCGCTGTAGCATACCTGTGGAAGTAGTGTTAGTTTGCGTTTATACAATACAGGGAGTGGGAAGCAAACTACTCACCCCTACCTGTCTTAAGACTCATAGATAAAAACATGAGCTCATTGCTGTAAAGACATGTGCTCTGTGTAGTATTCTAATGTAAGTCATATTAGAATGTTAGTATGTAATGCTAGTAGAATGTAAGTATGTAATGTTAGAATGAAGGGCTGTCATGAGGGGAACCTTGGGGAGTTTGTACACAGTGCTGGAGAAGACGGTTGCCTTGCTGTCTGCTCCTGTTGGTAACGGTTTAAGCTGTCTTGTTTTTCTGCAATAAATCTACTTATAGGATCCACTGCTGTCTGCCTCTTCAGTACATAAAGTTGGCGACGAGCGAGAGAAGGCAAAAAGAAGGCGGCACTCACCAATATTTTGAGCTTGCTTGCGTTCTGCTGAAGACCCGTTTTCTTCGTGAAGATGTTTCTACTCATCCCAGGGTGGCCGCTATTTGAACTATGACATCTGAACTCTGGTAGGATTTATGGGGCATATTATCAAGGGGGTTTATCTCCGCTTTTTTGGCTTTAAAAGCCAAGAAAGCGGAGATATAATTATCTCCCTATTACCAAGCTGTCGCTAACACCAGTTAGCGACAGCTAGTAGGAGATAGCGACCATCTTGGGCCCCACTTTGCATGTCAGTGATATTTATCACTAATGAGATGCAAAGTGGGCATGCCAAGATGTTAGAGACTGAAAACAGTCGCTAACATCGCTATCTCCTATTACCAACTTTTGGAGATATTCGCGCTATGCGGGAATATCTCCAAAAGCTAACACCTGCCCTGAGCAGTTCTTAGCCATGTTATCCAATGGGAGGTGGATAACATGGCTAAGAGCATATGGCTGAGATACCCGCCACCCCCTCTCAACACAATCCCCAAGGATGGGAAACCGGAAACGGTTCTGAACTTTTGGAAGGCTGGAGGGAGTGACCCTCCCGGCCGTATTTATTAAAATATGAAACAAAATCAAAACATTAAAATAACAGTTTCATATTATGTACAATTTCATTTCCACATTACGATGTTTGGCTAACCTTAACAGATCTCTAATACAAAGATTCTCCTAGCCGATCTAACATCTTACAAAACATTTGACTTGAAATTGTACATCCTAACGTTAAGGGCCAACGGCAAGGTCGTAACCGGTGTCAGATCCCTAAACCAGAAATACAACCCTCACTTGTGAGAGGACCAACCGCACAGAGGCGTACCTCAAGTGCATCTACCAATTTCCCTTGGACTTGACGGGGGCCCCAATGAACTCGACGCCATTTAACGGTCGTCCGAGGACTCGTGTGAGGTGTCTAAGAGGTAGCGTAAACCCCCTCCCGAACCCCACACAACTTACCCATCTGCCGTCGCAGATGTCCTGGCCCCGGGAAATTCCCCAGGAGGGCCCGTAGCCCCTCCTATCCAGGAAGGGGCCTTGACCACCTTTCCTTTCCTTCCGGCGGCCTATCCTTAGACGGGATCGCCTCCCCGTTGAGGGGCCAATGGCCACCTCCCCCGAGCGCTCCCATCCGTAATGGGTGACGCCCCCCCATAGGGATCTTCCAATTACTGCTCACCGATCATGACCTTACCGCCCGACAATAAATACGACAAATCTACCTAAATTACTAAATTACAAAACAATTATAGCCTATTAAAAGCATGATTACTGATCAACACTACTGCAAAATACTTTATTTGCAAAACATACTGAAAGTGACCATCTTTATTGCATACTCAAAAATTATCACGACAATCGTCACAACCTGTAAGAAAATAGAGTTACCACATCAAAACTTCATTTCAAAACAACTAGCTGTCCTCAGGGGCTGGTGGGTGGGTCAAAATTGGCTCTTCGTTCCGTCTCGAGCTCACGTGCAGCGGGGAGGTGCAGCTTCAGAGCACAGGAACAAGAGGATGCTTTCTTGGCTTGTTGCTTCTTTTATCCGTCTTCAGGGCGGGCGTCAACCCGCCCCCGTCCGCCTCCGAGGGCGTGGCCGAGTGCGTCAGTGTCTAGGACAACCCACTCCAGGGCGGGAAAAGGCGCGCCCCGGCTACGCCGCTTCGGGCATACCAGCCGAGACTCGCCTCCCGCCCAAGATGGCTTCCCGGGGGGATCGTGGTACTCCACCATACGTTCGGGGGGACCGAATGGTCGCCCCTTTCCATATGGCTGAGATACCCGCCACCCCCTCTCAACACAATCCCCAAGGATGGGAAACCGGAAACGGTTCTGAACTTTTGGAAGGCGGGAGGGAGTGACCCTCCCGGCCGTATTTATTAAAATATGAAACAAAATCAAAACATTAAAATAACAGTTTCATATTATGTACAATTTCATTTCCACATTACGATGTTTGGCTAACCTTAACAGATCTCTAATACAAAGATTCTCCTAGCCGATCTAACATCTTACAAAACATTTGACTTGAAATTGTACATCCTAACGTTAAGGGCCAACGGCAAGGTCGTAACCGGTGTCAGATCCCTAAACCAGAAATACAACCCTCACTTGTGAGAGGACCAACCGCACAGAGGCGTACCTCAAGTGCATCTACCAATTTCCCTTGGACTTGACGGGGGCCCCAATGAACTCGACGCCATTTAACGGTCGTCCGAGGACTCGTGTGAGGTGTCTAAGAGGTAGCGTAAACCCCCTCCCGAACCCCACACAAATTACCCATCTGCCGTCGCAGATGTCCTGGCCCCGGGAAATTCCCCAGGAGGGCCCGTAGCCCCTCCTATCCAGGAAGGGGCCTTGACCACCTTTCCTTTCCTTCCGGCGGCCTATCCTTAGACGGGACCGCCTCCCCGTTGAGGGGCCAATGGCCACCTCCCCCGAGCGCTCCCATCTGTAATGGGTGACGCCCCCCCCATAGGGATCTTCCAATTACTGCTCACCGATCATGACCTTACCGCCACAGGCCGGATAGTTGACCGGCTATCCGGACCCCCCACAACAACTCCTGCCTAAAGGTCATGTTATAAACTCTTTAACCAAGCTATGAGGTCTCCTATGAGTAACTCATTCCCCACCCGGGACAAATGAACACCGTCCCCCAAATACATACTGTCCCCTTTGATACAACCATGCGAAACAGAATGCAGTGTACTTGAACGAAACAATCTACTCACTTTGTTATTTATTTTCCTTACTGAATGATTCAGAGCAGAAACAGAAATAGCCCCCCGCCACACTTTTCGTGGGATCATGTGGGACCATGCAATTGTGCACCCTGGAACTCTTCTTGCCAACCAACTTACTGTAGAAAGCATTGCCTCAAGAAGAAGTCGTCTACCAGTGGCCACCAAATCGTTGCCCCCAAGATGGACTATGATTATAGACGGCGGTGACCTTGTCCGCCCTAACAAACCCTCGAAAAAGGATTGAAACTGGTCAATACAGAGCCCGCCCTTTCCGTAGAAGGACACACTGTACCCGTATTCCCCAGCCACGTGAATCATGTCACCTGCTTTGAATACGTCCGTGGCACGCCTCACGTATGAGTGGCCCACGACCCACACCTCCTTTTTCACAGCCGGTGATGTCTGACCGCTGGTCCCCAGGTGTCGGGTCGACTGCACAGTCCGCCCCGCCTCGTAGGCTTGCGCAACTGAAAACCAAACAAAAACAAGAAGCGTGAGTACATCATTACAGCTTCATAACATGTGCAACCGCACATACCTTTTATAACAGTTCGAGGACCAACGCCCCACACGTTTTACTTCTTCTACACTCAGACCCCTGGCTGTAGCCTCTGTAGCAGCCCCTATCCGAAAGGAATGGGTCCCAAATTCGCCGGGGTTCAAGCCCGCGGCCGAAATCGACATCGCAAGCACCCGCTGGAACTGAAACCTTGTCAGTGGGGTGGTGTCAGCGTGTCTCAAAAAGGTCCCCCCCATGATGCCACTCTCTGCGCTAAATATTCCTCTACGCAAACCACAGGGCACATGGGGGACCCGGGAATCCTCTGTATGATTATGCAGTCCCCAAACGCACCCTGATCGGTTTTGGACCTGACAAACGAGACAGTCATTGTCTCCCCCTTGACCTGAACGTGCTCTCGGCACAGTCCCCCCATCGTATCCCGCTTGTTCCTCGCCACTAGTTCGCTTACCCGCATAGCCCCATGGAATGCTAGCGCAAAAGCGGCTCGGAATAACACTGTCTCATACTGTGATGAACACGTTGCAGGGAGTACGGATAATAACAGGGCCAACCTATCCAGACCTATCGGGCGCCTCTCATCTGCTTTGCGACCCTCAAGGCGTTGCCACCCCCGTAGCGCTTTCTGGACTACGAAAGACGCTGTCGGGTCCTGGATCCCTTGAGCCCTTGCCATAAAGGAAATGGCGGCCCGATGCCTCTGGGCCGTAGCTACTGATTTGCCTGCCTGATGTAAAGACTGCAAAAATTTAACGACAAGCTCCTCCTGGCCCCAAAGCTCCCCCCTAGCAGAACCCAAAAAGGACCAATAGGAACGGAACGCCCCTTCGTATGCCTTCCTTGTCCTGGGCGCTAAACTCTCTCCCACGAGGTTTTGTAGTTCGGGGCACCGAGAGACCAGAGAGCTTCGGGAAAGGGTGCTGCCACCGGGTCCGCTGCGGGCAGAAAACCCCAAAAGGCCTGCATACGGAAACGAGAAAGCGCATCAGCCGCTTGGTTCAATACCCCCGGGACATGTCTTGCCCTAAAGAGCACATTCAACTGCATGCACAATAACACAATTTCTTTAAGCAGTCTCAGCATCCATTTGCAACGTGCTGCCTGACTATTGATACTCTCCACCACGGTCATGTTGTCAGACCAAAACACCACAGACTGATCCCGGAACCCCTCAGGCCAAGTTTTCAGGGCCACCAAAATAGGGAAAAGTTCGAGAAAAGCAATGTTCCTCGTCAATCCGCACTCATGCCACCATGACGGCCATTTTTGAGCCGTCCATTGTGTGCCGAATATGGCGCCAAAACCTATACTCCCCGCCGAATCTGTCCACAGCCCCAGCTCCTCAGAGGACACCGCCGGTTTTATCCAGACAATTCGACCATTGAAATCCGCCAGAAATGCCAACCAAATGCGCATGTCCTGGCGAACCTCTGCCGAGAGCCTCGTGCGGTGATGACCCTCCTTCAGGCCGACCATGGCTTGTGCAATCGAGCGGGAAAAGGGGCGGGCCATCGGCATTACTCTCAGGGCAAAATTCAACTGGCCCACCACTTGTTGTAATTGATGCAGTTTTACTTTAGTCTCACTGATACATGTTTCAAGGGATGCCCTGAATTTTAAAACCTTTTCTTTTGGTAGTCGAAAACAACCCTCTACCGAGTCGAGCTCGATCCCCAGAAACTCGAGGGAAGTCGAGGGACCCACGGTCTTACCTGGCGCCAATGGCACACCAAATTGGTTCATCAAGACACAAAATTCATTTAAAGCCTGTCCACATTCTGGATCCCCGGCTGCCCCCAAGAACAAAAAGTCATCGAGATAATGCATAACATGTTGAAAACCCGTCTTCTTTGTGAAGACCCATTGCAAAAAACAACTGAACATTTCAAAATAGGCACAAGATATAGAACATCCCATTGGCATACATCTGTCCATGTAATAGCGACCCTGAAACCTAAAACCAAGGAGACGCTGATCGTCTGGGTGTACCGGGAGCAACCGGAACGCTGACTCGATATCTGATTTTGCCATCAGCGCCCCGGGCCCCAGGCGATTCAACATGGCGACGGCCTCATCGAAAGATGCGTACCGCACCGAACACACTTCCGGGTCTATCGCATCATTCACGGAAAGACCACGTGGGGCTGACAAGTTATGTATCAGCCGAAACTCACCCGGGTCCTTCTTGGGGACCACCCCTAGAGGGGAACAAACAAAATTATCAACCGGTGGCAAGTCAAATGGACCGGCGACACGACCTCGAGTCACCTCCTTCCCAATCTTTGCCTGTACCACAGCCGAATGCTGTAAGACCGATAGTTGATTCGTACAGTTAGCTACACCCTGAAAATCCCCCACTGGGATGCGGAAACCATATGAAAACCCGCTCCGCAACACCCCAGCGGAAGCATGATCCGGGTATTCACTGAGCCAAGGAATCATTGCCATGGTATCAATCGGAGTAGGTAAAGTCGCCCCTCGGATTATTTCAGACCTGTTTGGCGCTTCCCTTACCACCGTTATCACCCGTTTTGGCTCTGCACATGGACTCAGGATGGGATGGCTGCCCACACCCCCCACATTCATGTCTGAACTTGCATGACCCCTGGGGCCTCGTACATTTACCTCTGTTAAAATTCCAACAGATCCCCCTTTTACCTGCGTTGCCACTCGGCTTCGAGTGGTACTCGCTACCTGCACCTGTCCGAAAGGGTATCCCAGAGTATTGGCGGGAAGATTCACCCCCGCTACTCCCTGACAATGGCACTTTTAACATTCCAGTACTCTCCATTTTTTGCCATGACACGGAGTCGTAACAATCCCAAGTCAGAACTGGGTCGTGTTCCTTAGCTTTTCTAAAAATATTGTCATAGCAGAACCACTGATTGCCCCCATATGCTACGGAATACTCCATGATACGCGATTGATAAATAGGCAACTCGGTCAGCAACTCGGGCCTGCGCTCACCCATGATGGAGGTAAAAATGCCCCATGCTCTGCCCCAAGTACCAATGTTTTCGTCAACCTTAAAGACGGCCATTTTTGCGCGCCAAACACTCGGATGCATGAGCTCCTTTTGGCTCTTAACATGCTCCATCTCGTAATGGTCGGTAAGCAACGAAAAAATATTAACATACTTATTCGCCCAAATCTTTTCCTTAATTTCCAGTGGAACATGCTGAGCCACCTTCTCCCTTCGTGAAGGTACAGACCCTTCCCCCGCGATCGGCAATGGCCGCTTACCTGAACCAGAAGCTGCATTTGCCGCCGAACCTGGGCCTGTTGCATTTTCCGCCGCCGGAACTGGCGGGGTAACAGAAGATGGTGCCTTCCCAGCCTCCCTAGATTCCCGCAGTTGTCTCATTACTGCCCGGGCGTCGTCAGCTGTGGTGCCCTCGCTATCTTTTCCCAACCACGCTGCCAATTGTGCCGCTAACTCGGGAGGCATATCTTCCCCGGTCACGGGGGTGACCACCACGGGGATCGGATTACCCTCCTTCGGCACCAGGGTTGGCTCCTCAAGTGGGGTATCAGGAACCGGGGTTTCCCCCCCAAGCGCCCCCCTTCTGGACCTCTTGACTCTCCCACCGGGGACTACTCCCGGCAAAGGCCGTTTCGGTCCTCCCTCCCCGTTCTTAGCCGCCATCTGCTCCTTCAAATCGGCTACCTCCTTCATGAGCATGCGGAGCATCTGATCGGTACTGACCCGCTTTCCGACTTTCTTAGGCATTCTCAGACGGGATATCTGTAAGACAAAAAGAAAGATTACAACGCTCAAAATTGGCTCTTCGTTCCGTCTCGAGCTCACGTGCAGCGGGGAGGTGCAGCTTCAGAGCACAGGAACAAGAGGATGCTTTCTTGGCTTGTTGCTTCTTTTCCGTCTTCAGGGCGGGCGTCAACCCGCCCCCGCCCGCCTCCGAGCGCGTGGCCGAGTGCGTCAGTGTCTAGGACAACCCACTCCAGGGCGGGAAAAGGCGCGCCCCGGCTACGCCGCTTCGGGCATACCAGCCGAGACTCGCCTCCCGCCCAAGATGGCTTCCCGGGGGGATCGTGGTACTCCCCCATACGTTCGGGGGGACCGAATGGTCGCCCCTTTCCATTTGCTCGATAATGCATGAATATCGCTGACTTTTCAGCGATATTCATGCATTTCGGCCGTTTTTTATCGCATTTGCGATAAACCTTGTTAATAGCAAGGTTTATCTGCGATAAAAATCGCCGATGTGCGGCGATAATTTTTGTCTCTAAACAAGTTAGAGACAAAAATTATCGCTAGTTGTTGGTAATATGCCCCTATATTTTTAGATTTTGGGCTTCCTCTGCCTTTTCAGTACACTCTGGTTGCTGTACTGCACGTGTGCAAGTAGTATTAGTATGCATTTATACTAATTCTCTAGTTTTGCAGTAACCAATGCATCATGATCCTAAGAAGCTCTACCTCCCAGGCGCAACTCATACAATGTCCCAGGGTGTGCATCCGCGGGACATTTATGTTTGCTATTAGAGGGCGTTGCATGGTTTCCACCCTGTGATAGCAAAACCTTGTTTGCCTCGTTGAAGCGAGACGAGGAAAACCTCTTATCGCTTTAATAGAGCGGATCTGAATGGTAAAAATGGAGAGAAAAAAATGAAGCGGGGTCTCACCCTTTCATTTAAATGAGCCCTCTGGTGGGTAATGTTCCGGGGCCAAACCTATTATTATATTTTGGGGTCTCTGCAGCACTGGGAACCTTAATCTCACATGTAACTTAGGCGCAGGAGGGCACAAAGACGTTTCGCAGCTGAGGGAATCGCCACATCCCCAGGTATTGTTTACTAATTATTCAGGGGGCTTCGAGGCCAACTGAAGTCGGGGGATCGCAACCCTCCGGGGCTTTACTTAAATATGCAGGGTGGTCCTCGCCAGTCCCTGACGCCTCGGTGGTCCTAGGCAGTGCCTTATTGGTTCTGTAGTCACACGGACAATACTCATGGTGTTATAAAGTGATACATGCATAGAACCCTTGCAGTTGTAGAATTACGCATGCTTTATTTATGTAATAGTCTGTTGGTTTATATTTGGTAGGTGCACCGCAAAATTACAAAGTTTTCCCTCAGAACCTCATATAAACAGCCGATTTTCACAATAAACTACAGACAAGTGTTGTCAGAAAAAGAAGAACTATACACTTACTTTATTTACTAGTAAAAAAACCTTTAATAAAACAACAGAAATAAATGGAAATACTAGTTTTCTAGAACAAACAACAGTATAACATGAAATAAGTGGGTGGGACTCCTCCAGAAGCAGCGTACAAAACCTGCAAGACAAAAAAGAAACATAAGTATGTGTGCCATGTCCAACAGAAAAAGAAAGGTAGTGAGAATGAAAGGAAGATAGTGAGAATGGGACATAGAGGGAGTGGGTGGAAGGGAGAAGGGGAGGGAGAGTCAAAACAACAAAGGGAGGAGGAGACAGAGCGTCGTCCTACTGCACCCAGCCTTCACTGTTTACCTCCCGTCACCCGTGTGTCTAGGACGCTGGGGTCCACGAGAAAGAGTGCGGTCCAGCAAGTCCTTAAAATTAAAAAGATATAGATCAGGCCAGAGATTATAATATTATCTATGGCAACATCACTTACCTGCACCTGTGTACCCAGGCTGCTGCACTCCAGCCCCTACCCCCGCAGTGTGCTCAATTGCAGCTCCTGCACACCGAGGCTTCACTGATCACCTGCCACCTCCGGTGTGTCCAATGACGTGCCGGTGCAAGCTCCGACTCACCTCTCCAGAGTGGCACAGCAGGTCTCTGTTCGGGGAGGGTGTATTGATACCACAATGGAAGGCATCAAAATGCCCAGGGTATAATCACAGGGTCAGCACCCGCACAGTCCATTTTGGCGCAACCAATTCAGTTTAAGCCACAAAAGAGCTGCTCCTAGCGGAAAAAACGAAACAAAAGTGAGCTAAGTGTAAATGTTCCTTAATTTAAAATATTGGCATCTTACAAAAAGTGTAAGACTGGTCTCACACACCACCTGGTGTCATGCTTCATCATTGACCAGTCCTTGCCCTCCAAAAACTCGGTTTGATGGAGGGCGGGCATGCACCTGACGACAGGGATGCACTTCTAAGTTAAGTGGGGGCCCAAAGAAAACGTGAGTTAAAAATCCATTATAGGAGTCATATTATTTTTAATATTGCTGGCGCCTATATGGTGTACTAAAAACGTGGTCGGTGTGTTGGGGTGTTAATTGTCCCCACACCGATTTTAGGAGGTCGACATGTTTCTGCCAAATGGCCCGTGTGGGTCCGCGGCATTCATCAGGACCTATGTGTGACTAAGAGTCGGGCTCCACCCAGTCCAAACTGTAGTTGGAGGGTGTCCACTGTGTGGGCAGATGGTGATTATGCTCCACTATAAGGTGGCATTGGTAGTAGTAGCCCTAAAAATTGGAACTCATTGCTCCATAGGAGGGTGAAAGACCAGGGATCCTTTTGATACGAGGTGTGTATTGGGATAGTCTCCGCTGCTCCACCTATACGTCCTTCTCCTCTCCTCAACCAATTCAGTGTCTGAAAAGGGAGAAATAATATAATATGGAAACGTATGGAGGTAAATAAAGGTTTATTTCAAGCTTAATAGAGAACACCAGTTGAGTGCATCCTTCCTTCTTGAAGTACGATCTACCAACTGTTAGTGGTAATCGGGGCTCAAAGAGGAGTTGGAGTGCACGAAAATACTCAAGGTTAAATAATAATATGTTATGCCAACGTTCACATACAAAGGAACAGAGCGCATGCTAGAAACATAATGTGCATGTGTAATGCAGTGGCGCAAGCTTGTTTGCATGTATACTTAGTAATCAGCTCACTACAGTGCCCCAAAAACCAACGCCACGTGTCTGTAGGGCAACGCTGCCCGTTGGCTCAGGCCAACAGTACGGTCCAGCAGGTCCTTAAAATGAGACAGACATGTGACTGAATGAGGTCAGAGATCACATCATTATGTGCTGCAACATCGCTTGTTCGCACCTGCGCACCCAGACTGACGCACCCCACCCCTTCCTCAGCAGCACGCTCAATTGCAGCCCCTGTACACCCAGGCCCCACTGCTCACCTACTGTCATTGTTGTGTGTCCAAACACAACGGGCAGCAGTGTTCACAATTCATGTGCAGTGTTGATTGCAGGATGGTGTACACCGCATGGATCCCTTTCGAAACACGACGTCCAGTAGAGTTCACAATTCATGTCCATTGTTGGTTGCCAGGATGGTGTAAACCTCATGGATACCTTTTTTTTATTGCGCATTGTGATATGCGAGGTGGATGCGGTCATATCACCTGAGGCAGTGTGGAAGAACTGGGACATGTGACGGCGTTGTTATCCTATATATACATACTCAAAGTGGGCTGGGCTTGTGTACGCCAGGCCAGCGAAGGGGTGTGAATAATTGTTCCAGGAACCTGGGCGTTCTTCAGTTCCTGCCTGGCCAGGAAGTGTACTTATGTGTGTTTCTGTTGCAGTTTTGACGTCCCAGAATGTGCAATTTACCTTAATGTAGCATGTACTGGGAGGTCGGCAACTATCGTTAATGAGATGCTGTTCGAAAACATTGAAAGGACAACATCACATGTCATTGTCAAGCTTGTGGATATGCGCAGACACGCATGTAAATGGTGTGCGGTATTATTGAAAGTTTTGCTATCGCGAAGCGCACACATGTGAATGAGCTCGGATGGAGGGAGGATCAGCAGTGAGGCTACGTCAAACAAAGTCATAACGCTCATTACAGTCAAGCAATGCATGTCAAACGTGAATCTGAAAATCTCACATATGACACACTACTATACTGGTAAAGCATGACAACAGAGCATACAGCAACACAAATGTCACACTTCTCTTTACTGTTTGTCACATGTGATCTAGGATGTGCACTCTGGCCGTGGCTTTTGATACCCCTTAGAGCCACCATTGCCCAGGCCGAAAGGCAGCACAATAGTGTGCACACACACACACCAGGAAAAACAAAAGTTGATGGACAGAATGCAGAATAATGTCATACATTCACCCCAGTACAGAGATTTGAGCATAAATACATCGTTTTTTTGCTCACCATGCCATTCCAGTTTGAACACAGCCATATGTAAATCAGTATTGACCCTGTGCCTCATGAGAGCAGTCCAGCCCGAACTGCCAAGCCAGGTCCTCCCTGGACTTGAAACAAGCATCCTGGGACCGGTTTCGGGGTTTCACCCCTCTTCAGACAGGATAGCTTGATTCCAGTGGCAAGGAGAGCACGGGACCCACGTCTGAGCATACCCTTCCCACTAGGGGTGACAAATGCAAAAACAACAGTTGATAGACAGAATGCAGAACAATGTCATACATTTTTCCGGTACAAGGAGGACCTGCCAGCCTAGAAGATCTGATGTTTTATCCTGACACCAAGAATAACTTTTGACTCATGCACACAGCGTTCCCTGAACTCTGAAATTCGGCCTTCATTTTTTCAAAACAAACCATCTAACAATTTGAACTTTTTTCAAAATAAAACTTTTGGCACAGGGTAATCTGCTTAAAGTATAACTATTCTTAGAGAACAAGATTTCTTTTGAAAAACTTCCTAATGACCACATTTGGCCTTGTCCTATAAACGAAAACAGTTTAAATACTATGCTATGGGATGGTCTCGACCTTTTTTTTCTTCTGTACCTTAGGAGACATTTCATGAATGTAATTTCATTCTTCATAAATATTAGGATGTAAGCTCTCACAATATGCTTCATATCTGTTGAGACTTGCTTTTCATATAGTTTATACTATTTTTATATAAACAATCCTTTTCAAAAGCAATTTGTATTTTGGGTGGTATTGTAAACACTTGCCTTAGATATGTTCAGTGCTTATGAATTTTGTTTTATTGAACTTAATATCGTGGAGTGGGTGTTATGTACGAATCCAGGACCCTAGTGTAATTTTCCCGATTCATACCCATTTATAGGTATAAATCACCCGATCCTTATATAGGCATAGAAATCATACCCTATTTAGACTTAGCGTATCCAGCCCAAATACGGCATGGCTACTTCCACTAAGTTCCAAGAATCCACAACGATTTCTTAGAAAAACCCGCCTTCAGCAGCTAGGGACTTCTCCTTGCCTGAATACTAATTTATCTAGGAAATCATGGAGTTTTCCAAGAATTGAGTCTTTGATGACGTTATTGTGTCCAATCATACGTCAAACTCGGCACCTTCAAGGTATAAATATGCCTACATTTGCCCAGACAAAGAGACAGTGGTTTGGAGCAGATCGAATACCTACTTGCCCGACACGCCCTGCAGCAGCAAGTGCCGAAGGAAGCCGACCCTCCAGCTGATGCACTGATAGACGCTGTCTTTTCTCCTGCCGAGAAATCCATCTCAAGTGTTTCCAGCTACCCTTGCGGGTTGCTGGGAGATCGAGTCTTGAGAGAGAGATACAAGAACTCCTTCATTCTAAAACTAAGGTACGGAGCTGATTAGACCCTGAGAATTCTTAGATAGATACTTGGCAGAGAAAAACGTACTAAACTTAAAGCTACACCTCACTTAGTTCTTCCCTCGTACTAGACTTAGTTTAGGTACACCGGGGTAGGCGTATTTTAGAAGCACCAGTTGAGTACTTTTAGTCATTCTTTTATCACTGTATGTATTTTATATGTTTTAGGCATTTTATGGCTTAGAAACCATATCATGCTCTTACAGTACTATTTTATAATACTCTTCGTATTATATGCCTTGTACTTTATAACCAGTATTACGATTGTAGCAGTACATTTCTTATGCTTGAGAAAGAAGACTGTTCAATAAATACTTTTTAGTGAAAACACCTGTCACTCTATTTTCTCAGCACTTCTGGTGAAACGAAGCATGCACGATTGACTGAGTAAAATAGCTATTTATTGTTTCCGTGACTCTAGAGATTGATTTCTTATTCTTGAGAAACAAAGTTGTCAAGTTTATGCAGTTGTCAGAAACTAATCCCTTCTTGTGAATACAAAAAAGTTTCTAGTGACCTCTGAACTAGCTGGCACTCACAATTAAGTCTAATATAGGCGATAGAGACCTAGTCGACCTCAGTCCTACGTCTAAACTATAGTATATATTATTCCAATGCGCAGTGCTTATTGGGAATATAGGAACTACACTACAGTACCTGGTGGGCTAGTTGGACCCCAGGGACCCTCAAGATTCAAGGGGACTTAATCCATCAACTTAAAATGTGCCACAGGGCGCGTTTGCATAGTGGTAAAGGAGGAGGCAGGCCTGAGGTGACATGTGTGCAAACATGCCCCATGGCGCGTTTTAAGTTGGAGAATTAATTCCCCTTCAATCCCGAGAGCCCCTGGGGGCCAGCTAGCCCACCAGGTACCTCCAGTAAGCAGCACAGACCTGCGTTGCAGAGAGGTGGTCCAGGCAAAGCCCCTTTTTACACCTCTCTGCAACGCAGCTCTGTGTCGCTTACTGGAGGTACCTGGTGGGCTAGTTGGAGCCCAGGGAACCTCAGCCCTCAGGATTCAAGGGGACTTAATCCGCCAACTGTAAACGTGCCACAGGGTGTGTTTACACAGTGGTGAAGAGAGGGGGCAGGGCCTGAGGTGACATGTGCAAATAGGCCTGTGGTGCCTTTAATGTTAGGGAATTAATTCCCTTTCAATCCTAAAAGGCCCTGGTAGCCCTGGTAGCCAACTAGCCTATCAGGTACCTCCAGTAAGCGCCACAGGTCTGAGTTGCTGCCCCTTTTTACACCTCTCTGAAACGCAACCCGGTGGCACTAACTGGAGGTACCTGGAGGGCTAGTTGGACCCCAGGGACCCTCAGGATTCAAGGGGACTTAATCCCCAAATTTACAACACACCAGGAAGTGTGTTTGCAGAGTGGTGGAGAAAGGGGGCTTGGCCTTTGTCTACCTTTCACAAAACCCACTACGTGGGGATTACTTGAGGGAATAGGCAGGCTAGTTGGCCCCTAAAGGACTCCAGCAGTGAAGGGGACTTCAATCCCTATCCAAGAGTGTACCAGGGAGCGTGTTTTTAGAGTGGTGGGCAAAGTGGGCATGGCCTGGTACGAGTACTTAACAATCCTGCTGTGTGGGACTGACTGGAGGTAATAGTTTGGGAAGTTGGCCCCCAAGGATGTCCTTGGGGGCCAACTACCCCTCTTGTTATCTCCTGTAAGACCCACACAGTGGGTTTGCTAAGACGTCTTCGGAGGCCATTGCCCCCTTTCTCTACCACTCTGCAAACATGACTCGTGGCAGACTACGGAATGGGGGATGAAGTCCAATTTAGTCCTGAGGGAGTTTGGGGGCCATGAATCCCTCCTGGTACCTCCTCTAAGTTCTAAGCAGAGGAATTCCTGAGCGTTGGTTGGACGCCCAGCACCGTCTCTCCACCACTCTGCAAATGCGACTACTAGTTAAAGTAGCACATGTCTGCTCCTCTTAGAGGTAGTTTTAGTCCCCCTGCCCTATGATGTACTAGGGACTTACACAGAGGAGGTCATGCTAATCACAGGGGTACCCCAACGCATAGTGTTCCCCAGTGTATGTAGGTGTTTTCACTATCTTTTAGCATAGCACTGGCTCTAGGCCTGGTTAGTCAGAGTCAGTTACCACCAGAAAAAGTTGTAGGCACAGGATGATTTTGCAACAAGGCCTCTTTCTGCTCCTCTGTTGGTTCTTTCTGCACATGTCTTGCTTCTTCTTGTACTTTTCTTCATCTTTGTGGACTTCTGTTGCTTCTTTGTGCATTTCTTTTGCTTTTTTCTGTGCATTTTTTTCTTCTGTCTTCACATGTCCTACCTCTGTTGGCATAGATAGAAACTAGCATTTAAAAAACCTTTGAAATTCACTTAAAAAACCATAGGTTTCAGACACGTTATAGTTAGAAATTTGCATTTAAAAAACCTTTGAAAGTGTTTATATGACTGAAAACAGGCAGTCCTTCAGGCATGAGTGCATATTTATCCGACAAATAAATGTGGAATTATACTTATTTTAGATTTATTTCGTAAAGAAACCCAAAATATGTATGGGTAAATACAGATACAATTTTTTTTTTTAAATGGATAAATACAGACGGAATTGCCCAAAAACAAAATACCATGAAACCGGGATCCATAATTATAAGTTATAAAAGACTGCTGTTAAGTTAGTTTTCACTATAAAAAGTATACACTTTTTTTTAAAAAAAAACTTAAAAAACATTATAGGTTACAGGGACATTGTTGTTACAAATTAGCATTTAAAAAACCTTTGAAATTCTCTGAAAAAACCATAGGCTTCAGGGACGTTATAGTTACAAATTAGCATTTAAAAAACCTTTGAAATTCACTGAAAAAACCATAGGTTTCAGGGACGTTATAGTATGAGTGGTTATATGGGTTATTGATTGGTTGCCCAAGTATTGGAATGGGAGACTGAGTGTGTGTGTGAGTGGCTGGGAGGTGTGTAACTCTTTGCATAGATGTGTGAGCAGTTGATTCACTAGGTGTATGAGTTTAAGAGTGCATGTGGAAACAGCTATATGGGTAGTTGACTGTGTGCATGGGTGTGTTGGTGAGTGAATGTATATCTCAGTGCTACATGTGCAAGTAAGTACATATGTAAAACACAGTGCATGTGAGAGTTGGCATATATAAATGACTATACATGAGAGCCAGTGAATGTGCGAGTGGCTATATGGATCATTGTGTACTTGTTTCAGTGATTGTATAAGAGAGTAAGTATGTGTTAGTATATGTTTGAATAAGTAAGGTGTTGTCTGTATAACTGTATAGTTGAGGAAATGGAAGTGTGATTGATTCTTTGCATGACTGACTAGGTGTGTGAGTAACTCCATGGATGAGTGGCAGTGTGTGAGTGTCTGTATAGGTGTATGAGTGCATATGATAGTGTTGTATTGATGAGTGACTGTATGTATGAGTGATTCTATGGGTGAATGAGTGAATGTGTGTGTAGACCTAGGAATCAGTGAGTGCGTATGTAGTAACTGGTATTGGGGTGTCAATGGTTTCAAGAATGGTAGTCTGTATTTAACACTGGGTGTATCAAAGGTTATATTAGAGTGTGAGGAGGTGCATCGTATTATCACATGAATGATATCATCAGTGATGTGATCAGTGATGTCAAATGAGATGTCATCAGTGATGTCATCAGTGATGTCATTTGAGATGTCATTAGTGATGTCATCAGTGATGTCACTGACCATGTCATGAATGATGTAATATGTGACATCATCAGCAGTGGATTGCGGGTGCGCGAAATATAGTTAGTACAACTAACTATATAGGAGCAATTTCAATGGTTTTTTAAATGCTAATTCCTAACTATATAATGCCTGAAACCTATGGTTTTTTAAGTGAATTTGCAAGGATTTTAAAATGCTAATTCCTAAATATATAAGGCCTGAAACCTATGTTTTTTAAGTGAATTTTCAAGGTTTTTTAAATGCTAATTCCTAACTATATAAGGCCTGAAACCTATGGTTTTTTAAGTGAATTTGCAAGGTTTTTTAAATGCTAATTCCTAACTATATAAGGCTTGAAACCTATGGATTTTTCAGTGAATTTGCAAGGTTTTTTAAATGCTAATTCCTAACTATATCAGGCGTGAAACCAACATTTTTCTTCAATAAATTTCAAAGGTTTTGTAAATGCTAATTCTATTAGTGGATAACGTTTATATATGTTATTATCCTTCTGGGACCACCTGGGCAGCCATCTTGCTTCTCAGGAGAAGTGAGGCACAAGAGAGCACAAAACAAGAGTGGAAAACGCAAAAAGGCGGCAGGGTTGAGACCCTCTGACCCCCAAGCCCTTATCAGGGGGACCCAGATGGTGGCCAACACTTCCTGGTTTGGACAGTTTGGAATGTTGACAGTCGACTGCCAGCCAATCAGAAACTCGCTCACGCACGTAAGGGTACGCGCACGTACGTGTACGGTACGCGTACCGTACGCGTACGATAAGAGCATATAGATTTATAATTTGCTCAAATTCAATTTTCTTAACAACTACTGGAGGGATTTTCACCAAATATAGAAAAGGCACTACTGCATACCTGTCCTTACCATTTTGTCAAATTTGGTGTAATTCCGTTCAGCCGTTCGGGCTGTAGCCGTATCTAAAGGTCCCATAGAAAATGCCATTTAAAGAATTTCAAATTCAATTTTCTCAGGAACTACTGGAGGGATTTTCACCAAACATAGCAAAGGCACATATGCATACCAGGCCCTACCATTTTGCCAAGTTTGGTGTAATTCCATTCAGCCATTCGGGCTGTAGCCGTGTCTAAAGGTCCCTATGGAAATGAACATGGGGAAAACACATTTTGGGACCCCCCTTTCAGCCCCCGCTTGACGAATCCCCACGAAACTTTCAGGGAAAGAGCGGAGCGCAGCAAGGCAAATTTAATGAAAATTACAGGCAGATCCCTCATTCGGCGCCAAAGTTATTCCTAATAGAATGTTCGGAATTTTCTATGGTAACTAGGTCCTAACTATATATACCTACTGGCGACCGCCAGTAGGTAATATATATATATATATATATATATATTACCTACTGGCTATCGCCAGTAGGTATATATAGTTAGGATTTATTCCCTATGGGATTTTTGAAAATTCTATGTCTAATAACTTCGGCGTTTGTGGACGGAATCGGCTGAAATTTTCAGGAAAATGGCACATTTTGTTTCTGAGCAGCCCTTGAAAATTTGGGGGGGTTTTGTCGAGGGGGGGCCGAGAAAAAAGGGGGGTCCCAAAACGCGTTTTTCCCATGTTAATTTCCATAGGGCGTTTGGACTCACTTTTAGCTCGAACGGCTGAATGGATTTGCACGAAACTTGGCAAAATTGTAGGGACTGTTAGCCCGATGTGCCTTTGCTAGGTCTCAATATATGTGCTCCAGTAGTTTTTGAGAAATTAACGTTTAAAACAAGATATATATCTGTAACAGCGCTCCAGGCTGCGCTCCGGTTCGCTTACTTTTCGCGAAACGGAACTTTGAGCGCAGAAAGCTGATTGGCTCTCCGGTGTCTGTCAACATTCTAAACAGTCCGGAGCGGCCGCCATCTTATCTCTCGGTAGGATCGAGAGAGAAGAAGAGGTGAAAAACGAAGGGGGAATTTAATGAAAGGGGGCAAGGTAGACCCCTCTTGACCCCCTAGGAATGATGTTGGGGTTATTAAAGGGTCCCGTGGGGAAAATAAAAAAAAAATGATTTTTCACGGTAGAAGCGCTTCACGGGCCGCGAACTGGGCCGCAAACTGGTAGCGAAATGAGAATTCGCCATTTTGTGCTTCGTTTTAATTAAATTACTAGGTATAAGGGGGTGCGGGAGACGTATCCTAATCCCCTATGTTTCATGAGGGTGGCTGAGGAGGCTCATATATGTTGATACATCTCTTCCAGCGGCTATGCGTGAGCTTTTTATTTTTTTTGCTGCGTGACGTCTGTTAACGTTCGATTCGATGGAAATCAGGAAGTGTTGACCGCCAATTTGTCACTGCGATAAAATATTTTGTTATAAATGAATCCTTATTGATAAACATTGTCTGCGCCATCTTGCCTTTTTTCCAATGCCACAATTTTGTCGTGCACGGCAGCCATTTTAGATGCCAGGCTGGTCCCAGGCTATCACCTACCCCTGCGGATGTAGTTTATGGCCCCAGCTGTAGAGAATCCAGACATGCCAACCCTCCCGATTCAGGCGTGAGACTACTGATTTCAGTGCTAGTCTCCCGCCTCCCGATTTCTGCAAGCAAAAACCCGGGGGCATATTACCAACAACTAGCGATAATTTTTGTCTCTAACTTGTTTAGAGACAAAAATTATCGCCGCACATCGGCGATTTTTATCGTAGATAAACCTTGCTATTAGCAAGGTTTATCGCAAATGCGATAAAAAACGGCCGCAATGCATGAATATCGCAGAAAAGTCAGCGATATTCATGTATTATCGAGCAAATGCTCTTAGCCATGTTATCCACCTCCCATTGGATAACATGGCTAAGAACTGCTCAGGGCACTATCACTGACATGCAAAGCGGGGCCCAAGATGGTCGCTATCTCCTTTTAGCTGTCACTAACTGGTGTTAGCGACAGCTTGGTAATAGGGAGATAATTTTATCTCTGCTTTCTTGGCTTTTAAAGCCAAAAAAGCGGAGATAAACCCCCTTGATAATATGCCCCATGATTCCTCGGGGGTTTCAGCTGACAGGGCTTGGTATTGTGTTACGTGGTAATTCTTCCAGGAAACGTCAGAGGGTCGATGCAGGGGTTCTAGAAGGGGTGATAAACCATTTAAGCCTCATAAACAAGCGCATGGTCTTTTAAAGTTCTGTGAAGTACTCGGGGCGGCGGTGTGTGTGTGTCCTCTTTCAGGAGCGGGCGGGGGGGGGGGGCACTGCCAGCAACTTCCAGGCTAGGCAGTGTTCAACACTTGCATCACCCTTTCTCTGCCTGCTATTGCGCTCCATGCTTCGGAAAGGTAAGAAAAAGAACGTGCATTTGAGTTTGAAATGTCCGATCCTGTAGCAGTACACTTGCAAAGCCCACACATGACAATAACCTGATTCAAGGCCCCATTCACCCGTTTTTAAAAAAATTTATAACACTCCAACAAAGTAAGATTATAAAACTTTATTAACTTTTAAATATAATGAACGGAACAAAAACTGTAAAAACATTTAAACATTTTTCACCAAAAAAAGCAACAATTGTCAGAAGCTGTCTTTTGTGCGAATAGTCCCAAGGCAGCACAACGTGCTGAGTTCTGGACGGCACCCAGGTGATGTCGCCTGGGTGCCGCACTGGTTTTGGTATCCTACAATGCTGCTCCGAAAATTGGCGTGGGGCGTCCCGGGTGGTGCGGGGGGAGGCCTCGTCAGTAGCGGTCTGTTGTGCGAATAGTCCCAAGGCAGCAGAACGCGCTGAGATGTTGATGGCACCCAGGTGATGTCCAGTAAACTGCCGCACTGGTTTTGGTATCCTACATTGCTCCTCTGAAAATTGGCGTGGGGCGGCCCGGGGGGGGGGGGGCGTGGGGGAGGCGGCGTGAACGGGCCTCCCCAGGTGGCGGCCATCCAGCTGAGTTGCGCCCGCTCTTGCGGCTACAGCGTCTCGCTCACCATGTTGTTGAGTTGCTCCCACTCTTGCAGTGCAGCGATAGGCGGCTGCCACATGACTCTTAAAATGGCGGACGGCTCTTCGGTTTTGGGCCTGGTCCACTGAAATGGCCCTGGGACACTTTGGAACTCGGACGCTTGCCTGCTAGGGCTTGGGCTCCATTCTCGAAAAGCGTCCCCTCAGCCGTGAAGTTTCTACAAAAGTCTTGGGGGCCCCCGACTCCTGCAGGCTTCCGGTGGGGAGCGGCTGCCATGATTGCTCGCGGAATGACCACAACGGGGCTACGAGATGGTGGTGCTCTCATGCTGACGCCAGCTTTAGTCTGAAACATCCAGAAACAAGGTGGGGCTTTCATCGTTTGGGAAAAAAAAATGTTCTAAACCAATGAAAAGTGTTATTTTTAGGTCATATGACCAAGCCTTCCATCTTTAGGAAACCAAAAGTAAAATGAACCAATGAAAAGTTTTATAAACAAGTCACATGACCTGTTATGCGGCATAGGGCTACAAAAAGCTTAGAAGCGGCGTCAGTAGCGGACCGATGTGCGAATAGGCCGAAGGCAGCACAACGCGCTGAGATCCTGATGGCACCGAGGTGGTGTCCAGCAAATTGCCGCACTGGTGTGGCCATCCTACAATGCTGCGCCGAAAGACGGCGTGTCCAGCTGAGTTCCGGTCACTCTTGCGGTACAGTGAGTCGAACGCGCCGAGATCCGGATGGCACCGAGGTTGTGTCCAGCAAGTTGCCGCACTGGTGTGGCCATCCTACAATACTGTGCCGAAAGTCGGCGTGGGGTGCCCCGTTGGCTTATGAGGTGATGTCAGTAGTGGACCGATGTGTGAATAGGTCGGAACCAGCACAAGGCGCCAAGATCCGAATGGCAAGTCCTGGATGTTGAGTGCCATAGTTGAGAGTTCTGAGCAGTGCTTGTAAGACTATCTGAAGCTTATTTGCACCTGCTGCAGCTTCACTGTTGCCCAAGGTGGTGTCCAGCAAATTGCTGCACTGGTGTGGCCATCCTACAATGCTGCGCCGAAAGACGGCGTGTTCAGCTGAGTTCCGGTCACTCTTGCGGTACAGTGACTCGAACGCGCCGAGATCCGGATGGCACCGAGGTGGTGTCCAGCAAGTTGGCGCACTGGTATGGCCATCCTACAATGCTGCGCCGAAAGACGGCGTGACCAGCTGAGTTCCGGTCACTCTTGCGGTACAGTGACTCGAACGCTCCGAGATCCGGATGGCACCGAGGTGGTGTCCAGCAAGTTGCCGCACTGGTGTGGCCATCCTACAATGCTGCGCCGAAAGTCAGTGTGGGGTGCCCCGTTGGCTTATGAGGTGATGTCAGTAGTGGACCGATGTGTGAATAGGTCGGAACCAGCACAAGGCGCCCTGCACTGTTGAGCTTTTTTCAATGCCTGTTTTTTGTTGTTTCCCCTCCATCAAAAAAAAAATATATATATAAAACTGTGCAAAAATACAAAAAAATGTTTAGAAAAGCAGTGCTTGTAAGACTGTCTGAAGCTCTTTTGCACCTGCTGCAGCTTCACTATTGCCCTGGTGTGGACAAAGATCGCCCATGACTTAGGCTGATTGAGAGTTTGTAGAAAAATGGCTTCAGATTTTCCACATATTACTCTTCAACATTCTTCCTAAATGTAACAATGTGAGACTCACTAGGAGAACGGCTGTTTATCTTTCCTTTCAAAATGCTGCCAACAATATTTTCTGAATGGAAGACACCATCTTGTAGCATAAAGGGCCGAAAGGGGTTCTGGTCTGGCCGATTGTTGGTGGAGACATTTTGACTATATCTTGGACCTGCCCGGCCTCGCCCAAAATGGCGCCGGTATAAATGGGACTCGTAACTCCTTGCCCGCAAATGTATATCTAGAAAATGTTATTGTAAGTGGCCCTGTCTTATTTTAATTACAAAATGTACGTCCACCGATTCCGCAACTGTTAGACACCTTAGTTCTTGCAACCTAATGGCCCGCTCGTTACGTTCCTCTACAGTGTAAATGTCTCCTCATCATATACGATTTCAGTTTGCTCCGTGGCCGGCCCACGTGGTTATAGGCCCGTATTTGTATACTGACATTTTCACAATAAAGGTTTTTAAAACAAAACACGGTAGTAGTATTTACATTGGTAAAGTTTTTACTTTTAGTCACTGTTTTCGAATCAGTAAAAGGCAAGTGAAATAAAGCAGTCCAATTACATGACGGATAAAAGGTATAATATGTAGGAACGTAGTAAAGATAAATGGTCAAGGGCAGTTGTGTTTTCCACTCCTGCAACATAAAGTGATCGATAAGAATCTGATAATCAGGCGTATCGGCGACTAAGACAGCAGGCCGAGTCTCTTTTACTCAACGGCTCCGTCATGGAACGAAGAAACGCCCTTTTTCTTGAAAAAGGAATATATTTTACTTGCAGGACAGTTGTAAATTTTCCGGGAAAGTACATTAGCCTGGAATATTATAACATATATGTTTTAAAAAAAATAATGTTCGAAAACAATAAAAAGCGTAATTTTTAGGTCATATGACCAAGCTTTTCATCATTAAAATAACAAAAGTAAAATGAACCAATGAAAAGTTTTATTAACAAGTCACATGACCTGTTATGCTTACGTTACGCGCTGCGCGCCGCGCCCCGGATCACTTCCGGGTGCGCTAACGCGGCGTGTCATATAACGCATTACGCGACAACGTAGGTCAAGAATATAGTCAAAATGTCTCCACCAACCAGCGTTCGGAACACAACCCCTTTCAGCAGTCCAAAAAGTTCTGTTAAATGACAACAGAGGGGACAGGCAACAAGAACCATCAGTCAAAGAGGGGAGGGCAAGTTCTTCTCTTCCGGGTCATGTTGGGGCGCTACCGGAACTGATCGAATTGGTAGTCTACAGTGTTTCTGGATGTTTCAGACTAAAGCTGGCGTCAGCATGAGAGCACTACCATCTCGTAGCTCCGTCGTGGCCATTCCACGAGCAGACATGGCAGCCGCTCCCCGCCAGAAGCCTGCGGGAGTCGGGGGCCCCCAAGACTTTTGTAGAATCTTCACGGCTGAGGGGACGCTTTCGAGAATGGGACCCAAGCCCTATCAGGGAAGCGTCCGAGTTCCAAGGTGTCCCAGGGCCATTTTAGTGGACCAGGCCCAAAACCGAAGATCCGGCCGCCATTTTGAGAGTCCTGTGGCAGCCGCCTATCGCTGCACCGCAAGAGCGGGAGCAACTTAACTACATGGTGAGCGAGACGCTGTAGTCGCAAGAGCGGGCGGTAAACAGCTGAATGGCGGAAGAGGCACAGTGTAGCAAAAGCGGGCAGAATGGCAACTAAATTGGTAAAGGGGCGCCCCACTACAGCGTGTCTTCAGGTCAAACGGATTGTGGGACAAAGTCCAGAATAGAAGAGTCATCAAAAGGCAAAAAGTTCCGCCGGACCCCGGGAGCCGGCCGCCTATGTCGGGGGCAATCTCAGGCTACACCAGTGCTATAAGACTTGGGGAGGGGGTCGGAGCCAAGCGTCTTCTCCGAGTCCGTGCCATCACACCGCCCCTCGGGGGCCTCCGTCAAGCGGTTTAGGGAGGTACCATATAACATTGTTTTCAAATGCAGTCAGGTCCACAAACGACCCTCACTTACTTTGAGAATAGTGAAGCTGCAGTAGGTGGAAATAAGCTTCAGACAGTCTTACAAGCACTGCTTTTGTAAACATTTTTTGATTTTTTTGTATTTTTGCACAGTTTTATATTTTTTTTTTGTTTTTGATGGAGGGGAAACAACAAAGCACAGGCATTGAAAAAGGCTCAAACTCAGAACTCTGAACTATGGCACCCAACATCCAGGACTTTCCATCCGGATCTTGGCGCCTTGTGCTGCTTCCGATCTATTCACACATCGGTCCACTACTGACATCATCTTATAAACCAACGTTATGTAAATAGTTATTTAATAAAATGTTTTACCCTGTTTCTTTGCTGGTGTGTTGTCTATATTTTTAATATTTGCATAGGGTTTGTCGTTATTTTGGGCGGGATGGGTGACGGAGCCCAGCTGTCTTGCAGCCCTCATGGTGTGGAGCTCAGTTCATCTCACTATTTTCGTATTTCTCATGAAGGGTTGTTTATAATATTTCTATTTTAGCGAGGTCAAAAAGAGATCCAATTAGTGGCCTACTGATTTTGCTCGATTACTTTTATTTTTTTACACGATTTTTCACGATCTGCAAAGACTAAACAGAGTATTGCGACTTTGTGCTTGTTTGTAAATAGAGAATGAACCAAAGAGAATCAATTGTAAAACAGTAAATGCTTGGATAATAATCAATCAAATGGAGAGACAAGCAGGCAGGACGGATTACAACGGGGGTAAAGGCCTGCGTTAACTACTCTTCACTATCTGCAAAGAGAGAGTACTACTAAGAGAAAAGAGGGGAGGGGGGCAGCGTTCAAAGCACATCAGCGTGCATAAATACGAAAATGTTTTTATCTATCACGTACTTGACATTTTAAAGCTTTTCATATTTGCTATTAAAAAAACATTGAAATTCACTGAAAAAACCATAGGTTATAATCGATATATAGTTAGGAATTTGCATTTACAAAACCTTGAAAATTCAATGAAAAAACCATAGGTTTTAGGCCATATATAGTTAGGGATTTGCATTTACAAAACCTTATTTTACTCGCATAAAACCATTGAAATTCCATATATAGTTAGATGCGCTAACTATATATCGCGCACCACCAATCCACTGCTGATGATGTCACATATTACATCATTCATGACATGGTCAGTGACATCACTGATGACATCACTGATGACAACTCAAATGACATCACTGATGACATCTCAAATGACATCACTGATGACATCACTGATGACAACTCAAATGACATCACTGACAACATCACAGATGACATCATTCATGTGTTAATACGATGAACCTCTACAGACTCTGATATATCCTTAGATACACTCAGTGAAAACAGACACTCACAGACTGTCACTCATCCATGGAGTTACTCATACACCTAGACAGTCATGCAAAGAATCAAACACACCTCCAATTCCTCTACTATACAGTTATACACACCTTACTTATTGAAACATATTCTAACACATATTTACTCTCTTATACAATCCTTGATACATGTTCACAATGATCCATACAGCCACTCACACATTCACTGGCTCTTATGCACAGTTATTTATATATGTTAACTCTCACATGTACTGTGTTTTACATATGTACTTACTTTGACATGTAGCACTGAGATATCCATTCACTCACCAATACACTCATGCACACAGTCAACCGCCCATATAGCTGTTTCCACATGCACTCTTGAACTCATACACCTAGTGAATCAACTGCTTACACATCTATGCACAGAGTCACACACCTCCCAGCCACCCATACACACACACTCAGTTTCCCATACAAATACTTGGGCAACCAATCAATAACCCATATAGTTATTCATATAGCTACTGATCAACACATGCAGCAGTTTACAGAACAACAGATATAATGATGCACAAATTAATACAGTTTAATCACTAATCCATGCACTCAGTGAGACACATTTAATCACTCCCTCATACAATCAGTCATGCACCTACTAAATCCTTCATCCAGACACTTATACATCCACTCATTCTTCAATATGTAAGACATATTTTAACTTTACAGAAACATACAGTCACTGGATGTTGTCATCAGTGATGTCATTTGAGTTGTCATCAGTGATGTCATCAGTGATGTCACCGACCATGTCATGAATGATGTAATATGTGACATCATCAGCAGTGGATTGCGGGTGCGCGATATATAGTTAGCGCATCTAACTATATATGGAATTTCAATGGTTTTATGCGAGTAAAATAAGGTTTTGTAAATGCAAATCCCTAACTATATATGGCCTAAAACCTATGGTTTTTTCATTGAATATATATATATATATATATATATATATATATATATATATATATATATATATATATATATATTACCTACTGGCGGTCGCCAGTAGGTATATATAGTTAGGATTTTTTTGAATAGGGATTTCTGAAAATTCTATGTTGAATAACTTTGGCGTTGATAGACGGAATTGGCTGAAATTTTCAGGAAAATGGCACATTTTGTTTCTGAGCGTCCCCTGAAGGTTTGGGGGGGTTTCGTCAAGCAGGGGCCGAGAAAAAAGGGGGGTCCTAAAATGTGTTTTTAACATTGAGTTTTCCATAGGGCGGTTGGACTCACTTTTAGCCCGAACGGCTGAATGGATTTCCACCAAACTTGGCAAAATTGTAGGGACTGGTACCCCGATGTGCCTTTGCTATGTCTCAAGATATATGCTCCAGTGGTTTTTCCGAAAATTAACTTTGAAAAATATATATTGGGCTACATTGGGCTATATATATGTTAGAGCCCAAATGTAGTCCAATGTAGCCCAATGTAGCCCAATGTAGCCCAAAGATGGCCACCAGAGACAAAAAAAAACAAATGTAGCCCAAATATCAGCCAGATGTAGCCCAACTATTGCACAATGACAGAATGTCCCAGAGTGTCCTAAAGAACAACTAGAGCGCTAACAGTCTTACTTATGACAAAAGTATGGCACACCTTTTATAGTTATAGTTAGGATTTTTTTAATGCAAAATCTCAACATTCTATTGGGAATAACTGGAATCTGCCTGAAAATGTCCTCAAATTTGCCTCGCAGCGCTTTGGATTCGTCAAACGGGGGCCGAGATAAAAGGGGGGTCCCAAAACGTGTTTTCCCCATGTTAATTTCCATAGGGCGGTCGACCTCACTTTTAGCCCGAACGGCTGAATGGATTTCCACCAAACTTGGCAAAATTGTAGGGACTGGTACCCCGATGTGCCTTTGCTATGTCTCAAGATATATGCTCCAGTGGTTTTTACGAAAATTTACTTTGAAAAAATATATATTGGGCTACTTGGGCTATATATATGTTAGAGCCCAAATGTAGCCCAATGTAGCCCAAAGATGGCCACCATAGACAAAAAAAAACAAATGTAGCCCAAATATCAGCCAGATGTAGCCCAGCTATAGCCCAATGACAGAATGTCCCAGAGTGTTCTAAAGAACAACTAGAGCGCTAACAGTCTTACTTATGACAAAAGTATGGCACACCTGAAGTCATCTTGATTGGAATAAAGTGTTAACACTTAAAACATTTAATTTGCAAAGGAACAAAATGAGGGGGTTCATTTTGCCATAGAAATTATGATTAGTGCTGAAGAAAGAAAAATTAGGGCACATTTTGAGTGACTTCTCAAATCCTCTTATATTTCATTAAAAAAATTCTGATATGCAGTCTCCCAAGATGGCCACCAGAGACAAAAGAGCCCAAATGTAGCCCAAATATCAGCCAGATGTAGCCCAACTATAGCCCAATGACAGAATGTCCCAGAGTGTTCTAAAAAACAACTAGAACGCTAACAGTCTTACTTATGACAAAAGTATGGCACACCTGAAGTCATCTTGATTGGAATAAAGTGGTAACACTTAATACATTTAATTTGAAAAGGAACAAAATGAGGGGTTTCATTTTGCCCTAGAAATGTTATATATATATATATTAGGCTCCACGTACTTTGCAGTACCACGCACTCCGCACAGAAAATGAAGAGGTAACTCCGTCTGTGTAGTCAATTTTGTAGTTTATTGTTAAACCATAAGCCTACAGAAAACCCTACGCGTTTCGGCGGTCCCTGTTCCGTCAATGGTCGGCGGAACACAGCAGGTTTAGACCTCCAATGGCCCCACAGAATGCAGCGAAAATCAGGCCAAGAAACCAATCAAGCCTCAAATGAGTTGCAGAATGGCGATTTATTCAATAAGAGATGACGCGTTTCACTCCACTAGGGAGCTTGTTCACATAGCGCACTCAGAGCCATTTTAGACACATATATAGTAAAAATAAAGGTGGGACAATACAAAAAAGTGTACCCACCCTCTTTGCATTTTATAGTAGAAATAGCAAAAAGACTGAATATACTGCAAGTGCAAAAAAATGAAATAAGACAGACTGCTATTCACAAGAACAATAAATAATTCATGTGTGAAAAGTGTGATCAAAAAAATAACCAAGGATAAATATAAACACTGGATGTAAAATTCATTAATCAATGATATAATCAAATAAATATTGAATATTTCATTTGGGAGGTAAACAAAACCCAGAAATTTCTTTTCAACAGAATACCGGCATAGTGCCTGTTTAAATAGAAAAGATCAAAAGGTATTTACCAAAATTAATTGAAAAACAGCACAGCTTATATTGCGACATAGTGACTTATTCCATAGTAGAGCAATGATCACATTGAAAAATTCAGACTGAAATAACTTGTCTGTCTAGTAAAGATGATCTAACATAGAGATGTGGTGAAAAATAATGTGTTGAAAAAGCATAATAGACAAACAGTATTGTAATGTACTAAACCATAACATTGAGAAAATCTTAATCTAAAGAAAGCACACAGCGAAAAAATATGGTAAATGGAAGACAATCTTAATACCAACTAATGTAAGCTACTATAGCAATAGTGTAATAGAACACTCTATTCACGAATCATATTACATTGTATTTCTATTTACAAAAAAATGTACAAGTGGGCTAGTCACCAGCCGGTGACTAATCCAAGGCAGGCACACCCTAGAGGCCAACAATAATGTGGAAACAAGATGGTAACAATGAGATAAGGGAGCGCCCTGAGGAAAGGCAAAGACAGGAGATAAGGCAGCACGGAAGCCAGTTTATAAGAAGTTACTCAGATCTTCCGTCAGATTAAGGCCATTTGGGGCCTTGGTATCCAAGGACAGTATAAAATGTGACTCTTTCTGTCTGAGTAGCTTAATCCGGTCACCCCCCCGACCGGGCTGAGGTACCGAACATAAAACAGTATACTCAAAGTCTTTGAGTTTTTTGTCATGTACTGCACGGAAATGCCTGGCTACAGGATAATTACTGTCGCTATTGATGATTGCACGAATGTGCTGAAGAATACGTTGGTGTACTGGGAGCTTAGTGCTCCCGATGTATTCAAGATTGCAAGTGCATCTTAGTTTATACACAACGAATTCAGACCTGCAGGTAAGGTATTCACGAATGGGTATAGGTGTTGTGCTGAAAGCTGTAACATAGTGTGTACTGTTTTTGGCGAATGTGCAAGCGCGACATGAGGTGCACTTAAAGAAGCCCATTTTATATACGAGACTCTTCTTAAGTGGACCCTCTGGCATTGGCCTGTGTAATGCATCACGCATAGAGGGCGCTCTCCTGAATGTTATAGTCGGTGTTTTTGAAAGTAATGGTCCAAGAATGACATCAGTCAGAATTATGGGCCATTCAGTACAGATGATACGTCTAATCTTGCATTCCTGTGTGCTGAAATTGGTTATCAGTCTCACAGTGCATCAAGAGGCTGGAACATTAGGGGCCTTTGGTGCAAGGAGTGTATCACGTCCAATTGAACATGCTTTCTGAAGGGCTTGTTCTAGAATTTCAGCAGAATAGCCTCTATTAAGAAAACGTTTTTTGGACTCTCTGAGACAGACATCAAGTGACTCTTTGTCACTACAAATCCTGCAGATGCGGATAAACTCACCATAGGGGATGCTTCTGATAGTATGAGCAGGGTGAGCGCTCTGAGCGTGCAAAATTGCATTGCCTGCTGTAGACTTGCGGTGGAGACAGGTTTCAATTTTGTTATTTTTGATAAAAACTCGAACATCAAGAAACTCTGCTGTATCAGTTGTGATGGTAGATGTAAATTTAAGATTCAATTCATTTGTATTTATAGCCATCACAAATGCATTAGCTTCCACCACTGTACCTCTCCAAATTATACAAACATCGTCAATAAAACACCAGTAGTTGACAATATTGGGTAACCATCGTTGGTGCGTGGTTCTGAGCTTGTGTTCCTCCCACCAGCCCACATGTAAACATGAGTAACTGGGGGAGAAACACGAGCCCATTGCCACACCTCGCAACTGCTGGTATATCTGGCCCTGAAAGCGGAAAAAGTTAGTGGTGAGACAGATTTTAATCATTTTGAGTATCATTCTGTTATGCTCTTGAAAACAAATGTCCCTACTGCTCAGATATTGCTCACAGGCATTGATTCCTTGCTGATGGTGGATTGAGGTATAGAGCGACTCGATATCCATAACCAGGAACAGATAATTATCACACCATTCAACATTCATAAGTTTATTTTAAAAGTCCGTAGTGTCCTTCAGATATGATGGGAGATTAGACATGTGAGGTTGCAGAAAATAATCCACGTACTTTGAGAGGTTTTCGATGGCGGAAATAATAGGGCGACCTGGAGTGGGTGTCAATTGTTTATGTACTTTTGGGAGGAAGTAAAGAACTGGCGTGACTGGATGTTCGTTGTCGAGGAAGTTACATTCATCTTTTGTTAATAGTCCCAGTCTTTTCCATGCATTAATTTTTTTACGAGTTGTAGCATGGCTCTGTGTCATGGCAAATTGGGTTGACATGAGGTAACATGAAGAGTCGAGTAAATGTCTCTCAGCCTCAATAATATAATCCTTAGTTTGCCACAACACTGTATTTCCCCCCTCATCAGCATTTTTAATTATGACATCCTTATTCTTTTGTAGTTTACTCACACGCTTGTGGTATTTATTGTCATTACAGTTTTCTTGTCTCCTTTGATTAGAGGTTAGTCTGTTCAATGTTTTAAGTTCTGTAATCACCCTGTCGCTGAATACATAAACTACATCGCGTGGCATGATCGGTAAAAAAGTAGATCTAGGGCGGAAAGGTGTAGCAACAGAACAATGAACATCAGTAATTTGGCTCACACTGGGAGTTGTTTGAGAATCATTTTCATAGGCTAAGTCTAACAGATTCTGCAAATCCGCAGTGTCATGTACCTGAAGTGATGATCTTGGTACTTCAGAGGTATCCGCAAGTAGAGTTTTATTTCGTTTTGATTCTAATTTGAAATATTTAATTAATTTGATTTTGCGGATGAACTTGTAGACATCTATGCTTGTCTGTTTGTAAGAGAATCTGTTAGGCGGACAATAAGACAACCCAAGAGAGAGTAACTGCTGTTCTGATTTTGTCAAAGTGAGGTTAGTTAACCCCTTCCATGCAGCCGCGATTCCCCTGGTGTGCTGTAAACAGCACGAACAGGGGCGGGCCGTGACGAACCCCAGCCGTCATCAGCACACGAGCACCGTAGTGCATGACGGCTTGGGTTCGTCATCAGCATGGAAGGGGTTAAATTGATGACAGTATTATCCAGCAAGCTTGTCATTTTCTCCAGTTCTTTTTTGTTCTCCCTCGTGAGGTACTTGCGTTTGAAGAGCCTCCTCCTGGTATGCCTGCGCTGGCTGATTGATTGCCTTGTTTTGTTTGAGGTTGCTGGGAGCGCAGGGAATAGCACCGGTCCTCGCTGACAAAATTCAGCTCCTCGATTACTGAGAAATTTTCACGACCATGGGTGCTAAGATCGGGTCTCACTGGTGCATTTTCATCATCACTGGTCAAAGTCAGAGAATTAATTGACACAATATCGCTGTTGTCTGTTTGTAGAGTACTATGCGAGGTTGAAGGCTGATTAGATGTTGGATTAGTATTATTTGCCACCACCTTACGTTTTAAATTGTCATATTTACGTGAGAAGGTGAAGATCCTACCAGTGGCGTAATCGTTTCTATCTCTTGCAAATTTCGTGATCTTCCTCTCTATAATTGTTTCCTCCAGTTTCTTTATGCGAATGTCGATCTCCGCTTTGCTTCTGGTGATTAGATCCGTTTCTCCTGAGGCTTCCAGAAGGCTATTCACACGGTCAATTTCGATTAATAATTTGTCGCGATCTGATTCTGCATATCTAATGAGGATGTGCAGCATATTCATCGAGCTTTTCAAATTATTATTGGCCCATTCTTGGAGCATCTGGGGATCTGGATTTTCATAAGTTGGCACAATGAGCACCCTTAGACCACGTGGTATCCTGTCAGCATCTCTATATTTCTCGAGGGATTTTTTCTCCCACCACTTCGAAATTTCACCACGTAGTACTTTTTCTAGTGTCTTTAAAAGTGTTTTTACATCACTGTTGGCGGAAATGGGTGCAGCACTATTGGGAACAGAAGTGTTAGTTGGTAGGCTGTCAAAGCGAGCTTCAGCTGTGGCTTCCCTGTTTCTGAGCGCGTCGCTTAATATCATATTAGATGAATAAATTCAATATTTAATCGTCAAACTTGGTGCAATTCAAACCAAGTAATCTGCAAAGGTGTAATGCCTTACGCTGCATACACAGTGTTTGAGGCAAATCCTGTAACCCGCTGAAACTGAGCCTGAAAATATAAGAGAAACACGACCAAAAGGGAAAGGGGAGTGTCTTACCGGAATCGGTGCCGGGTTGCCTGCCAATCAGCCGACCGGTAAGTTTCCACAACCACCACGCCAAAAAGACTAAGCTCCCCACCTCCTTAGCGTGTGACTCGTAGTCCAGATAGTCTCACTCGAGCGGGGGGCACAGCAAAAAGCTGATTCCAATGAATCCCCAATCCAAAAAGGCACCGAAGACGCCAGTAGCTGCGCCGACGCCGTGCCTCAGCATACAGGAGGGTCCAAAAGCCGGAAGCAGCAAATCCCGGCAGATGTATGAAAAAAGCAGTCCCTGTTCCGTCAATGGTCGGCGGAACACAGCAGGTTTAGATCTCCAATGGCCCCACAGAAGGCAGCGAAAATCAGGCCAAGAAACCAATCAAGCCTCAAATGAGTTGCAGAATGGCGATTTATTCAATAAGAGATGACGCGTTTCACTCCACTAGGGAGCTTGTTCACATAGCGCGCTCAGAGCCATTTTAGACACATATATAGTAAAAATAAAGGTGGGACAATACAAAAAAGTGTACACACCCTCTTTACATTTTATAGTAGAAATAGCAAAAAGACTGAATATACTGCAAGTGCAAGAAAATGAAAGAAGACAGACTGCTATTCACAAGAACAATAAATAATTAATGTGTGAAAAGTGTGATCAAAAAAATAACCAAGGATAAATATAAACACTGGATGTAAAATTCATTAATCAATGATATAATCAAATAAATATTGAATATTTCATTTGGGAGGTAAACAAAACCCAGAAATTTCTTACATATATATATGGATGGTGTTTGGTGCCTTGTTAGCAACCCACGACCTGGCGGACCTGTACCCTGCAGGTTGAAGCAGTACAGCGGGGACTCGAGGGGTTCATATGCGCTCAAAGACTGAATGAAACTCGCCGAACGCTGCAGACGCCTGAAAACACAAGACTTCTACTTTGGTTTCCCCACGTATTTTCAGCCCAGGTAGGAAGAATCCTGGGAGTTGTAGTGTTTGCCATTCTACACTACAACCAACGATCACATGGTTGGGGGAGGCGTGCTCCTATCAATTAGGAAGAGCTGCAGAAACTTTAACTGCTGGGTGTATGAACTTTCAGTTAAGCAGGGGCGTCTGAGGAAGGCTCTCGCCGAAATGCATAACGCCTCACCTGCTAGCAAATAAAGAATCTCTCCTTCTAGTCCTCGCTTATGGCTCCTTCTTTCAGTTATCACTGGAGGTGGATTGTGATGTTGTTCGTGTCATCCAGAGACACGTCAAGGAGCTCCCGCTTCGGAAAGTTGGCTGCCTAATCCTGGTGCCTGCGCAAGTAGTTTATTTCGTCAAGTTATTGACATTTGGCAGCCCACCTACAGCAAAGCAGGAAAGCACGGGACGTTGCGCAAAAGGCAGTCTGTGATCTCACGGATGGTGTTTGGTGCCTTGTTACCGACCCACGACCTGGCGGACCTGTACCCTGCAGGTTGAAGCGATACAGCGGGGACTCGAGGGGTTCCTATGCGCTCAAAAACTGAATGAAACTCGCCGAGCGCTGCAGACGCCTGAAAACACAAGACTTCTACTTTGGTTTCCCCACGTATTTTCAGCCCAGGTATGAAGAATCCTGGGAGTTGTAGTGTTTGCCATTCTACACTACAACCAACGATCACATGGTTGGGGGAGGCGTGCTCATATCAATTAGGAAGAGCTGCAGAGACTTTAACTGCTGGGTGTATGAACTTTCAGTTAAGCAGGGGCGTCTGAGGAAGGCTCACGCCGAAATGCATAACGCCTCACCTGCTAGCAAATAAAGAACCTCTCCTTCTAGTCCTCGCTTGTGGCTCCTTCTTTCAGTTATCACTGGAGGTGGATTGTGATGTTGTTCGTGTCATCCAGAGACACGTCAAGGAGCTCCCGCTTCGGAAAGTTGGCTGCCTAATCCTGGTGCCTGCGCAAGCAGTTTATTTTGTCAAGTTATTGACATTTGGCAGCCCACCTACAGCAAAGCAGGAAAGCACGGGACGTTGCGCAAAAGGCAGTCTGTGATCTCACGGATGGTGTTTGGTGCCTTGTTACCGACCCACGACCTGGCGGACCTGTACCCTGCAGGTTGAAGCGGTACAGCGGGGACTCGAGGGGTTCCTATGCGCTCAAAAACTGAATGAAACGCGCCGAGCGCTGCAGACGCCTGAAAACACAAGACTTCTACTTTGGTTTCCCCACGTATTTTCAGCCCAGGTATGAAGAATCCTGGGAGTTGTAGTGTTTGCCATTCTACACTACAACCAACGATCACATGGTTGGGGGAGGCGTGCTCCTATCAATTAGGAAGAGCTGCAGAGACTTTAACTGCTGGGTGTATGAACTTTCAGTTAAGCAGGGGCGTCTGAGGAAGGCTCACGCCGAAATGCATAACGCCTCACCTGCTAGCAAATAAAGAACCTCTCCTTCTAGTCCTCGCTTGTGGCTCCTTCTTTCAGTTATCACTGGAGGTGGATTGTGATATATATATATATATATATATATATATATATATATATATATATATATAGATATATATATATATATATATATATATATATATTCACTGAAAAAACCATAGGTTATAGGCCATATATAGTTAGGAATTTGCATTTACAAAACCTTGAAAATTCACTGAAAAAACCATTGGTTATAGACCATATATAGTTAGGAATTAGCCTTTTCAAAACCTTATTTTACTCACACAAAACCATTGAAATTTCATATATAGTTAGTTCCACTAACTATATATCGCGCACCCGCAATCCACTGCTGATGATGTCACATATTACATCATTCATGACATGGTTAGTGACATCACTGATGACATCACTGATGACATCTCAAATGACATCACTGATGACATCACTGATGACAACATCCAGTGACTGTATGTTTCTGTAAAGTTAAAATATATCTTACATATTGAAGAATGAGTGGATGTATAAGTGTCTGGATGAAGGATTTAGTAGGTGCATGACTGACTGTATGAGTGAGTGATTAAATGTGTCTCACTGAGTGCATGGGTTAGTGACTAAACTGTTTTAATTTGTGCATCATTATATCTGTTGTTCTACAAACTGCTGCATATGTTGATCAGTAGCTATATGAGTAACTGTATGGGTTATTCATTGGTTGTCCAAGTATTTGTATGGGAAACTGAGTGTGTGTGTATGGGTGGCTGGGAGGTGTGTGACTCTGTACATAGATGTGTGAGTAGTTGATTCACTATATGTATGGGTTCAAAAGTGCATGTGGAAACAGCTGTATGGGCGGTTGACTGTGCATGAGTGTATTAGTGAGTGAATGGATATCTCAGTGCTACATGTCAAAGTAAGTACATATGTAAAACACAGTACATGTGAGAGCTGACATATATAAATAACTGTGCATAAGAGCCAGTGAATGTGTGAGTGGCTGTATGGATCATTGTGAACATGTATCAGGGATTGTATAAGAGAGTAAAGTAAATATGTGTTAGTATATGTTTGAATAAGTAAGGTGTGTATAACTGTATAGTTGAGAAAATGGAGGTGTGATTGATTTTTTGCATAACTGACTAGGTGTGTGAGTAACTCCATGGATGAGTGACAGTCTGTGACTGTCTGTTTACACTGATTGTATCTAAGGTTATATTAGAGTCTGAAGAGGTTCATGGTATTATCACATGAATGATATCATCAGTGATGTGATCAGTCATGTCAAATGAGATGTTATCTGTGATTTTATCAGTGATGTCATTTGAGATGTCATCAGTGATGTCATTTGAGATGTCATCAGTGATGTCATTTGAGATGTCATCAGTGATGTCATCAGTGATGTCACTAACCATGTCATGAATGATGTAATATGTGACATCATCAGCAGTGGATTGCGGGTGCGCGATATATAGTTAGTGGAACTAACTATATATGAAATTTCAATGGTTTTGTGTGAGTAAAATAAGGTTTTGAAAAGGCTAATTCCTAACTATATATGGTCTATAACCAATGGTTTTTTCAGTGAATTTTCAAGGTTTTGTAAATGCAAATTCCTAACTATATATGGCCTATAACCTATGTTTTTTTCAGTGAATTTCATTGGTTTTTTAATAGCAAATATCAAAAGCTGTAAAATGTCAAGTACGTGATAGGTAAAAACTTTTTCGTGTTTATGCACGCTGATGTGCTTTAAACGCTGCCCCCCTCCCCTCTTTTCTCTTAGTAGTACTCTCTCTTTGCAGATAGTGAAGAGTAGTTAACGCAGGCCTTTACCCCCGTTGTAATCCGTCGTGCCTGCTTGTCTCTCCATTTGATTGATTGTTATCCAAGCATTTACTGTTTTACAATTGATTCTCTTTGGTTCATTCTCTATTTACAAACAAGCACAAAGTCGCAATACTCTGTTTAGTCTTTGCAGATCGTGAAAAATCGTGTAAAAAAATAAAAGTAATCGAGCAAAATCAGTAGGCCACTAATTGGATCTCTTTTTGACCTCGCTAAAATAGAAACATTAGGAACAACCCTTCATGAGAAATACGAAAATAGTGAGATGAACTGAGCGCCACACCATGAGGGCTGCAAGACAGCTCGGCTCCGTCACCCACCCCGCCCAAAATAACGACAAACCCTATGCAAATATTAAAAATATAGACAACACACCAGCAAAGTAACAGGGTAAAACATTTTATTAAATAACTATTTACATTACGTTGGTTTATAAGATGAAGTCAGTAGTGGACCGATGTGTGAATAGGTCGGAAGCAGCACAAGGCGCCAAGATCCGGATGGCAAGTCCTGGATGTTGGGTGCCATAGTTCAGAGTTCTGAGTTTGAGCCTTTTTCAATGCCTGTGCTTTGTTGTTTCCCCTCCATCAAAAAAAAAAATATATATAAAACTGTGCAAAAATACAAAAAAATCAAAAAATGTTTACAAAAGCAGTGCTTGTAAGACTGTCTGAAGCTTATTTCCACCTACTGCAGCTTCACTATTCTCAAAGTAAGTGAGGGTCGTTTGTGGACCTGACTGCATTTGAAAACAATGTTATATGGTACCTCCCTAAACCGCTTGACGGAGGCCCCCGAGGGGCGGTGTGATGGCACGGACTCGGAGAAGACGCTTGGCTCCGACCCCCTCCCCAAGTCTTATAGCACTGGTGTAGCCTGAGATCGCCCCGACATAGGCGGCCGGCTCCCGGGGTCCGGCGGAACTTTTTGCCTTTTGATGACTCTTCTATTCTGGACTTTGTCCCACAATCCGTTTGACCTGAAGACACGCTGTAGTGGGGCGCCCCTTTACCGTTTTAGTTGCCATTCCGCCCGCTTTTGCTACACTGTGCCTCTTCCGCCATTCAGCTGTTACCGCCCGCTCTTGCGACTACAGCGTCTCGCTCACCATGTAGTTAAGTTGCTCCCGCTCTTGCGGTGCAGCGATAGGCGGCTGCCACAGGACTCTCAAAATGGCGGCCGGCTCTTCGGTTTTGGGCCTGGTCCACTAAAATGGCCCTGGGACACCTTGGAACTCGGACGCTTCCCTGATAGGGCTTGGGTCCCATTCTCGAAAGCGTCCCCTCAGCCGTGAAGATTCTACAAAAGTCTTGGGGGCCCCCGACTCCCGCAGGCTTCTGGTGGGGAGCGGCTGCCATGTCTGCTTGTGGAATGGCCACGACGGAGCTACGAGATGGTAGTGCTCTCATGCTGACGCCAGCTTTAGTCTGAAACATCCAGAAACACTGTAGACTACCAATTCGATCAGTTCCGGTAGCGCCCCAACATGACCCGGAAGAGAAGAACTTGCCCTCCCCTCTTTGACTGATGGTTCTTGTTGCCTGTCCCCTCTGTTGTCATTTAACAGAACTTTTTGGACTGCTGAAAGGGGTTGTGTTCCGAACGCTGGTTGGTGGAGACATTTTGACTATATTCTTGACCTACGTTGTCGCGTAATGCATTATATGACACGACGCGTTAGCGCACCCGGAAGTGATCCGGGGCGCGGCGCGCAGCGCGTAACGTAAGCATAACAGGTCATGTGACTTGTTAATAAAACTTTTCATTGGTTCATTTTACTTTTGTTATTTTAATGATGAAAAGCTTGGTCATATGACCTAAAAATTACGCTTTTTATTGTTTTCGAACATTATTTTTTTTTAAACATATATGTTATAATATTCCAGGCTAATGTACTTTCCCGGAAAATTTACAACCGTCCTGCAAGTAAAATATATTCCTTTTTCGAGAAAAAGGGCGTTTCTTCGTTCCATGACGGAGCCGTTGAGTAAAAGAGACTCGGCCTGCTGTCTTAGTCGCCGATACGCCTGATTATCAGATTCTTATCGATCACTTTATGTTGCAGGAGTGGAAAACACAACTGCCCTTGACCATTTATATTTACTGCGTTCCTACATATTATACCTTTTATCCGTCATGTAATTGGACTGCTTTATTTCACTTGCCTTTTACTGATTCGAAAACAGTGACTAAAAGTAAAAACTTTACCAATGTAAATACTACTACTGTGTTTTGTTTTAAAAACCTTTATTGTGAAAATGTCAGTATACAAATACGGGCCTATAACCACGTGGGCCGGCCACGGAGCAAACTGAAATCGTATATGATGAGGAGACATTTACACTGTAGAGGAACGTAACGAGCGGGCCATTAGGTTGCAAGAACTAAGGTGTCTAACAGTTGCGGAATCGGTGGACGTACATTTTGTAATTAAAATACGACAGGGCCACTTACAATAAAATTTTCTAGATATACATTTGCGGGCAAGGAGTTACGAGTCCCATTTATACCGGCGCCATTTTGGGCGAGGCCGGGCAGGTCCAAGATATAGTCAAAATGTCTCCACCAACAATCGGCCAGACCAGAACCCCTTTCGGCCCTTTATGCTACAAGATGGTGTCTTCCATTCAGAAAATATTGTTGGCAGCATTTTGAAAGGAAAGATAAACAGCCGTTCTCCTAGTGAGTCTCACATTGTTACATTTAGGAAGAATGTTGAAGAGTAATATGTGGAAAATCTGAAGCCATTTTTCTACAAACTCTCAATCAGCCTTGGATGGAAAAAAAAATCCTGAAGAATGTACAAACTGAAAACCAATTTTTGTCTGTATAGCATCAACAGCAACGCTTGAGTCAGCTTTGTGTCAAGCCGCCATTTTCATTCAATCAATAGCGTCCCCCTGCACACATTCAGGAACCTGGTCGTGTCTTCAGGTGAAACGGATTGTGGGACAAGAAGCAGAAAGGAAAAGGAAAAAAGTTCCGCCGGACCTCTGGAGCCGGCCGCCTATGTCATGGGCGATCTTTGGCCACACCAGGGCAATAGTGAAGCTGCAGCAGGTGCAAAAGAGCTTCAGACAGTCTTACAAGCACTGCTTTTCTAAACATTTTTTTGTATTTTTGCAGTTTTATATTTTTTTTTTGTTTTTGATGGAGGGGAAACAACAAAAAACAGGCATTGAAAAAAGCTCAACAGTGCAGGGCGCCTTGTGCTGGTTCCGACCTATTCACACATCGGTCCACTACTGACATCACCTCATAAGCCAACGGGGCACCCCACACTGACTTTCGGCGCAGCATTGTAGGATGGCCACACCAGTGCGGCAACCTGCTGGACACCACCTCGGTGCCATCCGGATCTCGGCGCGTTCGAGTCACTGTACCGCAAGAGTGACCGGAACTCAGCTGGTCACGCCGTCTTTCGGCGCAGCATTGTAGGATGGCCATACCAGTGCGGCAACTTGCTGGACACCACCTCGGTGCCATCCGGATCTCGGCGCGTTCGAGTCACTGTACCGCAAGAGTGACCGGAACTCAGCTGAACACGCCGTCTTTCGGCGCAGCATTGTAGGATGGCCACACCAGTGCAGCAATTTGCTGGACACCACCTCGGGCAATAGTGAAGCTGCAGCAGGTGCAAATAAGCTTCAGATAGTCTTACAAGCACTGCTCAGAACTCTCAACTATGGCACTCAACATCCAGGACTTGCCATTCGGATCTTGGCGCCTTGTGCTGGTTCCGACCTATTCACACATCGGTCCACTACTGACATCACCTCATAAGCCAACGGGGCACCCCACGCCGACTTTCAGCACAGCATTGTAGGATGGCCACACCAGTGCGGCAACTTGCTGGACACAACCTCGGTGCCATCCGGATCTCGGCGCGTTCGAGTCACTGTACCGCAAGAGTGACCGGAACTCAGCTGGACACGCCGTCTTTCGGCGCAGCATTGTAGGATGGCCACACCAGTGCGGCAATTTGCTGGACACCACCTCGATGCCATCCGGATCTCGGCGCGTTGTGCTGCCTTCGGCCTATTCGCACATCGGTCCTCTACTGACGCCGCCTCACGTGCCAACGGATTTTCTACGCTTTTTGTAGCCCTATGCCGCATAACAGGTCATGTGACTTGTTTATAAAACTTTTCATTGGTTCATTTTACTTTTGGTTTCCTAAAGATGGAAGGCTTGGTCATATGACCTAAAAATAACAATTTTCATTGGTTTGGAACATTTTTTTTTCCCAAACAATGAAAGCCCCACCTTGTTTCTGGATGATTCAGACTGAAGCTGGCGTCAGCATGAGAGCACCACCATCTCGTGGCTCCGTCGTGGTCATTCCGCGAGCAATCATGGCAGCCGCTCCCCACCGGAAGCCTGCAGGAGTCGAGGGCCCCCAAGACTTTTGTAGAATCTTCACGGCTGAGGGGACGCTTTCGAGAATGGAGCCCAAGCCCTAGCAGGCAAGCGTCCGAGTTCCAAGGTGTCCCAGGGCCATTTTAGTGGACCAGGCCCAAAACCGAAGAGCCATCCGCCATTTTAAGAGTCATGTGGCAGCCGCCTATTGCTGCACTGCAAGAGTGGGAGCAACTCAACAACATGGTGAGCGAAACGCTGTAGCCGCAAGAGCGGGCGCAACTCAGCTGGATGGCCGCCACCTGGGGAGGCCCGTTCACGCCGCCTCCCCCACGCCCCCCCCCCCGGGCCGCCCCACGCCAATTTTCGGAGCAGCATTGTAGGATACCAAAACCAGTGCGGCAGTTTACTGGACATCACCTGGGTGCCATCAACATCTCAGCGCGTTCTGCTGCCTTGGGACTATTCGCACAACAGACCGCTACTGACGAGGCCTCCCTCCGCAACACCCTGGACGCCCCACGCTGTTTTTCTTTGCTGCATTGTAGGATCCCAAAAACCAGTGCGGCACCCAGGTGACATCACCTGGGTGCCGTCCAGAACTCAGCACGTTGTGCTGCCTTGGGACTATTCGCACAAAAGACAGCTTCTGACCATTGTTGCTTTTTTTTGTGAAAAATGTTTAAATGTTTTTACAGTTTTTGTTCCGTTCGTTATATTTAAAAGTTATTAAAGTTTTATAATCCTACTTTGTTGGAGTGTTATATATTTTTTTAAAAACGGGTGAATGGGGCCTTGAATCGGGTTATTGTCATGTGTGGGCTTTGCAAGTGTACTGCTACAGGATCGGACATTTCAAACTCAAATGCACGTTCTTTTTCTTACCTTTCCGAAGCATGGAGCGCAATAGCAGGCAGAGAAAGGGAGATGCAACTGTTGAACACTGCCTGGCCTGGAAGTTGCTGGCAGTGCCCCCCCCCCGCCCGCTCCTGAAAGAGGACACACACACACCGCCGCCCCGAGTACTTCACAGATCTTTAAAAGACCATGCGCTTGTTCATGAGGCTTAAATGCTTTATCACCCCTTCTAGAACCCCTGCATCGACCCTCTGACGTTTCCTGGAAGAATTACCACGTAACACAATACCAAGCCTTGTCAGCTGAAACCCCCGAGGAATCGTGGGGCATATTATCAAGGGGGTTTATCTCCGCTTTTTTGGCTTTAAAAGCCAAGAAAGCGGAGATAAAATTATCTCCCTATTACCAAGCTGTCGCTAACACCAGTTAGAGACAGCTAAAAGGAGATAGCGACCATCTTGGGCCCCGCTTTGCATGTCAGTGATATTTATCACTAATGACATGCAAAGTGGGCGTGCCAAGATGTTAGCGACTGGAAACAGTCCCTAACATCGCTATCTCCTATTACCAACTTTTGGAGATATTCGCGCTAAGCGCGAATATGTCCAAAAGCTAACACCTGACCTGAGCAGTTCTTAGCCATGTTATCCAATGGGAGGTGGATAACATGGCTAAGAGCATTTGCTCGATAATACATGAATATCGCTGACTTTTCTGCGATATTCATGCATTGCGGCCGTTTTTTATCGCATTTGCGATAAACCTTGCTAATAGCAAGGTTTATCTGCGATAAAAATCGCCGATGTGCGGCGATAATTTTTGTCTCTAAACAAGTTAGAGACAAAAATTATCGCTAGTTGTTGGTAATATGCCCCCGGGTTTTTGCTTGCAGAAATCGGGAGGCGGGAGACTAGCACTGAAATCAGTAGTCTCACGCCTGAATCGGGAGGGTTGGCATGTCTGGATTCTCTACAGCTGGGGCCATAAACTACATCCGCAGGGCTAGGTGATAGCCTGGGACCAGCCTGGCATCTAAAATGGCTGCCGTGCACGACAAAATTGTGGCATTGGAAAAAAGGCAAGATGGCGCAGACAATGTTTATCAATAAGGATTCATTTATAACAAAATATTTTATCGCACTGACAAATTGGCGGTCAACACTTCCTGATTTCCATCGAATCGAACGTTAACAGACGTCACGCAGCAAAAAAAAAAAAAAGCTCACGCACAGCCGCTGGAAGAGATGTATCAACATATATGAGCCTCCTCAGCCACCCTCAGAAAACATAGGGGATTAGAATACGTCTCCTGCACCCCCTTATACCTAGTAATTTAATTAAAACGAAGCACAAAATGGCGAATTCCCGTTTCGCTACCAGTTTGCGGCCCAGTTCGCGGCCCGTGAAGCGCTTCTACCGTGAAAAATCATTTTTTTTTATTTTCCCCACGGGACCCTTTAATAACCCCAACAACATTCCTAGGGGGTCAAGAGGGGTATACCTTGCCCCCTTTCATTAAATTCCCCCTTCGTTTTTCACCTCTTCTTCTCTCTCGATCCTACCGAGAGATAAGATGGCGGCCGCTCCGGACTGTTTAGAATGTTGACAGACACCGGGGAGCCAATCAGCTTCGCATCGCAAAGTTCCGTTTCGCGAAAAGTAAGCGGACCGGAGCGCAGCCCGGAGCGCTGTTACAGATGTATATCTTGTTTTGAACGTTAATTTCTCAAAATCCACTGGAGCACATATATTGAGACCTAGCAAAGGCACATCGGGCTAACAGTCCCTATAATTTTGCCAAGTTTCGTGCAAATCCATTCAGCCGTTCGAGCTAAAAGTGAGGCCAACCGCCCTATGGAAATTAACATGGGAAAAACGTGTTTTGGGACCCCCCTTTTTTCTCGGCCCCCCCTTGACGAAACCCCCCCAAATTTTCAGGGGCTGCTCAGAAACAAATTGTGCCATTTCCCTGAAAATTTCAGCCGATTCCATCCACAAACGCCAAAGTTATTAGACATAGAATTTTCAAAAGTTCCATAGACAAATAATCCTAACTATATATACCTACTGGCTATCGCCAGTAGGTAATATATATATATATATATATATATATATATATATATATATATATATATATATATATATATATATATATATATATATATATATATATATATATATATATATATATATATATATATATATATATATATATATATATATATATATATATATATTTCACTGAAAAAACCATAGGTTTCACACCAGTTATAGTTAGGAAATAGCATTAAAAAACCTATTAAATTCACTGAAAAAAAACATAGGTTACACACCAGTTATAGTTAGCTGGAAATTTTACTGACATAAAACCATTGAAATTCCCACGTTATAGTTAGTTGGACTCACTATAACCTGCGCGCCTGCAATGCACTGCTGATGACGTCACATATTACATCACTCATGACGTGGTCAGTGACATCACTCATGACATCACTGATGACACCATCCTTGTGACAGAGTGACAGACCTCCTTTCAGTGTAATGTAACCCTTGAAACACATATTCAAAAATAGAAAATAACATTTTCAAAAAAATTGAGATATCCATACCAGTTACAATAACCAATTCAGTAATACCACCATCTATATACACATCCACTCATTCACCAACAGTTCTATATAGTCACTCATACATATATTCACTCATCATATGTAGTGAAACACCTATACATCCTGTTACACACCGACAGTCATCCAAAAGTTACTCACACACATACTCACACATGCATATAAACTTTTGAACATCCATTTATTTGCTTATACATCTATACACACACTACCACCTTACTTCTAAGGAAACTTACACATACTTTCTCTCTTAAACAATCACTTATAGAAACACATACTTATTTAAACAGGAACTCTTAAAATCTCTTACTCTCACATATACTCACTTATATACATCAATATTCACATATACTAGATTAAAACATATGTAGTTACTGATAAAGACACTAGTGAGACAGTCATTCACTTAACTCCTTGGACGCTCATGACGAGCTCAGCTCGTCATGGTGTACAACTCCATACACTCATGACGAGCTGAGCTCGTCATGAACAATGGGAATAAGGAGGATCCAGCACAGGAGGAAAATAACACTAGCATCGATGGTGTTAATAACACACATATACACACTCATCCACCCATACAGTCCTGCACATATGTTGTGTTCGAAACACATACAAACAGAGAGTCAGTCATTGATGCATCTATGTGCTAAGTCATACCCCCACCAAACCATACAGACACTCATACTGATACTAAAAACAACATCTAATAACCCATATACACACACATGTAGGTACTCACAAACCCATGTAGCCACTTATACACAAAATGAAACACTAATACATATAGTTCAATATTTAAACATTTCTCACTAATATATGTATTCACTAAGATACACTTAATAAGCCAGTTAACCAATCAATTAGAAAAAACCATCCATTTAGACACTTATTTAAACATGTATTCTTCCGTTGACTTTTACATATATATATATATATATAAAAATATGTATTTTTCAGAAAGACACACATTCACTGGATGGTGTCATGAGTGATGTCATGGGTGATGTCACTGACCATGTCATGAGTGATGTAATATGTGACGTCATCAGCAGTGCATTGCAGGCGCGCAAGTTATAGTGAGTCCAACTAACTATAACGTGGGAATTTCAATGGTTTTATGTCAGTAACATTTCCAGCTAACTATAACTGGTGTGAAACCTATGGTTTTCTCAGTGAATATATATATATATATATATATATATATATATATATATATATATATATATATATATATATATATATACACATATTCGCACAAAAAACAAGCGTAACAGAGATATTATAGTTAGGCTGACATTTCACCCGTACAAAACCAGAGAAATTCAGCCGTTATAGTTAGCTGATCAATCAACACATTGAACAAATTATGGCACATATGCGGAAAGTGGGTACATTTATCACAAGATCTCCATTCCGCAGGACTATGCTAGAGACACGGTTATTCACCTCAAAGGCTTTCTGAATATAGGGAAATATCTTATGGACATGAATATTCCATCCTCATTCTCTTCCATCAAAATTCGGTATCACGTTTAAAGGTCAGTCCTAAATTTTCTCTGAGCTTTCTGACTTAGAAACCTTCCAAGACAACAATTCGAGACACCATATGTACTCTGACTCTGTTTCTGGTACTTCATCAAAGCTCCACTCTGCTGGCTCCTCCTGAGGGTGAATATGTGCCAACGTCAACAGTGTAGATATTTCCTTTGGTTGAGATCAATTTCCTGATCATGCAGTTATTCCTGTTTTCCATTTTCAAGTCATAGCATCTGGTCCTCAATGTTGTCCTCTTCTATCTGTTTGTATGTTGCTCTGGTGTGCTTGCTAAACATTACTTGCATTGTTATGCAATATTTTATAAATTGATTACAATTAGACATCTACATGCACCTCTAAGTAGACTAGTTCGATAACTGTTCATCTTATATCTCCTCTGGCACATTCAGGCTCACATTTGTTGTCAAATGTTTCCCTAGTTTATGTCGACTCACCGATGCTAAGTTACTGACATACCAGGGTTGATAATATTGCTTTAGTTCTGCTAACAGTATACCTGTTCATATACAGGTGCAGACTATATCCATAATACTACGGTGAAGGCACTGACTTCAGCTCAGCTCTACTCATACTGCTGTCTGAACTAGCGATAAAATACTTGTTATTATATAATAGAGCATCTTTGTGCCTTGCTCTGTTATGCCTTAATGGGTACCCAGATTGAGGTTATGTTTCTCCAATGGGCTAGACATTTCAATGCTGATGTATTTAACCATATTACTGATCAGGGATGGCAATATATTGACAAACGTGTGCTATGTAACAAAATTGGCCCATCTCTCATACAATCCGGATTCTTCACAATGAGTCTGCTTCACTGGACTACACAAGCTATGCCTGCAAGAGACTGACAAATGTTGGAACTGCAAACAAGAGACTTGCTCACATTTGAATGTCAACTTTTGGAACTGTATTGGCGCCTGATACAGATCAAGCTATCAGATATATTTGGTATACCCATAACTCTACACTTTTCTGTGATAGCTCTGAGTCCCTGGGCCTCAGTGACTACTTTGACCCTTAATGCCAATGATAACCCTCATTTTAACTATTGCAGTGAAAGTTATCCTTTCCGAATGGAAATCATTTACTTTCTCTCTCATCACACTTGGTGGGCATGGGTCTCATGTCTCCGAGGGGTACACACACTGCAGTCTAAACAGCAATCCTCTTCTCATATTCCAGTGCAGTTTGGCACTCATTAGACATTTTATTGAAAAGAACACAAATAAAGGATAACTCAACCTCGGCCATACCCTAGTGTATGAAGAGAATCACTTCCACACTCTGAATGTGTCACTCAACCCCCCTCCACACCTTCTCCTCCCCACTTAATTTTCCCAAATCTTTTTTGCTTGTTTTCCTTGACATAAAGGCGATACATCATTATGATACGCATAACCCATAGTATACACTTCACAAGTTTGGAATGCTATGATATGTACAAATGTCTGTATATCTGCACCCAGTCATATTTGAATGTTGTTAGATATATATACGGGCTGATCTTATAAGTGGGCCCGGACTCATAGTGGATTCATACCTGCTTTTTATATTTCATTGTACCATGACAGTCTTGAGTGTATGAAGCCCCACAATGTTTTACATGAAATTGTATCTCATCTGCTTGACTTTATTATATTGAAAGCCTACCTTATACTTGTATTGCAATGATATCTGATTGTATATTTTTCTTTTTCAATAAAATACTTTGAACACAAAAAAATAACATTTAATTTGTTTATTTAAATTAATTAAATATTTATTTCGAAATCACATTAGTAATACAAGCAGGCACATGATTAAGCAAGCAGGCACATTGACTGGAGATGCGGCAGGATGTCTACATGGCCCTCTTACTTCAACACCATGCATATACAAATTGTCTGCACAGGACCACATATCTCTGACACCAAAATGAGGATGCACTGTGTATGTGACTGATCATGTGCATGAGTGGGCATGCCGCCACCAATGTCAGCACACATGCACAATTGTGCATGTGTGTCTGAGTTGTGTGCAAATTTCTGTATGTGCAGTAGTGTCCCACTTGATGCACATGCACATTCTTGCAAATGACTCAGATGTGCGGGAACATGCATATGTGTGATGTTGAAGAAAGGGGGCCATTTTGACACCCTTCCTCCTCTCCAATCAATGTGGCCCTTTGCTCTTTTATGTAGCCCTTATTTTGTGGTCTTATATGATACTTGGACCACATTTGGATGACTTTTCTGTGCACATTTCCAGGTATGTTAGCCTACCCACATGTGTCTTGCAATGTATTGGTTGAGTAGGGTGATATGTGTTTATGCCACCAGGGACAAGGGTATCCGGGCCATGATCTGCAGTCATTGTGGGTGTGCACTGCAATATATTTATTTGTGCATGACAGCCATTTGGCCCATCCACCCCCGCCCCCCCCAGTCCCTGGTTGTTACTCACCCTGTTGCTGTTGTGTCTGGTCATGTTGAGCAGTATCCTGTCCCGAAACACCAACCACCATCTTCTCGCTGATGAATGTGGTCACCTGTTTCTCCAACTCATCCAGGTCCTCCTATGGCGCTGGACTCCCACCTCCAGTCTGCTTTGCTGTTTTCAGAGTGGCTGCAAGTTTCTGCTTGGTCTTGCGCTTAGCATCATGCCAGCGCTTCTTGTAATCGTCCACTGTCCTCCCCATTTCTCCGAAAGCATTCATCTTGGCTGCGATGGACTGTCATAGTTCATACGGAAAGTTCCTTGGTCCTGTGCTTGTGTTGCTATGCTCTGGCTCCCAGTGGCATTTTGCACTTCTTGACCAATGCTCAACGCGCACAGTGTGTCACATATAAGGGCATGTAACTCAACCAATCATCGTGTGACATTAGTTCATCATGAAAAAGGCCATGTTCTTTCTGTCACACTGAGTTTCTGAGCATGGGATGAAACGTGACCTGGCTGGCTTCCACTCTTATGATCTAGTGCTCAGTGCCACAGCTTCATGCATCATGCACAAGGCCTTGACTCACTGCTCCAGACCCTCTGGTTGCTCGTTTCCACTAATTCATAAGTGGCAGCTGAGGCACTGCCAGAAGTGTGCAACTGACCTGTTTGAAGACTTTAATAGAAGTATTCTTTGGCTGCACCTGAGAAGTTTCAGTACCACACCAGACACCTCTACAGTGGGGGTGCAATCAGTCGCTGCACAATTTAAGCAGAGCAATATTCATACCCTGTGTATACCTGTGTAGAGGTGACTGGGTCTATGCTTTAAGCATGTGTTCCAGTAAAATCGGTCCCCATTTCCCAGTCCTTTGGCCTGATTTAGAGTTAGATGGTGATAGAAAATCTTCCAATTTCTGGAAGAGGTGCCATACAGGATAATCCGATACAAAGAATGGTGAAGGATTAAACCCAGATCAGTTGACTGGGGGTGAGTGTTTGATTTGCTCGAACGCTCCGTCCATCATCCCCTTTTTTATCGCCTTTTTCGCCCTAAGTTGGCAGGGTATGCTCAGACGTGAGTACCTTGCTCACTTGGCCACTGGATTCAAGATAGCCTGGCTGATGAGGAATATGATTCCGAAACCGGTCCCAGGATGCTTGTTTCCGGTCCAGGGAAGACATGGCTTGGCAGTTCGGGCTGGACTGTTCCCATGAGGCACAGGGTCAGACTGATTTGTATATGGCCATGTCTGAACTGGGCTAGCTGAGTGAGCAAAAGAATGGTGATGGATTAAACCCAAATCAGTTGAGTGGGGATGAGTGTTTGATTTGCTCGAAAGCTCCGTCCATCATCCCCTTTTGTACAGGATAATCCAGCAGAGGAATTTCCTCAATCAAATGGATAGAAAGGTCCAACCAATGGCAATGGTAGACTTAGCATTTCCATCAGAAATCATAGGAATGTCCATGGGTACCGAATCAATAATGAGGTCATTAGAGATTGTCTCACCCCAGGGAACGTTAGCCCCCATCCTAAAAAAGGCAGAGGGCTCAGTCAGGCCGTCTCAAAGTTTCAGCCAGAGGCTGAACTTTCAGAAATGTATTAGTTCCAGATGAAGGAATATACAGCTCTACAAAGGGTGTGACTTCTTGCCTCACCACTCCAAACATTTATTAGGGGGATATTTCTGATGATGTTGATGGAGGTGCTGCACCTGCATCATGATTGTGCATAGCGCCACATTGTATGAGGGAGTCCCGAGATTAGCATGAGATTAGCATGAGACCACCCGACCCCGTATTTTCACAGATTCTAGGGCTGATGCATTATCCAACCATGCTCGCTCAGTTGCATCTCCAATATCTCGACCTTCTTCAAACACTCTACAACATGTCCATGCATCAAGGAGGTAGGCTGAGGCTGGTGGCTCAGTGGACGAATGCATCCACTCTAGGGATCTGCCCAGACCTCGTCATCACAGGTGTGAAACCTGGCCGTCCCACTTACATTTGAGTTGTTCATTACAGCAGCAAGAGGATGCAGGTGGAAGATGCGATTTTCCAATGCACGTTATATCTTTGACAACCATTTAGAAAAGAAACCCGCTCTTGTTAATATGAACCCTGACTCATCTTCATGTAGTGGTAAGTGTTGCAGTGGTAAGTTTTGCAGTGGTAAGTGATGGCGCATGTACATGTATTTATATAGCGCAAATCACCGACCCGGTATCTAAGCGCTTGCTTAGGGAACCCGTCCTGGTATTCCCCCGATGAGATAGCCCCGGCAGGGTATCCACAATTTGAAAGCCAGGCATCCCACCGCGAGGGGCCGTTCTGGAGATTAAGCGAGCTATTGCCCAGAGTCGCAGAGTGTGAACCCGTGAATCGAGTAGGCACCAGAGCGAGAATTGTCGAGTCCATGGACATTTTAGGACTCAAGACCCCGCCAAGCCAGGAATTGAACCCTGGTCCCGAGCTGACCTCTGCTTCCAGGTCTGCCTCCTCTAACCAGTGAGCCACACTTCGCCCCTATGTATAATGCAGACTGCAGTATAATAACCCAGGGGCGGCCTTAGGCATTTGCAAGCTGTGCACCTGCACAGGGCCACCAAACTCCAGGGGCCACCACGCCAATATATACCCTTAATATATTAATCCTCTGAGGATGGATACATATTTGTGTGGCGCCCCTGGCAGGGATGTGGCGGCCTCCGGCTCTGTTCCACTTCCAAACACCATGACAACCCCCCCCCCCCTTCACTGGCCTCCGTGCTCCGCCCCGCCAGACCCCATCTTCCGGGGTCCCCTACCTACGCTCCCTGCCCAGGGCCGCCATGAGCCTAGAGCCGCCCCTGAATAACCTATCCTTAGGTGTACATAATTTTGAGGTTGTACTCGTGAAACATGTTGCCAGTACTGTAATTCCCCAGAAACGAATTGGTGAGTCAAGTGGGCTAACACCTTATGCGACCTTAAATGTTAAAGCCTTAATCGAACTCTCCCTCCTACAAAGGATGAATTTCGTGGGAAACGTGTCTCACTTATTCGCATCAAAATATGTTTTGTTCACTACAACAATACACAAAATAATTAGAAACCTTATTTTTTTTTAAAGTATAGCCCTTATTCCCCAGTTCGTGTTTATCTTTTATGTGGAGACATCGAGCAATACACACGTATTTTCGTGCCCTTCCGGGCTATCAGGTTTCAAGGCCTCCTTTTTAAATCACCCAAGCGTGATAATATTAACTCCAGTATCTATGACCTCTCATAAAACAAAAGGAGGGCAAGTGGTTGGTTAAAAGGATTCTAATGATGGCTTTAGACGCTTATGTTCACGTAATGACTGCTCGAAGATTTATTCGCTCGCTCAAAGTATAATTAGACACCCGCAAACCCATTTGACCCTGGTGAGGTGAAGAGCGCGTCTGCTTTTTGTTTCAGCAGATGAATCAATAGTCACACGTTTTACCACAGTGGAGTGAAATTGAGGAAATGAAAATCTGATAATTTTCCTCCCTCCGCAGTCTAGACAGAGGAGAGCAGCTTTCTTCGCTGACAGGAAGATCTATTTCCAGTTTCACAAAAGGCTAGTGTCAATTCTGAAAATTCCCCTCCTATTGATTTTCAGTTTTGTTAAAAAGGATGCCTTAATAGAAATATTAGTCCCAGTGACCATGTCAGCGCCGTGAGCTGATGAAACGGTGCTTTAATTTTCAGCCCATCTGCCTCGCTTCTTGAAAAGGTTGAAGTATCAGTAGGACGTGCCTGCAGAGCACGGGCCAGCTGCAAAGCACAAAGATGTGTATTTCAACTCGAAATATGTTTGGACGATCACGTGATATAATTCAAACGCCGCTGAAGATAATAGTGATGTGCGCTCTTTCGGCGTTGAACGACACTTTTTAAGCGCGCAGGTGCACCACATCTTGGAATATTTTTTTATACTCACGTATACACTTTTAAATCAGTGCAATGTTTTTTTATCAAAAGGTTAATTTATGTCAATGCTCTCCCAGGTGTTCTGTCTCTGATTATCGTCTGCCAGTGTATTGTATTTTGGGCCCACCTTTGCACACCAATTTCAGGCTGGGATTGGTGACGTTACAACGCAGGCTATTACAACGCCTGCTGTTACAACACGGTTTTTACATCGCATACCACTACAACGCATAGTGCTTTTAAGCGCTGGATAGTGATTTATTTAATTTACTATTCCAACTCCAGTCCCTGTGGATACTAGGGAAGGTGTTGGATAGTAAATTAAATATATTCCCTATCCTAGAGCGCCCCCCAGCGCAATGCGTTGTAATGGTTTGCGTTGTAATGGTTTGCGTTGTAATGGTTGCGTTGTAATGGTAGTGCGTTCTAATAAATGCGTTGTAAGTGATGTTTCCCTCAGGCTGTGATTTTTATTTGCATGGGCTGTAGTTCCATTACACTCAATAATTTGAATACACGTGCACACTTTTTATGTTTCAGCAATTTTAATTTCTAATCAGACATACAAGTTCAAAATTGCGCAATATTATCTTATCAAAATGGTATTGTATAGTATTTCTTCTCACATGTTCTCTTCTCTGATTATCACTTAAAAAAAGGTACGATATTCTGCGTTCACATTTTCAGACCAAATTTGGTATGCTTTTTTAAATGAAAGAAGTTTCTATGCACTTTGTAATTATGGGCCACATGTAGGAAGCCAAATACCGGTCGGTAACGGACGAAATTACTAGGGCCTAGATGTAGGTAAATTTATTTTACCACTTCTTAAATACCGAATTTTACCGATTCAGTATTTAAGAAGTGGTAAAATAGAGGGGGGGATGTAGGTATTACAGAATCGTTAAATACCGAATCGTTAAGATTCTATATTTACCGATTCTGTAAATACCGATTCGGTAATGCCCATTGATTCCTATGGGCATTGAAGCCCATAGGAATCAATGGGCATTACTGAATCGGTATTTACCGATTCGGTAAATACCGATTCCAGCAAGGGTGCAGGGGGTGTCACCTTGACACCTTCTAGCACCCCAAATACAGGCATGTGTGCCATGTGGCACACAGACATGCCCTCAGGGCATGTCTGTCTGTCACATGGCATAGGTGTGCATGCACACATGTGCATGCACACCTGGATTCGGTATTTTACCACCCAATTGGATTGGGTGGTAAAATACCGAATCTGAAAGGCCTTTGGGACTCCAAAGAGTCCCACCCACATATAGAAGTTACCAAATCGGTAAAAATACCGAATCTTTATTTTCCCGAATCTGTAAATCTGTAAATTTACCGATTCTGTAAATTTACCGATTCGGTAAAATTGGCCCCTACATCCCAAAAAATCATTTACCGGTCGGTAACGGCCGAAATCGGCCGTTACCGGCCGGTAAATGGCCACCTACATCTGGCCCCAAATTTCGGCGGTTACCGACCGGTATTTGGCATTTGAGATGTAGGTGCCTAATTTAAGGATTCGGTAATTTACCGAATCGGTAATTTAAGGAATCGGTAAATTACCGAATTCTTAAATACTGATTAGGTAAATTACTGAATCCTTATTGTAGGAAGCACTCAAGTGAGTGCTTTTAACTTCAGGACACACCTAATTCATGCAGGTGTAGTCCATAATCACGTTCATGACGTCTCAAATCTGCTGTCAAACTTTGCGCTGAAACACATTTGTATCTAGCATCACTACAGGTGTATACAAGCTAGGATTTATCGCCTCCGCAGAAAGCACCAGGGGGCATATATACAAGGATTGGCGATATTTATCGCTAACCTGAGTTAGCGTGTGTTTTTCTATTGCCGTGTACCACAGAAATCTATCGCCGTGTTAGCGTCATATTCACAACACACCGCTAACTGGTGATAGTTTCCCTTAACGGGAGGGGGGGGGTGTAGGGATTACAGAATTGGTAAATACCGAATCGGTAAGATTCGGTATTTACTGATTCTGTAAATACCGATTCGGTAATGCCCATTGTTTCCTATGGGCATTGAAGCCCATATGAATCAATGGGCATTACCGAATCGGTATTTACCGATTTGGTAAATACCGATTCCAGCAAGGGTGCAGGGGGTGTCACTTTGACAGCCTCTAGCACCCCAAATACAGGCATGTGTGCCATGTGGCACACAGACATGCCCTCAGGGCATGTCTGTCTGTCACATGGCATAGGTGTGCATGCACACATGTGCATGCACACCTGGATTCGGTATTTTACCACCCAATTGGATTGGGTGGTAAAATACTGAATCTGAAAGGCCTTTGGGACTCAGAAGAGTCCCACCTACATATAGAAGATACCGAATCGGTAAAAATACCGATTCTGTATTTTACCGAATCTGTAAATTTACCGATTCTGTAAATTTACTGATTCAGTAAAATTGGCCCCTACATCACAAAAACCAATTTACCGGTCGGTAACGGCCGAAATCGGCCGTTACCGGCCGGTAAATGGCCACCTACATCTGGCCCCAAATTTCAGCGGTTACCGACCGGTATTTGGCATTTGAGATGTGGGTGCCTAATTTAAGGATTCGGTAATTTACCGAATCGGTAATTTAGGGAATCGGTAAATTACCGAATTCTTAAATACTGATTAGGTAAATTACTGAATCCTTATTGTAGGAAGCACTCAAGTGAGTGCTTTTCACTTCAGGACACACCTAATTCATGCAGGTGTAGTCCATAATCAGGTTCATGACATCTCAAATCTGCTGTCAAACTTTGCGCTGAAATACATTTGTATCTAGCATCACTACAGGTGTATACAAGCTAGGATTTATCGCCTCCGCAGAAAGCACCAGGGGGCATATATACAAGGATTGGCAATATTTATCGCTAACCTGAGTTAGCGTGTGTTTTTCTATTGCCGTGTACCACAGAAAACTATCGCCGTGTTAGCGTCATATTCACAACACACCGCTAACTGGTGATAGCTTCCCTTAACGGGAGAATTGTCCGGCACAATGATAAAAATCCTCACGCTAATGTGAAAAAAGTGGCTATTGGCCAATTAGCGGCCAGAAACAGCACGCTAATTAGCATCAGTCCACTTTTTTTCATGTTAGGCGAGAAAAACCACTACAAAACGCCCGCAATGCAGCCTAAACACAAAAAAAGAAAAACAGGAAAAACTAGAGAAGAAACATGGAGGAAACTGGACTCAGTACTGAAGCCAACAACAACCCCCAAACACCAAGGAGGAACAGCCAGAGACCCAAGGGAAGGGCAAGGAGAAGAGGAAGAGGAAGACCAGGTTCAGTCAGCAGACAAACCAGGTCCTGATCGTGGAGGTGACAGAAAACCAACAACAACTTTTTATTAGCTCCACAGTGTCATTGGGAACATAAAATGCAATATGACAATCCATCGCATCCAGGTGAATGCTTTCGGAGAAATGGGGAGGATAGTGGACAGTTACAAGAAGCGCTGGCATGATGCTAAGCGCAAGACCAAGCATAAATTTGCAGCCTCTCTGAAAGCAGCAAAGCAGACTGGAGGTGGGAGTCCAGCGCCATAGGAGGAGCGGGATGAGTTGGAGAAACTGGTGTCCACATTCATCAGCGAGAAGATGGTGGTTGGTGTTCCGGGACAGGATACTGCTCAACATGACCAGACACAACAGCAACAGGGTGAGTAACAACCAGGGACTGGGGGGGCGGGGTGGATGGGCCAAATGGCTGTCATGCAGAAATAAATATATTGCTGTGCACACCCACAATGACTGCAGATCATGTCCCGGATACCCTTGTCCCTGGTGGCATAAAGACATATCATCCTACTCCACCAATACATTGCAAGACACATGTGGGTGGGCTAACATACCTGGAAATGTGCACAGAAAAGTCATTCAAATATGGTCCAAGTATCATATAAGACCACAAAATAAGGGCTACATAAAAGAGCAAAGGGCCACATTGATTGGAGATGCGGAAGGGTGTCAAATGGCCCTCTTGCTTCAACACCACACATATGCATGTTCCCGCATATCTGAGTCATGTGCAAGAATGTGCATGTGCATCAAGGGAGACACTACTGCACATACAGAAATTTGCACACAACTCAGACACACATGCACAAGTGTGCATGTGTGCTGACATTGATGGTGGCATGCCCACTCATGCACATGATCAGTCACATACACAGTGCATCCTCATTTTGGTGTCAGAGATATGTGGTCCTGTGCAGACAATTTGTATATGCATGGTGTTGAAGCAAGAGGGCCATGTAGACATCCTGCCGCATCTCGAGTCAATGTGCCTGCTTGCTTATTCATGAGATGCAGTCCTCTCTACACCAAGTGAGAAAGCATCTAGTGAGACTGTATACCATAACACATGCATTGTCACAACAAAGTGATCATGTAGCCTACTGGCTAAACGCTTCATATCCCACAATGCACACAAACAGCAGAATTGACTCAAAATGTAATGTATGACAATGAGCATGGGGGATATGCCCACAACACCACAAAGCATGGACAATGCATCTCAGGACTGTGTCACCCAAATATGTACTACATGACTTGTATGTGTGCCATACTCACAGACCTACAATGTCCCTGTAAAGAAGTATGACAACCTCAGTATGACAACAAGAAAGGATAGCAAAGTAGCACCAAATAATGACAAGTAGCTAAATGGCACCCTCACCCCTTAGGTCAAATAGCACTCCTCCACTCTCAAGTGTACATATCTGCCATACAGAAAACAGCATTATACATCAGTCCTGGTGTGATTTGCCCATTACATCATTATGTGCATGCAAACCTATCTGTTTGGTAAGCCAACAGTGTCAGTGAACAAATATGCAGTCATGGTTGTTGTCATCCACACACAAAGCCCGGAATTCAATATTCAGAACCAGGACAGCATGTTTCATCCATGTGACCATCTGCATGGCAAATACACAAACACACATCACCCTGCCATTAGCATCTGTTGGGAGGGTGGCGGAGATATGGCCTGAGCACCACTAATACGCCATAGGAAATCCACATCCATCAAATCCAGGCCAACTTATACACAACGCGTGGGGTCAACGTTGAGTGTAATGGGCGCTGACACTGTCTGTCAGCCAGCAACAACAATTGAAACTCAACCTGCACCATACTCACAACTGGTAAGCCAACAGCAGGGCAGTAAGCAATGAATGCTAGAAAAAGCATGACTGACGATATGCACACAAGTTAAATCACAATAGCCTAAGCTACCTGGATGCACATGTGTAACGCATTGTGCAGCACACATAGAAACAACAAGTAGTCCTTTGTTGCAAATGTGCCAAAAGGGGGCCCTCCTCACACATAACTATTCTCGCACCAAACCCATGCACATGTGCAGAACCCAGCATAGCTGGCTGTCTGTGTGCCACACTGACAAAGCAAGTGACAGTGCATGATGAATAGCATGCATGCACCCCAAACATTTTAACATGGTGCAGGTCACGTCACTGAAGTGGCTGAATGTGGACTTCATCCTTAAAGGAGCAGGTCACACTCTGACACTTCCTCATGTACGTACAACCTCTGATGTAAACAAGACATCTGCTGACAAAGAATGCAGAAGTGTTCCAACTTTGACCAAGACCCATATTTACACCACCTTGCAACATATCACCATTGTAAAGGCACATAAGTGAAAGGCTCACTGCCTGAAAGGGATAAGGGGCAGCAAAACAAAAGCTGCGGAGGTGACTCTCCCACAATGCAGTGCGCACACACACATAAATCTGACCAAATCAACATTGACTACAATGTGGAACAAACTGCATCACTTTCACAACTTAACAGAGGACACAACTGGTGCTGCTTTGTGTAGAAATTTGCCATTCACATTTGTAATAGCTGTAAACTGTGAGGTGACAATGTACAACTACAACGTCACATCCGTGATGTTGTACAAATATTCACTATCCGGCATGAAATAGGCATCTCCTCCCGAACTGTCACAATGGACAATGTCATGCAGTCTGCTTGCAAACTCATGCAATGCATGATCATACATGAAACACAGAGTTAAACTGCTTCTCCCCTTTACATTTCAGAGGGAGAGACATCACCTCCTATAAAGCAGCCTATTTCACTCTTCACTGATGAAGAAGAGGATTTTGCCACAATCAACACGGACACCCTCCACCAGCTGCTAGACTCACTCAGCATACTATCTCTAGGAGCAGGGCAATCCAGCTGCATCGTGGGAACTCCACCCCTTGCCAAACCAAACAGCAGCAAGCTCCTACCACCACAGCTGTCTCCCAGGACCTTGAGGACCAACTTCTGGCATTTCAAGACGTGCGATAGAGGTCCAGCAGGAGATGGCTGATCAGGTGCAAGTAGTGTTTGACAGCCTGGTGGCCAAACTCAATGCCATACATGTATGTCTGAGTCCCATTGGGGACCACCTAGGAAACATCACAGACACCCACAGTCCACTCCATGTTCTCCGACATTACATGGCTGACATAGCTGGAGTCATGACTAGGGAGACAAGAATAACTGTCCAGTCAGAGTGGCTCCAGCGATGTCAGCTAGGAGTTGGGTCGCATGCAAAGAATAATGGAGAACATGTAGGGAAGCAAGCAGAACAAATGGCAGCCACAGCGTTACACCAAAAAGATATAGCTGGAATGTTCCTTGCCATCAAACTGATTATCACTGCATCAAGGTTTGGCATAGATGAATGCTGCTGCTGCTTCTACATCCACATCTCTGCCCCCTGATGTGTCAGTGCCTCACAGTGCTGCAGCCAACCTACCACCACGCACATGTGAGGCACATGACACATCAGAGGACGAAGATGTGGATGAATCAGCATTAATGCACAGAAGAAAGTGGTAGCATTCATCTACGCCAAATGGCCTGTTTCTTCTTGGATCTGGGTGCAGCATCATCCCATCCCCAGAACATCAGCTTCCACTGTCCCCGATACACTCTGTGACACTCACCTTGGACCTGAACATGGACTGCCAAGTTTTGTCTTGCTCCCATTGACACTGCAATCAGCCTGCAAACTGAACTCTGCCTCTTCCTTTGGATATGTTACCCCAAAAGGACTCTGTCTGGCCCTCCACTGGGCATCTATGGAATGTGGGGATTGTATGGCCAAGGACTGGTCCAGTCTTCACCAATGTCAATGGACATGTAAATAAAAATATTTGTCACACACGTGTCTTGTCTATGACCAATCAAGTATAGAAGTCTCTAAAAATGTAGGGCCAATTAATCCACCAAATTTACACCTAGGGAAATAAGAGAATTTTATATCTTTTACTGTGACCCAGATAGGCAGTAAGATGGCTAAGTATGTGTGAACTAGCCGTGCCCTCATTGCTCCAATACAGCATTCTAACAATATCCCAGATTAGTCCTACGTACATAAAGGAAATAGGCTTGTGTGCAAAAATGTCCAAGTCAGTTGCATGTCACAATTAGTGTCCCTTTTACCATTTCTACAAATTCTCACTTAGCATATCTACTCACACTCTAAGGGGTGGACAAAGACTGTTGTGATGGCGAGCACTGCATGTCACATCCCAAGATAGTGCACAACATATTCACATTGACAAAGGGCACATGTCTACCAGCCGCTATAGCAACCACAATGTCTGCCTTATTGAAGTTGAGTTGGCAATAGGGACTCACCACAAAGTGCAAGTCCTCAGTCAGCCCCTTCCTGTGGATGAACAATGCATTCAAAATTGGGAACCCTCTCATGCTTTGACCACTGTGAGCAGATAGGGCAATGTGTCTAGGGATGTGTGGTGCACTGTACTCAGCATACAGTCATATGCAGTACCACCATTTAAAGGGTGGAATCATTATGAGCCAATGCCAAAAGTAACAGCTGGGAGAAATGGCTATGACACTGGCACTACAGGGATCAATGCTACATGTCCCCTCTTGTGTGCAGCACAACTGTGTCCCTGAATCAAAAACGTTATCTGAGAGAAAACCCTAACTTTCCAAATATGGGTATTCACAAAAGGCATTTAGGAGTAGATGAGGTCAGTATTCCTAACTTTATTACTCCTAAATTCCATTTGTGAATACTAAAAGTCGTAAAGTTAGGACCTACACCTGGATTACTTTTGTGAATTGGGCCCACAGGTCTGCCATATGCAGTTTAAAATTGACCAGCTAAATGACAACATCCTGCATGGGCAGGAAGTTGAGCCTCCATGCACAGGAACATACAATTCCAATGATGCTGACACACTTGCACTATGCAGCAAGTGTGCCAAGGTCTGTGCATTGTAGATGGACTCAGCGCCAGGCTCATGTGATATGCAGGGGGTTGACGGAATCTGAGGTACCCAGCGCATATATCCATCTCCATGATGGATAACAGTTGCAAATTCAATATCCACTCAAGGCCATGTCCCGAGGATGTGTTGTAAATGGGCAACAATGTGCTGTCCAACTCGGTGAGTCAAACCTAAGATGTAAAACTTCACAAAAGAGTGTCCCTAGACTAGGCCGTAAATCCTACTTGCCACCCTGGTATCCATACAAGTTTACTGTGCTCAAATCTAAGGTATCCTGACACAATCCATCCTGCTAAGTTACATATCATAACCACACTTACACATTCAACGGATAGTCCAGTGATAGTATGAGTTGTATACAAGGTAAAAAGCCACACTCTACTGTTAAAATCTAGTTTGCAGTGTCAACATTATCAGCGCCATCTTATCCCCTTTTTGGGCCCATTCGCGCTCATAAGTGGCAGCCATTTTAAATGTCATGACCTCTCTGCCCACCGCCGATAGCCAGCACGTCTCTCTCTTACTCTCCTGACCTCGCAGGCATCCCCCGCGCGCTGACAGCCCCCGCTCTCACATGCTTAGGCCATAAACCCCTCTTCAACGCAACCCTGCCTCGGAGCCCCATCCTGTTCCCAGCTCAACATCTCCCTCCATTCCTTTCACGATCCAGGGTCCTTTGATAAAACCCCCCTTTCCTCTGTGCCCGATTGTCCTGCTCGTTCCCAGGCCGCCACCTGGCCCTGCGGATGCTGTTTATTGCCCCCCATACAGTAGGAAGCTTCTCCCATCAAAGGATCCACGAGTTGATCAAAGCCCCGACCCCATGAGATCCGATCGACCACATGCATTCCGTGAATCAGTGGAATGCGCAGCTGCGCGACAATCGTCACCTGTTGTGACCGGGGTGGGGACTTCTACTGTAAATGTGTGTGGGAACGGGCTTGAAGCGGGGATTCTGAGGATGCCTGTCCGTACTTCAAAGTATTTGCAAGAATGTGCCACATGCAATAAACTGTAATAAAGATCATAAACTTGTGTACAAGAGGCCAGGCCTCAGAGATGCGGTTAGAGCACCTCGAGAAGATACCCTGTTGTCTCAGTTGATGTGTTCTGCTCCGTCGGAATAAAACTTCTGTTTCCTGCCTTCCAGTCTCCAGCGCCTGCCTCTTTGTTTGGTAACTTGAGTGGTATTAGAGGCGGTTAGCGCCGGGCAACTATGAAAAAGGTCATCGGCCCTACCTTTTTCCACAATTGGCGTCCCAAACGTGGGGCCCATCAGTGACTTGTGGATCCAGTGGGAGAGGTCCTGACGACAGAGTGAACGACTGCAACGATCGGGAGAGCTCCTGTCTGATAGACCTTTGTCTGACAGCCGATCATCCGAACTTCACTGGTTCCGAACAGACCTCTCTCGAGTGATCTACGGTCCTGACTGGGAACCATCAGGAGTGCCGCGACGGTCACGAAGAATAGAGGACGATCGGGCGCTGATTCGGAAGACAAGACACTGTCCATGCGGTCCGGGTAAGGTCGTGTAACACGACAAATTGCGAAATGATTGTTTGATTGTTTGGAAAATACTAGTATTACTCTTTGAATTGTTGGTTCTTTTTGGAGATTCGCTGTCTGCAAACGGAGAAGAACAGGTTCTCTCTTTGCAGGTAGTGAAGGATAGGTAACGCAGACTTTTGTCCCAGTTGTAATCCGTCGTGCCAATCTTTCTCCCCCACTGATTGATTGTTTGGCCCGAACATAATCTCCTACGCCGACGACACCCAGCTGATCCTCTCCCTGACCAACGACCCCGCCGCCACCAGAGCCAACCTGCACGAAGGGATAAAGGAGGTAGCCGAGTGGATGACGACCAGCCGCCTGAAACTGAACTCAGACAAGACGGAGGTCCTCATCCTGGGCTCCACGACCACCGCCTGGGACGACTCCTGGTGGCCCCCCGCCCTGGGCACCGCACCCAAACCGACGAACCACGCACGCAACCTGGGCTTCATCCTGCACTCCTCCCTCTCCATGACCAGACAAGTCAACGCCGTCTCCTCGTCATGCTTCAACATCCTGCGCATGCTACGGAAGATCTTCTGGTGCATCCCCACGGAGACCAGGAAGACCGTCACCCAGGCCCTCGTCACCAGCCGACTGGACTACGGCAACGCCCTCTACGCCGGAACCACCGCCAAGCTCCAGAAGAGACTTCAGCGGATCCAGAACGCCTCAGCCAGACTCATCCTCGACATCCCACGAAACAGCCACATCTCCGGACACCTGAGAGACCTGCATTGGCTCCCCATCAACAAAAGAATCACCTTCCGTCTCCTCACCCACGCACACAAAGCCCTACACGATCAAGGCCCGAGCTACCTCAACAACCGAATCAACTTCTATGCTCCCAAACGCCACCTCCGTTCAGCCAGCCACGCCCTCACCGCCGTCCCACGCATCCGCAGAGCGACAACAGGAGGAAGGTCCTTCTCCTACCTGGCCGCCAAGACCTGGAACTCCCTCCCGACCGACCTGCGCCTGACCCAAGACCACCTCTCCTTCAGGAAGAAGCTGAAGACCTGGCTGTTCGAGCAGTAACGGCACCCCCCACCTTAGCGCCTTGAGTCCCTATGGGTAAGTAGTGCGCTCTATAAATGTCTTGATTGATTGATTGAACATTGTTGTTCGCGGATTGTTTTCTGGAGATTCTCTGTCTGCAAACAGGGAAGAACAGGTTCTCTCTTTGCAGGTAGTGAAAGGGTAGGTAACGCAGACTTTTGTCCCCGTTGTAACCCGTCGTGCCTACTTATTCTCCCCATTGATTGTTTGATTGACCGAACATTGACTGTTCGATATTGGTTCTTTTGAGGTATTCTCTGCCTGCAAATAACGAAGAATAGAAATATTCTGTCTAGTCTTTGCTCGCAGTGATAAGATAGGTAGTGCAGACTTTTGTCCCCGTTGTAATCCGTCATGCCTATCTTCTCCCCACTGATTGGTAGCCTGTTTAGCCCGGACCGCTTATTAGAGATGAACCATCCGGCTCCACTGGAAGGCACCCCTAATAAGGACATGTTTACGAAGCATGGATTGATCGCCATAGCCTATAGCAAGCTGTGGCATTAATATACGAAGAAGGATCAGAAAAGTCAGTGGCCACTGATAGGATCCTTCGATGAGGATAAAATAAGCGTGCTAGAAACAGCCCTTGGGAACCACAAGACAACGCCCACTATGCTTGATAGTCTCGGCATGTGGCGCAAAGAAACAGAACAACGTAAAAAGAGAAACGAAATTAGGTTGGAGAAAGAGCTGCGAAAGGCGGCCCACCTAGCTGCTAGGAAATTAGAAGAAGAGATTAAGGAGAGAGAAGAAGCCAAACAGAAACAAGAATTAGCGACATCAAGTCAGTGTCCGGTTAGAACACCCTCTACGCTCTACCCTGAATTACCCTCGAAACAGCGAGCCAACGATGATCTTTTGTTAGGTCCTCCGATCATCTACATGCCCCCTCCATATGCCCCTTCCCAACCTTTAGCACAGCACCCACTACCCCCAAGCACAGGCGAGAGTAGTACCAGAGCTTCGGTCCCCATGGCCTCCGCGCCGGCCGAACCCCTTGTACTAGATACAGCACAAACAACAGTGTTAGATGAACCTGAGGCCCTAAGACAGATTCCGCAAGAACGAACAGGTTAAGCAAAGATGAGCGAGCGGGGATTGACAAGATAGTGAGGACATTGGTAGAAAGAAAGGAGAGTGAGGAGCACATCACGGATATGTTCAACTCATATGCGGGGAGCCACAGACAGCACTTTGCCGTACGATTGTGTTATCATGCCCTGAATGCGTATGAGGACCGATATCGAGACAAAGGTCCCGAGAGCCTAATGACTCTGTATAGAAAGGTCGATATCGGGGATGAGGGCGAGTGTGACGTGACGGACCTCCTCATGCGTACGCTCGAGGTTTTCCGCCAACTCACTGAACAAGAATCGGAAGCTAAACCTACGACCCCCGTAGTGACCGAATCACGAACTGAGCAAGCTAGCACCATGATGCCAATAAGAGAGGCTGCCCCCTACTGGGTTCCCCCACGAGGTCTGGGAACACACGATGACGTCAACCACCAAGATTCAAGAGGGAGGGTAGTGTACAACTGGGTCTACCAGCCATGGGGTCGGCAAGATATTCTGACGTTCCGGAAGTCTCTGCCCGATTTGCGTAAAAACCCCACTGCCTTCTACACTGAATTAGGTACAGCCCTAGGTTCAACGATTATGACCCTAGCTGACATTGACTTGTTTTTCGGGTTATGTCTGCCAGCTGATGTGTGGAAGCAAATCCGGAAAGTCGACCACCTTGAGCTGTTTGGACATACCTGGTCACAACTCGAGGGCATAGATAGACAGCGAGAGCCTGGACAGAAGCCTTTGAAATCCATTTTAGAACTCCCAGACAAAATTGTACAGAAACTGAAAACCCTGATCCCAGAAAAGAAAGTGCACTGGTCGATAGTAACGGCCTGTCATCAGAAACCCCAGGAAGACGTATCAGAATACTTCTCCCGGTTTGAAACAGTGTTCTCCGATTACAGCGGCCAGGACATGACCACTGCAACCGGACACCATCTGTTTGTCCAGAATTATGTAAAAGGTCTGTCGCAGGGATGCGTGGCCAAGATGGCGGCTCGGTAGGACGTGTTCTGCGGTGGCTCCCCGGACCCGATCCCCTGACCGGGACTTTTAGCGGACCTTCCACCCTGCCGAGCCAGCCACCGACGGCGGACAGTGTCCGATATATCCACAGTGCAGCTGGGGCCAAGGGCGAGGCTCCGAATCGGAGGGAGGCGCCGTGGAGCGGAGACGGCTCGCTGCAGCCTGAAGGCGCGAAAACGGAGGCCCGGGCCCCGGCGCTCAACAGCCCAGGGGGACTTGCCACGGCGACTCCAGCACCGGCGCTGCGGCATCGGAGGTTCCGGCGGCGATTGCGGGGGCCCGGGTGTGGTGCCTGGCAGCGGAGGACGGTGAGCCCAGCAACAAAGAGGCGGATAGAGGGGCGCCGGGTCCGCCGGCGTCCAGACCTAAGCGAGGCCCCGGCTTGGGCCTAGTCGCGGGAGGTGTGGCCGAGTTCACCCAGGTGGCCTGGCCTGCAAGCACGCAGCACCGGGCGGGGCATGGACGGAGGCAGCAGCGGACTGGAGGCACACATCAGCGGGGGGTCAGGAGTGTGGAAACCCCTCGCTGTACACAGGAGCTGCCGCGGCCCCCAGGAGGAGAGCTGAGGACCCGGGGCACCAGCGGTGACTTGGCGGTTGGTGCCGTGGAGGAGCAAGGGGGACAGCGAGCAGCCAAGGAGGCACTGGGGGCGCGATCAGGAGCCCCCCAGTCCCAACAGGCAAGAAGTGACCTCGCAGGGCCCCATTGAGAGCGACTCCGCCCGCAGCGGCGCCCGGTGCCCCAACGTGGACTGCACACCGGTGTGTGTGGGAGATGGGGGCCCCCCCAGTGGAGGAGAGGGAGTAAAGACCGCCGGAAGGGCTGAGAGAGGTCGGGGCCACGGTCCACGCGGAGTTAACGGCCCGGTCCACGACATCTGGGCACCTGGAGCCAGGGAAGTGTGGTGCGGTGGACCCCGCGGCATCTGGGAGGCGCCCTGAGGCGCACGCAGCATTCGGCCAGGCCGCAGCACAGCCTACGGAAGGGCCCAGAAGGAGGCGGCATACTGCAGTGGTGACGGCCCTAGGGAGTGACAGCTCGACCCCGGGCAGCAGAGGGGCTTGGCGCCCATACAGAGAAGGCGAGCGGCGCCCGGGAGGCGGCCAGGACGCAATTGCGGTCACAGCGGGAGATCCCCCCCCCCCCACTCCCCCCACCTGGAGGCATACCTGGCTGAACCGCGACTAGGATCTGGGAAGGCCTGAGGTTGCGGAAGGTACCGAGCGAGTGGCCAGCAGCCCAGGGATACCAGGCGGGAGCCAGCCCTATAACTCTAACGGGAGAAAGCAGTGGGGTCGAGGCTTGTGGCCTAGGGAAGAGGCCCCTGGGACACGATACCAGCCTTTTAAGACTACGGCCTGAGCGCATCGGAGCACCCTGCCGAATCACGCGGAGTCCTGACCAGGCTGGGCCCACGGCTGGGATAGCCATGTCGCTCCGGAAGGGGAACCGCAACATCTCGGAGATGCTAGTCAAGGGACCCCCTAAGCCAGAGAAAAGCCCGGACAAACCGGCGACGACGCTCCCCCCCGGGGGGAAAGATCTGCCAGAGGGCGAGGCGCCAGCGACCAAGGCGTTCATGGAAACCCTCTTCGCCTCCCTAAAAGACGATATTCAAACGTTCCGACAGGAAATGACCGGGGAGCACAAGGAACTCCGGCGGGACGTCGACGAACTGGGGGAGAGAGTGGCGGCCAACGAGCTCTCGGGCCAGGCCCGCAGCGAGGAAATAGAACTCCTTCGGCAGGAGATCACCCGTCTTCATGATCAGCAGATGGATCTCCAGACCCACACAGAGGATCTGGAGAACCGCTCCAGACGCAATAACATTCGAGTCAGAAATGTGCCGCTCAAGGCGGAGGGGGACGACATGGCGGGATACTTGCAGGCGCTCTTCCGGATGGTGCTGGGGGAAGGAGAGGACTTCGCGGTTCGAATTGACAGAGCCCACCGTGTGGGCCCGGCCCGCCGGACCCAGGGCCCCCCACCGGACATTTTGGCCTTTCTGCCGGACTATCCCTTGAAGGAGCGCATCCTGAGGGAGGCTCGTCACAAGCAACCCCTTCGCTTCCAAGATCACAATGTGGAACTCTTTCAAGACTTGGCTGCATCCACCCTACAAAAGAGGAGGGCGTTTAGGGTTGCCACTACTTTCCTGCGTAAAGAGGGGGTCCCGTATTCCTGGGGACACCCGTTCCGCCTGGTCTTTAAGTGGAATGGCACCCTCCACCAGCTGCGTTCCCTGAGAGACACGTGTGAGGTGCTAGGCATCCCCTACGAGGACCCACAACAAGACGACGTGGCAGACCGACAGTCCTCTGGGGCCGGGACGGGCTCCCCCGGGAGGTCAGGGGACGGCTGGCAGACTGTGCGGCGGAACAGACAGCGGAAGAAGCCTCTCAAGCCCGATCCGGACACAGTGGCCTTGGAACAGGCTGCAGCAATCCAGGAAGTATCCAAAGACACGGGCGCTGGCACCTAAAGGGATTTTGGTGAAGGTCGACATCAGATAAGTTTTGGCTCCTGGATGGGGGGGGGGGGACGGGGGGCCGTGAGCCGCCACTGTCACACACCCACTCATTGACTCATCCACCACAGGCCTAGACTGTCTCATGATTGGCCTGGGACAATGTTCACCAGTTGGGGGGGGAGGGGGGCAGGGGACTGTTGGGGGGGAAGTTGGGGCTTGGGGGGAGGGGGGGGGGGGAGCTCGGTTTGTTCACTATCAAGTGGTGTTTGGTACTAGGGGTTGGGCTGGTTGGAGGTCTAGGGCACGGCAGAAGGGACGCACACGCACTCATGGCTGCTGACACCATACGTATCCTCTCACTTAATGTCAAGGGACTCAATAATCCCGTCAAAAGAAGGGCAGTCATCTCCTTCCTTGAGCGCTCGGAGGCTGAAATATGTCTGTTACAGGAAACGCACCTCTTGGCGAAAGATTGGCACCGCATGAAGGCTAGGGCCTTCCCCCACCAATTCTACTCCGCGACTGGCGAAAAGAAAGCGGGTGTCGCTATACTCGTGGCCAGGCACTTCAAAGGGCGGGTTGGGAATAAAGTGGCTGAAATCAGGGGCAGGCTCCTAGCACACACGATACATGTAGGCACCTCCTCCTTCACACTGGGCTCCATTTATGCACCCAACACCAAACAAGAGGTTTTCTTGAAAGGTGCGCTGTCTGAAGCGCTCTCGGGAGACTTGCGACTGGTACTAGTGGGGGGGGACTTGAACCTGGTCATGGACAATGAGAAGGATAGGTCTGGGAAGAGGTTCGGGGACTCCGGAGCGCTGTCAGTGACAGGGAAGCAGTGGCTAGGGGACAGAGGGCTCACTGACATCTGGCAGGACAAACATCAAACTGCTCCGGGATACACCTTCTACTCTCACGTGCATCACACATATGCCAGACTAGACCACTTCCTGGGCTCGAATGACATACTTCCCATGGTTCAGGACATTGACACCACACCGGCGGCACTTTCGGATCACAACGCGGTGACCCTCCATATGACCGTCCCGCGTACTCCTCCACATAGGGGCAAGTGGCGACTCAGGGAAAATATACTGGCACGCAAGGGAGTAGTGCAGCAACTGTCCCAAAGCATAACCACTTATCTAGACCAAAACGACACGGGAGAGGTGACCCAGGCGACACTGTGGGGGGCGCTGAAGGCGGTCATCAGGGGCGAAATCATGGCGATCACCGCGGCCGAAAACAGGGAGCGAAAGGATCGGAGACGGGACTTGGAGACACAGGTGCTAGAACTGGAGCGGGTCCACAGCCGGACAGGGGCCCCCCGGATTTGGCGCAAGCTGAAAGCGGTCAGGGCGCAGCTGGCGAGTCTAGATCTGGACAGGGCGGAATATGCGGCACTCCGTCTCCGTCACGCGTATTACGTGGGGGGAGACAAGACGGGCCGCCTGCTGGCCAGCAAACTCAAGGCCAAAACCGTCCGCTCGCAGATCCCTGTGATTCGAGGTGACGATGGGGGCGAGGTCCGAGAGGATGACCGCATAGCGGAGGCATTCCGGACTTTCTATGAGCAGCTGTATGCCGCCGATCAAACCATGGGGGAGGAGGAGGGGAAGACCTACCTGGAGTCTATGGAGGTCACTGCTCTTAACGATGTGAACTCCGCAGCGCTAGATGCTCCCTTCCGCCTGGAGGAGGTCATAGCGGCCATCGCCCGTCTTAAACCCCTGAAGGCTCCGGGCCCGGACGGCTTCTCCGCAGGCTTTTATAAAACCTTCTGCCCCATCCTGGCGCCAGTCCTTACAAAGCTATTCAACTCATTCGAGGGCCGGGGCTCAATCCCAAGGGAGATGTTGGAGGCAGAAGTCGTGGTCCTTCCAAAACCGGGCAAAGACCCCTCACGCTGCGCAGCGTACAGGCCGATCTCGCTCCTCAACGTGGACATTAAGCTCTTCACGGGCATCCTGGCCTCCCGGCTGGGCCCGTGCCTCCCGGGCGTTATCGACCCTGACCAGGCGGGCTTTGTCCCCTCCAGGCAATGCGCGGATAATACAAAGCGCATTATGCATGTCATAGACAAAGCATACGCCAATGCCTCAGACGCAGCACTGCTCTCGGTGGACGCCGAGAAGGCGTTCGATAGGGTGGACTGGAGGTTCCTGGAACAGACACTGGTCAAATTCGGAGTGGGTCCGCGATTCCGCTCCTGGGTGGCGGGCTGCTACACGTCCCCGAGGGCGACCATCAAAGTCAACGGGGTTAGCTCTAAGCCGTTTGACATCCAGAGAGGTACGCGGCAGGGCTGCCCTCTCTCGCCGCTCCTGTTCGCCCTTTATATCGAGCCATTTGCCCAGCGGATACGGGACAACCGAGCCATAGCCGGGATCAAGTTTGGAGGAGTGGAGCAAACCATCAGCCTCTACGCGGACGATATTCTGGTGGCGGTGGATAACCCTCGGGTCTCTTTGCCGGCCTTCCTATCGGAAATGACCGCGTTTGGGGCAGTGTCGGGCTTCAAAATGAATGTCCAGAAGTCCGTCGTCCTGCCGCTAGGTAGCAACACCCGACCAGCTAACAGGGCTTCGCTGCACGTAGGGGGGCTTGAGGTCAGCACCACCGTGCAGTACCTGGGGATAGACCTGACGCCGTCCACCGCTCAAACGGTCGACCTTAACTATTCCAAGCTGCTGTCGCGAGTCCAGGGGGACATCGCGAGGTGGAAGCAACACAGCCGCTTTCATGGCTGGGCCGGGTGGCGGCCATAAAAATGTCCCTGTTGCCCAAGATCCTCTATGTGTTCCAAACCATCCCGGTCACTCCCCCATTGGGGATGTTGAAGAAGCTACAAGATGCCCTGCATCACTATGTATGGGCGTATAAAAGGTCCAGACTGCGGCGTGACCTGGCCACGAGGACGACAGCGGAGGGGGGTCTGGGGGTTCCGGATCTCAAGCGCTACTTCCAAGCGACTCAGCTTAGATTCCTCCTGGAGTGGTCCCGGCCGACCTCGGAGAAGCACTGGTTGTTCCAGGACAGGGCCATGGCGGGCCTGGCCCTCTGGAAGGTCCCCTTCCTGGCGCGCCCAGACAGACCACCGTACCTCAAAAGATCCCCCATCACCAGGACCCTCATGCAAGTGTGGGATGCCACCGCGGTCCCAAGGGGCCTGACGACCTTTCCCTCCCCCATGACGCCTCTGCTGGATAATCCGGCGTTCCCCCCTGGCAGCTCCACGAGCGCATTCCCACAGTGGCGACAATCCGAGTGTTGCTCAGCGGGCCACCTCTTCGACACGGAGGGCTTCATGACATGGAATGCCGTGACAGCACACTATTCACTGGATAAGCCACTCCGCTACCAATACTTCCAGCTTAGGCACTGGCTGACGCACACCGACGTGGCGCCTTTGGTTGGGCGCCCCCTCACCCCCTATGAGCGTTGGATAGTGACCAAAACATCGGACACAAGGTCCATCACGGAATTATATCAGATGCTGTCCCCTCCCCCCCTTTCGGAGAAATCTGCTGGGCAGAGGCGCTGGGAGAGGGAACTAGGGCGCGCTCTTTCAGCTAAAGAATGGCGAGAAGTATACCACCGTGCTCATCACACGGCCAGGAACACCGCTAGCAGGGAGGCGGCGGTCAAGATCGCCTACTACTGGCACTTGACCCCTGAGCGTCTACACCAAGGGAACCCGAGCAAAGACCCTAAATGTTGGAGAGGGTGCGGGCGCACGGGGACCATGCTACACATCATGTGGGACTGTACCGGGGTACAGGAATATTGGACGGCGGTACTCAAGGACATAGACACTCACTTTGACACCGACATTCCACGATTCCCAGCATACGCTGTTCTCGGACTGCCGAACGACCTGACGTTCCCCCTCAAATCCATGAGGGGAAAACAGATGGGACTGGCAATGGGGGCAGCGACGCAGCACATCTTGTCACTCTGGGGGTCCACTAGGCAGCCCACACACACGGGGTGGTTACACCGGTTATGGTACATCATGGGAATGGAAAGGATACAGGCCTCGCTTACTCAGTCCTCCGAAACCTTCAGAGCAACCTGGCGTCCACTCATCACTCTACTTTCCCAGGAATTTACGGAGCTCACATGCCCGAGGTATCTCCGGGTCCTGAAATTGGCGGAGGGGTTTAGTGATGAAGGGACCAGGGCGGAACACAAAGTCTAGCCTCTACACAGTACAACCAACTTCGGCGCTACAAGGAACACACCGGGCGGGAGGGGGGAGGTTGGGGGGGCTGGGGGGTAGTTGAAGGGGTAGGGTACAGTAGGGGTGGGGCGGGAGGGAGGGCTTGTTGGGGAGTTGGGGGAAAAGAGTTCGGCTGGCCGCAGGGGGGCGTGCCCCTCCGCCACGATAGCACACCCGGGCGCCCGGACTTGCCTCACCTCATGGACACTCAGAGGGGTGCGCTGCTAGGTCGGGGACGGGCGCCACGAAATCGCTTTCTGTTTCTTCATGTATTGAATGTATACCATTGCTTTGTGGAACTCAATAAAAATATATTTGATCAAAAAAAAAAGGTCTGTCGCAGGAGGTCTCTCAGAAACTACAGGCCAGCAAGAGTAGTTGGGCAGCCTCCAAACCCGCCAGATGGCCCAATATTACGAGCACCAGAAAAATGAAAACGATAGAGTGACAGAAAAAAAGAAGAAAGACTTAAAAGAAAGGGTGATGATAGTGCAATTGCAAGGGGCGACTATAGGACGAGAGCACTACAAAGAGAACTACCAGACAAATGTCCCTAGGAACGCACCCCCTAAAGACCGTACTCCGACACCCCATGTTGGACATAGAGACATTAGCGAGGACCAGTGTGCATTCTGCAAGGGATTCGGCCATTGGAAATACCAGTGTCCGGTTCTGTTGGAGATGAACAGAAATAGGGACCCCAAAGACGTAGCGGGTGGACCGAGAAATAGAGGAGAGCAACGGGGGTCCACGAATGACACGAATAACAATAGATCAAACAGACCGAATACATTTGACCGTCCCCGACAGAACCAGTACCAGCAGTCTGACTGCGACGATGCCCGCGACTTCGCATAGGAATGCCTAGGGCAAGGGAGGGATCCAGTCGAGCTCTATGTTGACCAGTAAGGTCCTTATGTCACCGCTAAGGTCCTAGGTACGAAGTCTCCATTCCTGGTAGACACTGGCGCGACACGTAGTGCGTTATCTAAATGACTGATTCCAAGGGCACCCTTGTCTGGCTCACTTGTAACATCGATAGGTTTCGATGTAACGCCCTCCACTAACCCTTCATCCACACCGATCTCCTTCGACTTAGAGAACAACACAACTGACACGACGTTTCTGCTTTCCTCCAATACTCCTGACGCCATTATGGGACTCGACTTGCTGAAACATTTCCGAGCTACTATTATATGTTCACAAGACGGAGTTAGAGTTTTTCTGTACGACAACCCAGCTCTGTTCAGATATTGCCCTTCCCGACGCATGTTTTCCATCACTGACACTGACTCGTCCCTACTTGACACCCTGCCTCCGTATCTGTGGGCCAAGACAGATTCAGACGTAGGACGCATGATGATTGACCCAGTGCATATCACTGTTCGATCGGACGCAATACTCCTGAAACTCCCACAATATCGGATATCGCCCGAGGGCGAGAAGGCACTGGTAAAGATTATTCAGTCACTGATAGACGCAGGAGTGGTAGAGGAAGTAGTTAGCAATGTTTGCAACAGCCCTATCTTACCCATCATAAAGAAACAAGGAGAGGGAGATGAGAAAGCGTACCGCTTCATCATCGACCTTCGAGAGATCAACAAAGTAGTTGTACCCCAGTACCCCGTGGTCTCAGACATCACAACTATCCTGACTTTGATTCCTTCTACTGCCACCACCTTCACTGTCATTGACCTCAAAAATGCTTTCTTCTCAATCCCCATCCATCCAGACAGCTGATACCTCTTTGGCTTCACGCTAAAAGCCCGCTCATATAGATTCTGTCGAGCACCCCAAGGCTACACAGAAAGCCCCAGCATCTACAGTCAGGCCCTCAAGAGACAACTGGACGAAGTCCAGTTACCCGATGGAGTGGTGTTGATACAATACGTCGATGACATCCTTTTAGCGGCCGATACCACTCCACTTGCAGTCACGGCCACCATTCAACTCCTGCACTTCCTTGCGGAAAATGGACACAAGGTCTCCAAAAAGAATCTGCAATTCTGCCAACCCCAGGCCACTTACTTATGCCACCTTTTTTACAAAGACGGAAGGAAACTTACTCCCGACCGGATCCAAACCATTCTAGAGACCCCTGTCCCTAAGACGCAGAAACAAGTCCGCTCCCTATTAGGCCTCACCTCCTTCTGCCGGCAGTGGTTGCCAAACTTCAGCCTCATTGTAAAACTGCTGCTTTCTCTGCTAGCTAAAGATGTCCCCTTCCCACTCCCTTGGACCCCTGAATGCCAAACCTCCTTCATAGAACTACGAGATGCCCTTTGTTCAGCCCCTGTCCTAGGAACCCCCGATTATACGAAGCCCTTCTCCCTCTACACCCACGAAAGGGAGGGATGTGCTTTATCTGTCTTGACCCAGTCCATTGGCCCAAAGCAACGACCATGCGCTTACTTCTCTGCCACTCTTGACCCCGTAGCCAGAGCCTTGCCTGCCTGCCTTCGAGCTGTAGCTGCCGCTGCTATCTCTATCTGACAAAGTGAGGGGATCGTGCTCTCGAATTCACTTACGGTATTAGTACCCCATGCAGTTGACACCCTCCTGAACCAAACTAAGACGCAACACCTGACGAGTGCACGACTGACTGGATACGAACTGACTCTGCTTGCACCCCACAACACCCTGAAAAGATGCACCACACTGAACCCGGCAACATTGTTGCCCCTACCGGAGAACGATCCCAATGTGTCCCCTGTACATGACTCTGTGACCCTCACGGACGAACAGACTAGGAGTAGGGTTGACCTCAGAGACACGGCTTTTCCTGACCCTGATGGAGAGCTGTGGGTGGACAGCTCTTGCATCAAACTCCCTGATGGCACCACCTCAGCTGCTTATGCGGTCACCACAGCCCGAACTGTAGTAGAGACAGCCCGCATCACACAAAGATCTGCCCAGGCGGCAGAACTAATTGCCCTGACACGAGCATGCATCCTAGCAGCAGGAACCACAGCAAACATTTACACCGACAGCCAGTATGCCTTCGGGGTGGTTCACCATTTTGGGCTCCTTTGGAAGGAGAGGGGATTCTTGACCTCACACGGTACCCCCATCTTACACGTAGATCTAGTCTCCGCCCTGATCGAAGCCGTCCTCCTCCCCAAACGACTTGCAGTCATCAAATGCCAGGCACACAAGAAAGTGACAGACATTATTGGACAGGGAAATGCACTAGCCGACATCACTGCTCGGACCACGGCTGAGAATAGGATGATGACACGCATGTACGTGACCAGGTCACAAGCAGAGAAATGGATAGACGCTAGGGAAACTATTAGGGACATCCAAATGGCCAGCTCACAACACGAATTGACTGAATGGGCACGGGTGGGACTGAAAGACGATGAAGGCTGCTGGCGAACAAAAGACACGAACAAATGGTTGCTACCTGACTCATATCTGATTCCCATACTGACTATGGCACACTCCCCTGCACACATAGGATCAGCCCCCATGATCGAACTTGTCTTCAGAGTTTGGCACAATGACAAAATCACAGACTCCGACAAACGTCTGGTCCAACAATGCTTGATATGTTTGCAACATAACCCTGGGAAAGGAACTGTAGTATCCCGGGGAGGGTTTGGGGTTCCCAATCACCCATTTGAAGTCCTGCAGATGGACTACATCCAGCTAGAAAGATACCAAGGCCTGAAATACGTGCTTGTTGTGGTGTGTGCATTTAGCAAATGGGTGGAAGCCTATCCAACCCGCGACAACACTGCTATGGCCACTGCAAAGGTACTATTAAAGGAATTCTTCCCTCGCTACGGCCTTTGCCGAATTTTATGGAGCGACAATGGCCCCCACTTCGTAGCCGAAGTTATCCAGTTCATCTTGAAGGGGCTGGGAGTTAAACAAAAGTTCCACGCAGTCTTCCACCCCCAATCTGCTGGACTTGTTGAGCGGCACAATGCCACACTAAAACTAAAACTAGCTAAGATAGTGGCTACCACAGGACTGAAATGGCCAGACGCTCTCCTACTGGCATTGCTATCGATGCGTTCCACCTCCACCAAACACCACTTGACACCTTACGAGGTCGTTTTCGGCCGACCCATGAGCGTCTGGTCTGCACCAAAACCAACTTCCATTCATGACGTCCCGGACGTCCTAATGTCTGATTACTTGTATAAATTGACTGAAACCCTGTCTGTTATTCACCAACAGGTGCTGCATGCCATCCCTGACGCTTCCAGGGGTCCCGGACACAACCTGCAACCCGGGGAATTGTTCTAATAAGAAACTTCCAGCGTGCCAAGAGTCTGGAACCCCGGTGGATGGGCCCCTGGCAAGTCCTCCTCACCACCCGAACAGCTCTTCAGTGGAGGGAAAGCGCAACTGGGTACATGCGCACCACTGCAAGCGGATCTCCTCGACTCTGACGACGACCGAAGGCGTGACCACCCAGGAAGAGCTCCTGAACAAAGACCGACCATCACTGAACTGCTATCCGGACACAGAGACACTCGAACTGGCAAAGATTCCTGACCCCACTGTGCCATCCAGAGAAGGGTATAACCTGCGACGACAGGAGGGAGTTTCGGCTAAGCAGACTATTGACTAAGTCATAATTCTCAGATCGGTGGCCTAACACTACAAAGGCTGTCAGGAGAGAAAGCCAGACAAAGTTTTTGGTTCTGCCCGCTACCGAGCTCCCTTGAAGGTGATGGAAGCGCCCGATAAGAAGATGATGGAAGCAGCCGGACCTCTGAAGATACACTACAGAAACCCAAAGACTGACAAAATCCACAGTTCAAAGACAATTGCACTGTTTATTGCGATCCTCTTTTGCCTCCTCCTCATGACCACCCTCTGGATTGTGGAAGAAAGTGCACCCGCTCATGAGACATTCCTGACCACTGCGCAGCCTACCATCATGAAGGAACATTATCTGATTTCTCTTTCACCCCAACTCAGAGAAAGGCGAAAGGAGTTTAGGAACAACTCCTTCGTGCAACTGCTGCACCAGCACAATCTTGCTACCAATGCCACCAACCGCTGGATCTGTGGGCTGCTACCCCACGCCACTGGACATTCAATACCCTTTATCCCTTCACCCTTCTCAATTCACGGCTCCTGCCTTGCTTGGCTGATCCTCTTGCAAGAGAGCTATAGGGATAATGCCACCTCCAGCAAAACTATGACGCATTTCTTTCATGAGGTCTGGCGGAACAAAACGAAGACACACTTCTGCCCACAGACCTCCAACGACTCTATCCACATGGACATCCCTGTCAAAGAACGAATCAAAATGCAGGTGTTTAACAATCCGACCAGACCCACCTTCTCCTCCCTTCGGAAACGAACAGCTGCCACCCTGACTGTGGCCCTATCCGTCATCAACGTCACAGGCCTTATGTGCATAGAAGGGCTTGAGACACAGCTGGTGGGCCGCAGTGCTTGCCGCATCACCAGAACTTTGGACTCCACCGATCCACCCTCTTTTGTCTCCTCCTAGATATGTTGAAAAGGGAGGACTGTTAAAATCTAGTTTGCATTGTCAACATTATCGGCGCCATCTTATCCCCTTTTTGGGCCCATTCGTGCGCGTAAGCGGCAGCCATTTTAAATGTCATGACCTCTCTGCCCGCCGCCGATAGCCAGCGCATCTCTCTCTCTCTCTCCTGACCTCGCAGGCATCCCTGCATGCTGACAGCCCCCGCTCTCACATGCTTAGGCCATAAACCCCTCTTCAATGCAACCCTGCCTCGGAACCCCATCCTGTTCCCAGCTCAACACCTCCCTCCATTCCTTTCATGATCCCGGGTCCTTTGATAAAACCCCCCTTTCCTCTGTGCCCGATTGTCCTGCTCGTTCCCTGGCCGCCACCTTGCCCTGCGGATGCTGTTTATTGCCCCCCATACAGTAGGAAGCTTCTCCCATCAAAGGATCCACGAGTTGATCAAAGCCCCCACCCCATGAGATCCGATCGACCACATGCATTCCGTGAATCAGTGGAATGCCCAGCTGCGCGACAATCGTCACCTGTTGTGACCGGGGTGGGGACTTCTACTGTAAATGTGTGTGGGAACGGGCTTGAAGCGGGGATTCCGAGGATGCCGGTCCGTACTTCAAAGTATTTGCAAGAATGTGCCACATGCAATAAACTGTAATAAAGATCATAAACTTGTGTATAAGAGGCCAGGCCTCAGAGATGCGGTTAGAGCACCTCGAAAAGATACCCTGTTGTCTGAGTTGATGTGTTCTGCTCCGTCGGAATAAAACTTCTGTTTCCTGCCTTCCAGTCTCCAGCGCCTGCCTCTTTGTTTGGTAACTTGAGTGGTATTAGAGGCGGTTAGCGCCGGGCAACTCTGAAAATGGTCATCAGCCCTACCTTTTTCCACACTACCACCTCACCTCTGACATAAGTGCAACCAGAATTCTAAAATATTAACCATTTATTACTCAAGTACAACAATAAACGACCCTAAACTAACCCTAATCACTACTACTACTAATCTAATCTAAACGAACTGGAACAAAGTGAATTATAACCTAAACTATCTAATATAACTAATCCTAAACACGCAACAACATATCTAAGCCATTAACCCCCCTCCCACCTTTAAGGCGCATCATGAGACTTGACAAAGACGTCTAAGCTATACATAAACTACACAGTTATCCTACACAAATATATATATTTTTGGGTATTTTTCCTTTTTTTTAACAACAAAGACATCAATCCCCCACCCAAAGGAAAAGTAAACATATTCCTAAACACTAATGAATAATAAATATCTAAAACTACCTTAAAATCTAACAGTAACTATACCTACACTACAACTACACTACCTAACACTTAAAAAACATGCCCAGCTCTAACTAATAACATTATTTAACAAATAGGGGAAGGGAGAAGAGGGGGATGGGGCTCAATATGTCCAGTCATGTTGGGAGACCCAGGGCTTTCTTCATATCCTGCAGGTGCCTGGTATGCTCCACTATTTCCCTCAGAATCTCAGCCAGCAAAAAAATGTTGTCCAATACTGTTCTCCGGTCCTGCACAGTGAACGGCACCATGTGATCTGCTGGTGCAGGTGGCAGGTGGCATTGTCCCTTGGGTTAGTGGTGTTGAAGGGGGATGGGTTACTGCCTGTCAATGCAGGAACCCACGCCTGTCGCCAGAGGGGACCGTGATAGCCTGTGTGCCACTCTATCTCCCATGTGTTACACCCTCGGGCACCGACTTCCAACTCCCAGCTGCCTGGCTTCCTGGTACCTCCGTGCCATGTTGCGTTACCTCTTAGCAACCTTTCTGATGTGGAGGTACCGGTCCTTTCTCACCTGGAAGGCGTGGGACTCTAGCGACTGTTGTCTGTAAAATAAGAGTAATGACAAAATGTGAGTCCTGTAGACTATGTCGGTGTTCTCCATTTAACTCAGAAAAACAAGGTCAGTGAAACATGGGAGCCTACACTCTAAAGTAACATTGTGAAGTCAGAGAGTGACCTGTACAATGAAATATTGAATCCAGGATCAGTGACTACATGCTGGGGAGACGGGCATGACAGTGCATGGCATGGGACATTTACTCTCACAACCAAATGAGACTGTCAGTATCAAATTATGGTGCTATGACATACCCTGACTGAGGGTGACACGTACAAGGATTTGTGGGAGGGAGGCATTAGCCCTCAAGGTGTAGAGCCTCCCTCATCCCCTCCAGTAACACAGTGCTGCATCATATGTACAATGATCATGTGCAGCCCTGCGTGTCACCAGAGACGGCGTGAAATTCATCAAGTCAGTGCAAACACGGGCACTCTTACACAAGAGTGTAAGGGGGTCTGTGTGCAGGGGAGGCTTGTTAATGTGTAGGACGATTCCCTACCTGCACATGAGCAATCCTAGAACAGCCGTACTCACATTTTCATCTGTGCGGCATCATGCAGCATACATTGTAACACGTTAAGTGGCTGAACACTGACTTGTACGTGAGGTGCGAGCCATCTCTTCACCACAACTTCACAATAGCTGACGTGTTGCTGGCGAGAGGGGGAAACATTGTTTATTCAGATTTGTCAATTATGCATGTCTTTGATCCGCTATTATCACTCCGTTGACAATTTAACGATGCAGGCCTTTACAATGCAAACTGTTACAATGCATTCCCATAGTAACGTTCCCCTGGAGTCATAATGGTTATTGTGTTGTAATGGGTAAAGCATTTGACCAAATAGCGTTGCAGAGCCCTGCATTGTAAAATATAAGGCACAGCAATACATTTAGAGCAAAAGCATACAGGGTAAATGCATGCAGAGTAATGTCACAAACTCGGACAGAGGGGCTTGTACACTCGAGCCGGAGTCTACCAGGGAATGACCCCAAAGAGACAGCTTGACAACACCATTGCAGTGGCCAAACATGCCAATAAGATTCATCTATGCTAGCTGTTTGGAGAACATGCCATTGATATGCTTGGCTCAGAGCTATGCACTGCAACTATTACTGTGCCAACCTGTGTCTGAGCACGCACGCCCTGATAACCACTGCCTCCTTGTGCATGACCGGGCCCACTTGCATAGTCATCTCAGTCAAGGACGTACATGCATTCCATGTCTGCTCATACTCATCAGCAACACCACTCACATGTCTCCTCTCCTATCTGCACGCTCTATGATCCATATGCATGTGCTGTAGTGACAGAACCTATACATTTTACTTGCATGTTTATCACTGATTAGGGATGTGCAAAGTTACATCTGGAAGACAAATGCATAGCTCCATCTTCACTTACGGATTGGTACACACCTCTGACTTCCACCAAATATAATCACACTGTAGGCAAGGTACATGTGATACACACCCATACTGCATACTACAACGTCTATCATTTGACACAGACATTCATGACATCGCACTATGCCAATATATAATGACAGAACTCCCCAGTGGTGTGTGGGCCCTTGAAGATGTTGATATCCCCCTTTGTGATGAGAGGTCCTCCATCTGTGAGACATGAAAAGAAATGTGTGTTGGTATCAGACGTAAAATCACACGTGTCATATTCATCATACAATTCATTACCATAACTGACAATGCTACGTAACTGTACTGTTGCAGTTCATGTTGGCTATATGATTGGCTCTACTTTGCCTGCCCTTCGCACCAGATCCGTGAATGCTGAGTTGGGCCAAGCAAGACAATAATGCTAGCAAACTTGCACATACGAGTTGTGTGACACATTCACAAGACCCCATTTCCACACGCAACATGATGCTATACATGCTCTGTGTATGATGGCATTGCTGCCGATCGCACAAGGCTGTTTCACAGATGTTGGTGGTGTATGACACTCTGGAGATGTCCTATTTCCTTTGAACAATTGTTCATATCTCATACATTGTCATACAGGGCCTATGTACAAGGGCAGCATAGCAAACTTAGCAGAAAAAGGAGGAAATCATTTTTACTCTTCTTTTTGTGCAGCACACAGGTCCCAGAAACAATGCCTTCGATTGTTTATGTACAGTCACCCTACCTGTACAAAAACGATCTTTGCCCTGCACGCAGTATGTCACAAGGGGGCCAGCCTTGGCAATACAGTGCTAAGTGTGGCACCAGTGCAGTGGGAAACACAAACCTGCACCCTATGCTTGTCAATGTGATGCAGCGTTTTGTTTCTGATGTGGCAAAATTAGAGGTGAACGCAAGATGTCTTCCGCCTCACTCTACCACATTTTTGCACATGGGCACCAGTGTGTCACACACAGCATTTTTGTATTTTCGCAACAGTGTTCATATTTATATTTAGAGGTTGAACTTACCACACTGTAGGTCCAACAGATCCCCCTCATGGCCCACGCAATCCTGCCATCGGTGCTTCCATTGGCGCACAGTCCTGTCCACACCAAAGACACGATGCATCTGTGACCTCACACGTTCCCACCTGATTTTCCGCACACTGATGGCAAATCCTGAGATGATACGCCCCCCTCTCCATCATCAAGGGAAGGTAAAACTTTATGAGCCAGAGGAAGCCTCCCCAATGCCCCCTTTGACATCCTGCCCTCCCTGCCCACACCCACCATCTCCCTGCACACATTGAAACCCACTCCTACAAAAAAACAGCCCAATATATTTGCCCCAACAACTAGTAAGAAAATTAACTACCCCTTAGACAAACACCCGACAAGATTGAGGACAAGAGATAAAAATACACATAATAAAAAGTACATTACACTATCAACAGGACACAGGGCACAGCAACACTCTCTCAATAACCAATCTGCAGCACATAAAACCAAACACCTCCAACACTCTCCACAATCACCAGCAATGTGCTCAAAAGAGAAAGTGAAAGTGCACAGCACTCCTCCTGTAAATAGGAAGCATGCAGACATCACCTCTTGTGTGTTTGGAGCCCGTTTTTTGTCTATGCAGTGAAATTCTGCACGCAAATTGGCTTAGGAGTAATATTTCAAATTGTTCAATGTGTTTAGTGAGAGATTTTCCATCACGAGTATGAGAAAAACATTGCTTTAACGTTAATGCGGCTAGATTTTGCACGCTACGCGCAAATTATAACACAGATGAACAGGCTTAGATTTAATTTCATTTTAGATCCTAAATAACTCCCTGAAAAGCATTTTTTGCCCCAAATGACTCCCTAAAAATTATATTTCACCACAAATGACATCCTCCAAATTCATATCTTACCCCAATTGACACCCTAGAATTCACATTTAACCCCAATTGACACCCTAAAATTTATATTTTACCCCTCATGACACCCTAAAATTCATATTTGATCCCAATTGACACCCTACAATTCATATTTTACCCCAAATGACACCCTAAAATTCATATTTGACACCCTAAAAGTCATGTTTGACCCCAATTGATATCCTAAAAATCATATTTTACCCCAAATGACACAGTAGAACGTGTTTATTATACCACAAATGACACCCTAAAAAGTCCAGTTTACCACAAATGACACCTTAAAAAGCATCTCTGGAAAGAAGAGACATACCCACCATCAAATTATAATTGTTCTCTTCTCACCACTAAATGTTAAACTTTCACTTGTCTGAGTGATGTACTTATGCAGCAGAGAAACATGCACACAAGGTATGTGTGTTGTGTTATTTTATTGCACAAACTGTGCTTAGGTGGATTTTGTACAGATAAATCGCAAAGGACTGTCACAATGTGACATGCTCAGGTGAAGAAATTGTTTATGATTTGGTTCCTACGGGCAGTTCCTGCAGCATAAACTGTGGGGTGTGCTGCATCAGCCTCATCTTCTTCATCATCCTCAGCATTGTCCAGTGCATTTGGCACTTGTATCCATGGGGCATTGGTGCGTTCACATATATTGTGCAATACACAACATGCTATGATTATCTTGCACACAATTTCTGGGCTGTACAACAGTCTGCCACCTGTGATTTCAAGGCACCGGAAATGTTACTGTAGCATGCCAAATGTGTCTACAATGGCAAGGGTGTGTCCAGGGCCAAATTATACTGCCCACACATCTATGTAAAGTTAGGGAAACAACTGTAGATGATGTCACATATGTCTTAAAAGGAAGGTCCAATGACTTAACTTCCATTAAAATAATGGAACAAAATTAAGGAGGTTTTATTGTCAAGCCTGCTCTGACAATTTGTTATGATAGGCAGAGACTGTGTGCCGTACACCTTGGCCAAGAGAGGGCTCATTTCAGCCACAAGATTTGGCGACAGCGGAAAGCCGCTTATCTAAGATGGTGGGGACCCGGACTGGGATTATCCTTACATGCAAAAGTGTCTCAGCGTATGGAAGAAATATACCCAGGCAAAACCCCAGACAGGTATATGGATCTCGTCAAAATACAACAGGAATGCAATTACCCCTTATTTATGAAGGAGGTAATCTGCCAGTATATGTGCCATGGCTCCAGATGGACAAGTAACATTTTAAAGAGCTCTTCCCCACTAGGCAACAGAGCAGGAAAATTGATCAGATGTTTTGAGAAATATACTGTAGAAGTAAATTCTGCCTTAGGAGATATTAAAAGTGTATTGAGTTTTTTGATAGGAGATGAGACCAGCCTCATTTTTCGTAGAGCAGGTATTGGTCAAGTAACAATGGTATACAACAGATATGATAGTTTCTCTTTCAACAATGTCCAGCAACACATTTGGAAAAACCTCTGACAGACATACCCTGATAGACCAGACATTGGTGCCCTTATGTCAGAGAGAATAAAAAGAAATGTTTACTGATTTCCTATCAAGGATGAAGGAATGCTGGACGCAGGAGACAGGTCACATGATAGAAAACACAGGTGAAAATACATTTTTTTTTAATAATATATTTAAAAAGGAGCTGCCCAGCAATGTACAATCAGCTTCGACATTATAGTAGGACTACAGACAAAACCATGGCCAGAAATACAAGCCCACATACTTCATTTTTTATAAATGCAAACAAGAGAAAGGAAGAGACAGAATAGAACAGAAAGGGCAGCAGCAAAGATGGTGCCACAGAAACTTAAAAAGAGTAGCACAGAAGGAGCACTTGTGACTGTGCCACAAATGGCCCTCATGGCACCAGGACAAACGCAAGTACCAGGAGGGGAAATGGCAGGTTGGATAGAAAGAGGATAAAGAGATTTACAAAAGGTCAGGGAGCAGCACGCCTGGCAGCAAAAAGGACAGGGCTGCCGTGGTTTTATTGTGGCAACATAGGTCACTTTGCAAGGGAATGTAAGAAAAAGATGATAGATAAACAGGCCCTGGGATAGGGCACACAACAACAACAGGCTGGACCAACACAAAATCAATGGACCCAACAGCAAGGACAATGGGTTCAACAATCTCAGACTCACCAGGGACCTTCTCAAGGGCCACAAGCACAGTGGGTGCAGCAACCACAAATGCCACAAAGTATGCCACAAGGAACAGGAACACTTGAGACAGACAATCACAAGAACAAGTAGGAGGGGTGCAGTGCAAGGAGGTGGCCCCTTCCATATTCCACAACAAACTCGCAGAGATACACCAAACACCTTCTTCTCCCAGTGAAGATGCTCACAGAATACCAATGTGTGACCAGTACTATCGGTAACCAACAGCACAGGTGAGAAGCCCACTGTCAGGGCCGGACTGGGAACCAGAACCGGCCCTGGCAAAGTGCTCGGCCGGCCCCCCTCCCCCCTCCAAGAGGGGAGGGGAGGGGGGAGAGGTGCGACCGCGCTCTATGACAGGGCCGGTTTTCGGCCGTTTTTGTTACAGGGCCGTTTTTGCAGCATAACGGCCCTGTAACAAAAACGGCCCCAGGGGCCCAAAACCGGCCCCCAACCATGCGGCCCACCGGGGAATTGCCCGGTGCCCTCAACGGCCAGTCCGGGCCTGCCCACTGTAACGGTAGCTATAGGCGCTCATCACAACAGTTTTTTGTTAGATACAGGGGCGACCAGACCCTGCTTACAGGAGGGGAGACTACCACTTTCCCACCAATCAATGGACACACAGGGGTTCTCTGGGGTTGGTTTTAGGGTTCCTTTTACCAACCCAGTGAATATGAGGATTGGAGACACAGAGTTAGAGCAGCCATTGTTTTAGTTCTCAGAGGCACCTGTCACCCTTCTAGGTAGAGACCTGATTAGTAAATTAAACATTACAATTTTGTTCCTAGAAGATGGCACAATGCTATGTCACACATCAGGCACCTCAATGGGCGAAATGCTATCCCTGTTGGCTCAAGAAGAGCTAGGGCAGCAAGTAAGGACAGCACCAGTAGACACAGAGGCCTTTTCTGCAATGCATTTATACCCTAATAGCACACACACTGGAGTTCGAGAGTTCGAGAGTGTAGATACCAAAGGAAATACTGCTCAGATGCATGGAACCTGTGGATCCAGTGGAAGAACATGACATGATATTTGGCATATCGGACCTTGAGACTATATCAACATATGCAGTAATGATAGCCTTTGATTGGAGACAGGAGGAGTGGGGATCAATTGCATTTACTGACCGAGGATTTAAGTTAAGCTACATATCAAATTAAGAAATATTTTAGGACAACCCATTAACCAAAATAGTGGTGTTTAAAATGGACATCACTGTTAGAATTCAATTACAGTACAAGATAGAGCCAAGATATATGTACAGTTCAATATGGGAAAAGGACCTTGTACGGGTACCAGAGACCTTATGGACCAAGGGACCACATGCTGTAGGTCTGATAAAAGGGGCAAACCCTATAGGGTAATGTTGAAACCAGGGGTGAGACTGCCCAGGGTGGGCCAATATCCTTTGTCCAGCGAAGCAGAGAATGGCATTTTTACAATGATCAAGCTTTACTAGAGTTAGGGGTAATGTATGGAGGGACTTCACCTTGCAACATCCCTATTTTTGCAGTTAGGAAAGCCAAGGGCGGAACTTGGAGAATGGTGCAGTATTTTCGCCCCCTGAATGACATTCTACTGCCTGATATTCCATTGGTACCTGACCCCTCAATGATTCTGACAAACATGCCTACTGACTTCACTTATTTTTCTGTGATTGACTTGAAAAATGCATTTTGTAGCATTCCATTGTACTCAGACAGTCAATATTTGACCAGATTTTGTTAACGCCGGATACAATATTTGCATTCACGGTTGCCACAAGGGTATTGTGAGTCTCCAAGCATCTTCAACAGGACAGTAAAAAATGATTTAACAAATATTCAGTGTAAAAGTGCTCTTTTGCAATACGTGGATGACATTTTGATATGCAGTCCCACAGAACACATATGCAGACAACACAACATCGGTCTCATTTGTTTGCTGGTAAAGAAGGGATACAAAGTAGACAAAAATAAATTGCAATACAATTGAACACAAGTACATTATTTAGGACAACTAACAGCTAAAGAAACACAGCAGTTCTTAGTCCAACAACTTAAGGCAATGGGTGTTTGATTGTGCCACTTTAAATGTACCATTGCTAGCTACACTATAAGAGTCCCGTACTAATAAAAATAGAATGAAATGGACTGATGAAAGAGAGATGGCATTTCAGGAATTAAAAAAAGTCAATTACGAATGCTCCAATGTTTGGCACACCAGACTACAGCAAAAGATTTTAACGCATTTGTCACTGTAACAGATTGACAATGACTGCAACATTGACTCAAAAGATATCCAAGGGATATAAGCCAATTGCATATTACTGTGGACCTTTATGCCGTGTAATGAAGGGTCACTACCCTTGTTAGTAAGCACTAGCAACAGCATCATTTGGTGTCCATAAATACACAACCATAGTGATGGGATCACCACTAAAACTATATGTAGAACATGCAGTATTTGCCATCTTTCAAAAAACCAAGGACACCCTCATTACCCAGAGAGCATTTGGCTATGAAGTGATAGTTTCACACCCATTGCTGCAGTTGGTGCACTGTCACACAGTCAGCCCAGCAATGTGCTTTGTGCACCCAGTTACAGACAATGAACAGCTACATGACGGTGGCACATACATGCCTGATGAAGTCAGTGTGATTAGAGAAGACAATTTACCCCAGGGGGCATCGTACACTTTGTTGATGGTCCCTCCTTCATGGTTCAGGAAAAAGGGATCAGACAACCCAAGGCAACAGTTGTCAAATCTGAACAGCATGATTCCTCTGACACATTGCAAATTGTCAGCCAGATGTCACTGCTTTCTCATTTTTCAGCCCAAGTATTGGAACTAGTGGATATCATTGAAGCCCTACACTAGGCTTAGGGATTCGAAGTGAGTATCCATTCAGACTCACCATATAATACCACTGCAGTACACTCCAGCATTAAAAAATGGGAAAGGGTGGGATTTCTCAAATCTGTTGGGTCACCAGTAATGCACAAAGGTTTACTATCAGAGCTGATAAAAGTATTGGCTTTTCCTTCCTGGGTAGCTATGATAAAGTGTGCAGCACACACCAACTAGACCTCATCTCCAGAGGTAACGCCTTGGCAGATTGGGCAGCAAAAGTGGCAGCAAAAGCATCGGAGCCTTTTGCTGATTACGCCTCTACCAAAATGATCAGCAGGTAAGAGCTGTTAAAGTACCACCTACCTATACAGAGATAGCAAGATTGCATCTGTTTGAGTTGCAAAAACAGGCTCTTCCACATGAAAGAGAGTTGTAGGAGCTGCCAGGCTGTACCCAGTCAGCAGGAAATCAAATTTATTGGCAGGAGAGGTCCGCGAAGCCAGTGCTGCCACAAGTCCTGTTGCTCACAGCCCTAGAACAGTTACACCTTCGAAGTCACACAGCCAAGGAGTTCCATCTAGCTGCTATACAGGTAGACTGGTTTATCCCTAATTTGGCAGAAATGACCACCATGTATGTTGCAGAATGTGTAGTATAAATAAAGAACCATGAGGAATTTGTTAGATGTGTACCCCAATAGACATGAAACCTGTTTCTTTTATTTTTGTATAAGTAACCCCTGACGAAGGGCGTGGCCCGAAATGCATTGGGTGTAGTCATGATAAAGAATTTTTTTTTATTAATCTATAATCAGGATGGATCCTATGTGATGAAAAAAAATATGATTCACGAGACAAGATGAAATGAAATAATATTTCAATTGATTATCTGATTTAATATGGTGAATTAATTTTCCTTGAGTGCGGTTGGGGACGCTCCCTACTAGTTAGGGATAGTGCTAATATTCAGTTTCTTTTACCTCATACTCAGGAGGATCTAACAATCTGCACCAACAACTAGGTTTAACAGATAAATTGATACAGTAGTGAGTGCGTGAGTCTCATCTACTAGATATTGCTTGCCCATTCGCACAACAGAGTAAAGCAGGACCATTTGTGCATAATGATGCGAAAGCAGCAGCCAATTTGTTGTGAGAGAAGTCATACCTAGGTAGGGCATTCCAGAAGAGATCCATTCCTCGTAAAGAAAAAACATAAGCAAAAGGGAAAACAATACAAACATAAAGAAGAATAGGGATCAAGCAAAGGAAATCATATGTGCAGATAATAGACTCTAAACCTAGCTGAGGAATTTTCACATACCGACTTACATGCAGAGAATAGGGGTGAACGGTTTATAATAAACCCCATTGTCACCATCCTCCACTTTAACTTTTAATCCTGGCTTGGGAGTCTGAGAATAAAATAGGGAAGTAGATATTGCTGAGCTAGTTTTAGAGTCTATTATCTGCACATATGATTTCCTTTGCTTGATCCCTACTCTTCTTTATGTTTGTATTGTTTTCCCCCTCCCTATTGCTCCACCCCAGGCATTGGTGTGCGCAGGGGTGTTGTTTAGGAGCCCAATGATGAAGCATGCCACAATTTTGTGAGTGAGGACAGTTTTTCAAACATATTAGCTTTGCAGCTTGGCTCTTGGAACAATACATTGTTTACTCCTACTTCTTTTTGTGTGTTGGTGGATATTTATAGTTGAGGTCAAGTAGGAGTTCTTCCTTTTCCACTTTTGAGTGTGATTCAAGGATGTTCACCGTCAGGCCCCATATTAAGGTCATGGATGATGCAGGTTATACATATCAGTTGTTGCCACTGGCGAAATTGAATTTGGTAGAATAGTTGATGTATCAACTAGTGAGGGGAATGAAAACATGGAGTTTCTGAATAAATCATAAATACATTTTACAAGTGCATGAATTCACACCTACCTCCAACAGAGCAGTGCTCTTTAGGACATTACATGGTCAGAAAACGATTTGAACAAGTAGTGCAGGAGGGAAGTGAAATCAATCAAGTTAGTTGTAAAGAATGGCTACCGACCAGCAAGCGTCTCACAGCACTGGGGGGGGGGGGGGTCAGCTGATCATCCTGAGGTGCTGTGATTCAGTAGAAGAGCCAGGTCTTAAGGTCTTCCTGAATTGAGGCAGTGATGGTGATTGCCTGAGGCGGAGATGCAGGTTGTTCCAGGTCTTTGCTGTGTGGTAGGAGAAGGATCTTCCTCCGGCCGTGGTCTTGCAGATGAACCAGATGGTAGCCAGGGCCAGTTGGGTGGAACGAAGGTCTTGCGAGGGTGCGTGGAATGCGAGGTGCTGGGTAAGGTAGCAGGTCCCGCATCGTGTAGAGCTTTGTAGACGTGCATGAGGAGCTTTAAGGTGATTCTTTTGTTGACTGGGAGCCAGTGGAGGGTTCTCAGGTTGCTGGTGATGTAGCTGCAGTGGGGGATGTTGAGTATGAGTATGAAGATAAGATAACTCAGAGAACCATGGAAGGACAAAATATGCCTAGGGAGGGAGAGGGTAAGAACTAATAACCTCTAATGGTAAGAGTTGTTGAGGATAAGGGGGACCAATTTAGGGAACGAAATGTCTGAGGCAGGGGGTATGAGGCACGTTGAAATATACCAGTATTTGCATGAGAGGGACCACATCCTTGAAACTTGATTTTAGGCTGTTCTGCAAAGATCTGAAGCCTGAGTCATGGTAGTTTTTGTATAAAGGGAGAGGCCCATGTTCTTCCAGTTTGAGTTACTTTTCATTATTAAGGGGTTGTCTCCCGGCCGTTATTGTGAGTAAATCAATTTGCCAACAATCTATGTGTTTGCTTTTTCCCAGTTAACTGTTAAGTTATCCATATTACGCTATCCATATTTGAACAAGACCTTATGGTTGATTATATAATGTCTTCTCACCACTGTCCTGGGCTTTTGGGTAAATAGTGGGCCTTTGTTATAAGTAATTATGAAGTCTGTTGACTACTGAGGAAACCCTAAAAGGACAGCTGTAAAATACTGCTAACTAGGATGGGGACTTTCTCATTGCTATTTCTTTTAAGCTTGAGACAAGTCTGAAAAACCTGAGGACATTCCTGGGGTGTCTGTTGTCCAAAGAGAGAAGAGGAGAGGTTCTGCATTAATTAGAGTTCTATCCTTGCAGAGAAGATGAGTTGAGGAGAGGTCATCTCAACAGCAATGACAACCTAAAGCCCAGTCTACCTGGGCCAAACAAAAAGGCCACAGGATATGCTAGGGCGCTAGATCAAAGACACACTGCTTGTCTCTATCCCCCAAAACTGATCATCAGCAGATCAGCCTACCTGGTATATTAGAAAGCACTGCGGTCAAGTGTTTGCTGAGTGTGTAACCCTACCGTCCCCTGCAAATGAACAATTTTCTTAAGACCCCTTGGAATGCCTGCACTCAATGCTTACTGATACTGGATATAAGCTTAGTTGTAGGAAAGTGGAGTATTATGTAGTGAAGCAGGTTGGGTTTTACTGTGCAATACTTTCACAATACCCAAATATGATCCGTGGATTGATTCACTATAATAAATCCTTACCTCAGTCCTGGTAGAGTGGCAAAGAGCAGTCAGGCTTTACTATAGGAACATGTGTTAAGTATTTCAAAGTACTAACAGAGACAATAAGTAATTGACATGACTCAAAAGACATCTGCACCAATTTATAAAAATAAAGCAGATTTTGATATTGATTCAGACACTAAAACAAAGTCAGTCAGATAAGTATAAATGGAGTAACGGATTTAAAAAACAAAATTATATCAGTGCAAATCAATTCTGCAAATCTTTAGCATTGCAGTTAATGTTAAAAAGCACTAGTGACAATTGGTCACTTGAAAGTCGAGTTGCATGAAATCCAGGAAGGGTTAAGGTGATGCAGGTCCCAGGACCACGCCACGATGATCATTTTGATTTTGCCTGGCTCGAGAAGCCCGGGTGCAGAGTTGACCTGGCTGTCCATGGTGCTGATGCCAGAGCTGCTTTTACCACTTACACGGTACTAGTGAGGAAATGGGTGCAAAAAGTCTACAACAGGCCACTGCTGAGATCGGATGAAGGTGTTAAAGTGTTCCCTCAAGTTTCAACGTCGGGTACAGGTCGTGGTTGCTGGACTGACCACCAAAAAGCCTTGGCAATGGCAAAGTCAGCAAGACCTTGTTTCGATGTCCGGAGATCTGGGGGGAAATGGTAGCTGCCTGAAACATGCTGGAGGTCTTGACTACATTTCCCACTGTGCACTGGACCATCTACATTTGGGGGATTTCTTGGAGGGCTCGATGGGCAGCGGTTCTTTGGTTCCAATAAGCTATTTTACCTGCGGACAGCAGGAGACTAGGGCTGCTAGTTCAGGGGAGTTTAGAGTTGTCTTTGTGAGTTGCCTTGGGAAAATGGTCTTTCGCCTGGGACTAGTTGGAGTCAGGCAGTTCCAGGAAGATTGTCACAGGTGCAGGGTATCACGTCTTTGGGTTGTAAACCTTCCTTTGTCACAGACTCGGGTCTCTTCTGTGTCTGTTGTTAATAGTCAAATCAGAGCTGAGGTACTGGTATCGGAGGTGTCCCTTAAATACTAGATTAAAGGGCACTAGGGGTGTAGGTGCAAGTAGCCCGTGGGCTGCTTGCCCCAGCAGCTAATCTAACTCAGAGGTGATCACATACGGAGGTGTGTGTCACCTTTTCAACTCTGAAACCTCTACCCTGCTACTTTTTCAAAATGTCAGAAACCTTCCTTATCTATACACATCATGTTGCCCACCCTAGAGGTGTGGCTATCCTTCTGGGGGTGTGCACATCTTGACTGCTTCATTTTCCCAACTGCCCTGGTGCTAATGTGCCTGGGGGCAGGACGACAGCTGTTCCTTCCTTTGGGTGCCAGCCTGGATGCACATCAGAGGCAGTGAAAGCTTTGAAACTTACCGCCTTGAGGTGCTACTTCACTAACCATCCTGTCAGGGAGGTAAGTGACACCGCCTTCCCATCCAGGCCATTGTTTCTGACTCCTTGGATAGTTCAAACCTCCTGACAGTGAGTCAGATTCCTGTCTTGTTGGCAGCAGCTGTGGGCTGCCAGCCAGAGCACAGGAAAGGCTAGAACAAGCAGGTGAACAGACAATAAGGTAGCCACTTGGGTGCATGCAACATTGCCTCTGGCACCAGAATCATGTCAGGGGTGAGGAAGCAAGAGGTTTGGGACCAAACATGACCTATTTGGCGGGACCATAATGGAGCTAACCACCTTAGGGGGGGGACCTAGGTGCTAGTACATGTTAATCTATGGACCGCTGATCACCTATAATAGCCCTTAATGGAAAAGGCTACTATAGGAACATGAAAGCTTACACTTATATGTCTTCATCTTTAATATATTGCACCCTGCTTCCTGGGCTTAGGGAGCGTTCCTTAGGGGTGGCTGACATATATTAAAAATAGTGCTTCCTGCCACACATGGGGGTATATTTACAAGGGGATAGCACCATAAGAACTTCACTTTTAGTGACGTTCTGGTGAGGCCATGCCCTTCTCCATATTTACAAAGTGGCGTAGCGCCACTTTTAGGGGCTTAAAGTCACCTTGTAAATACATCCCCATTACATGCATCACTTTGCTTGAAAGGGGTGCGCAATGAGTATTGCTCTGGGCATTTCACTGCAACATACATTGCTTTTTGAACCTGCCCCATATTTACAAGAATCTGTAAATCTGAGGCCGAGCCAAAAAATGAATGCCATGCAATAGTAGGCGTTAGAATGGGACAACAAGGAGAAATACTTTGATTCCTCCTCAGTTTTGCTTTTTCTATTTGTGCTGCATTCTGCAGCACACATAGAAAGAACAAAACACATTTGCCCACATAAACAATCATTTAATAATGACTATTTGCTTCTTCTATGTGTGCTGAAGAATGCAGCAGAACACAGCACGCATAAAAGTAACAAATCACCATTATTGATTCTTTATGTGCAGGAAGGGACACCTTCCTGCACATAAACAATCATTCAACAACAACAATAATCGTTATTGTCTCAGCAATATGCCTTAAAATATAACACATATTACACATTTTATACATAAATACATTTACATTTTGAATACTCCCAGGACAACAATCCATAAAACATAACAATTGTCAATTATAACTTAGTTCTGTATAGAACTGGCTAACAATGTTTCTAGTAAGGAGAATACGAGGCTTCATCAAACTGCATCTGTAGACATTGTCAAAATTATATGTAATTTATTCTATTAAGGCTGGCATAAGCTATAGCACAGCATAACATTTCACTATCCTTCATTACATTGCAAAATCCCTCTGGTTACTCATGTACTATTGCCCTGCTGTAAGATGTATTATACAGTAATTATTTCGATGCATAATAGCGTCAGTCTAAGTTCACTTCACTTCATCAGTTTGAATACTTGTTGTTGATACACATTCATTCATTCTATTTAAAAACCACATTGAGCAGATGCATATACAGCACAGAGCACATCTCCTTAATAGTAGATTAAAAAACTGGCAACCATAATATCCCTTTTATCAGAATACATGAGGATCTTGGTGTATTATATGATATGGCTGTTGGGTCTTATCATTGAGTACACTCACAGAGACCTTTCTGAGTCCAGTCAGTATTGTTTACTAAGCCTTAGCTCAACAATGGGTAGTGGTGGCTGTGAGCAGTAAGGCTTGGCAAATTATAAAGCATTAACGAGCACCACACAAAGAAATAAGAAAATCACACATCAATAAAAATACACAACACTAATTTATCAAAATTGAGCATATTAGGGCAAGTAGATCTACAAAGATGATGTCTAGGAAGTCAGAAACCTCTGACAGTTAACTGGCAACCAGAGCGTTTTTAAAGCATGATCCTAACTTTAGACATCAACCGACACAGAAGTCAATGGAGTGGTCCTGGTGCCGAGGGATGCAGGCAAAGAAGCTCAAAAGGATGCTCTGGCAGTGATGTAGTCGATGGGGGTATCTCAGAGCTGGTTCCTCGGACCAAGGGTGATGTGAGGCAACTTTGGCCACAGAGATCAAAGTCCCTCGAAGTACTAGGCATTACAGCAGTCGGACAGCTGGTGCTGAACTACTGTTCTTGTTACACAGCAGTTGGAAGCAAAGCCTTTAGTGGGAGCTGGTGTCCTTTGAGTACAACAAATCTGACTTGGACTAGCACTCCTGGGTCCCCCAGACTGAGGTGCGAGTTTGTCTATCTTGGATTTTCTCTTTGTGGTGCTCGGTGACTGGTAGCAGTAAATCTTCCAAGAGGGCTACCACTTTGTTGGTTTGGGTTCTTTCAGGTTGTGTCTTAATGGAGCATAATCCAAGGGTTTGGCCACCTGATCCTTGGAGTCACAGGCCTTGGCGAAGCTGGGAAATTGACTTTTCCCTGGTTCAGGAGCCGCAGGCACTGTCTCAATCTTGGTAGCCTAAAAGTGCAGCTGGTGCAGTCCTCTCGATGGTGCAGCCTCTCTTTGCACAGGTCAGTGGCAGCAGGACAATCCTTCTTTGATCCTCTTTACTTCTCCAAAGTGAAGTAAGAGGTAAGGTGCCTGGGGTGCCATATTTACTGCATAAATGAGCCCCCAGGAGACCACATGGTAACTAGCCAATGGCCTACTGGGTCACCTCCTATTTAGGATTGAATTTCCTGTGATGTGTGGCACCTGGCTTTCCCAGAGTACCCTGGTCTTGCCTCTTTCACCTTGGCACAACCCTTCCTTGATCATGAGGAGCTGAGTAGCCCATCCTAGGTGTGTGTCTACTTGTGGGCTGCGTACCCACAGGAAAACAGGATTTTGCACTGGTTTCCCTCTCTAGGCCCTGTCTCTGAATTATCTGCAGGAACGAAAGGCCTCCTGCTGAGATATGTTGTTAGCAGTAGCACTTCAAAGGCGACTTCACCTTTGAAGCCTACCTTTTGGGTAAACACCCTGAGTGGCCATCCTGGGAGAGAAGGTCACACCTCGCTCTGCGGCAACAGACTTTGTTTCAGGGCCTGGGACTTGTTCAGATATCTACCCAGGCAGTCAGAAACCCGTCTATATATCATGGCCTTTGTGAAGTCACTGTACTAGCTGGAGTGCAGGGTAGAAACTTTCTATTAGTCGCTTAACTTTAATAGTGACTTTAAATCTGACCTGGCCATCAGGTTGTATTTAATGTCCCCATTAATTTGATATTAAACTTGACATTGTTAGGTGGGGTAAACATCCCCTATCCCGCAGTCAGAACAATGACCTGCCTTCACAATGTAGTCACTAACCTGACTGTGACATTACCATGCATTCCTTTAACCTGCAAGTCGTTACAATGACTTGCTTTAGGGGGCGTGTTGTTGGACTGGTGTTGTTTTTTTAGTCTAACACCTTACCCACGGTTTCGTAGACTGGAATTGTAATGATATTTTATATGATTCCAAAGTCCAGCACCTCCCTAAGGCAAGTCATTGTAATGACTTGCTTGGTAAAGTCATGCATGGTAACATCACAGTCGGGGTAGTGACTGCTTTGGAAAGACATGCGGGATAAATGCATGCAAGGTTCCACCATATAACCATTAGTTGCTCCCAGTCAGGAGTTAGATGGATTGAAGTGCCAACCATTTAACCCTGTATTAGCCATTGGGGCTCCTAACCTTCCCTAGCAAAACGATACTTTAGAAGTGTTGCTGCTACAACATACTAAAACATATGTCTGACTTAATAATATGCAGCACCCTGCCATTTGACTCTATAGACCTTCTCTAGGGGAGACTTACATATATTACGTATGGGATGTGGTCCCTTTGCCATAAGGTGTAATGTGACACACTGATCTATGGCAAGCTGGTGTCCATTTTACTTATGATACACTTAGGATGGCACAAACAGTGATGCAGTCCTGTGTGCACATTCTGTCCTTCAGGCCCGGGGTATCATGGGTACCATATACGAGGGACTTATAAGTAAGTCATTACTTGCCGATTGGGTGTATCCATCCATTTAAACATAACTTTTGTTTAGGGTAAACACTTGCACTGAGGCATGGGTAGCAGGCCTCAGTTTACTCTCAGAGTCGAAAAATCAGCATCATCATCAGTCCAAAAAGTGGGGGTGAACATGCAAAAAGATGCATTTCCTTAAAGTATACATCAAAGTCATATAAAAACAACAAAGTGCAGGCGCATAAACAGTACAAATCACACTCTACAAAAACTAAATAGAAAACAAAAATACTGACAACCACAATATCAGTAAACAGTTTCGCGACTCCAAAGAATGCATTTTTAATAACAAAAAAAAATCTTACTCATAGCCCGACTGCCCAGAGATATGAAGCAACAGATTTTAAATATTATTTCATCATTAGTCTTAAGACAGAAAGCTAGGATGGTAATGGTAGAGCCAATCTCAAAATGCCTTAATAAGGGATATTTCATTATGGGACAGATCCCCCATCTAAACTTAAGGACTTATTTAAAATCCCCTTGCACCACAGGTACGTCCCTTTTTATATGGGAACAAATGACCCACTGGCGGCACAAAGGGATTGTAAATAATCCCCTTTATATATAATGTGTGTTTCAGTTGAGGATGAATCTGGTCCAGGTAAGTCTTCCAGCCTAGGCCTACCCTGCTTACCAGGTAATCGTGGAAAATACTATGTGATCTTGATGCAGCAAACTTTTTTTCTCATCTAAACTTAAAGTAACATTCTATCACAAAGTTATATGGTGCTGCACTCTACCTTACTTGGATCAGTCCATAAACCCCCATTGTAATTCAGTTAGTAACCTCCTCCTGTGCACCAGCCAGGTACCTTGATATAAACCCCCACATATATAAGCATCCTCCAACAAAAGCTAATATACTATGGCCTTTGGATTCCAGCCTGATCCACAGCACTGGTTTAATTGCTGCCAGATCATTGAACGGTGTTAGGCAGAGTTCCATATAAAGGCTCTGATTTAGAGTTTGGCACACTGGGTTACTTAGTCACGAACATAACTTATATCCCTTCCGCCATATTATGAGTCCATTATATCCTATCATATAGAAACAACAGTGGTCCCTGGCAAGGAGACGGATGATCGAAAATGGGTCAGCCGGCCACCCCCTGGTTCCAGGAACCCAGCGCGACTCGGCGCAACCGGTATTATCCGGATCACAAGGTACATGCGGAATCGTGGTATTATTTCTACCCCGCCCCTGGACCTCAGAACTATTCTTATGCGAATAATGATTTACTATACAAAACTACGTAATGGTACCTACAAGAAATTCTCTGTCTAAAATTGGAACTTTACAGAGATTGTTGATTTTGCCTTACAAGCCCTTTTTGTATGTTGTTTGTGCCTGTGTATTGTCGTGGTTGGGTACAAGCTTGTGCCCCAGGCACGTGAATTGTCGAAGGTGTTATTGTGTCTTGCAAACTTTGATTTAAATATAAACCTTGAGGACCTCTGCCCGGCTGGGCATGTCTTCACTAATATAGAACTGACTGAGTCTATATTCATTTTCGATCATCCGTCTCCTTGCCAGGGACCACTGTTGTTTCTATATGATAAAGCTCCCCGAGGTCCCTCGCTGATACTAATTGGGGTCCCCTTGTTGTTTAAAATAGATCCATTATATCCTATGGCACTTGTAATAAGGCAGACGGGTATCCAACACGTTTGTGACGGACTAATCCATTCGCCAATCTCTACATCAGGCCCAAAGTGCTAGAAAGGCAGTACAAGTTGCCACCCTTAACAGTGCTCTCAATAGATTATTTCTTGCCACTCGTAGTAGATCTAAAGTACCATACCCCAAAAGGCCTATTCCATAAAGCACAGCTGCCACCGTTTTGTGCCTCTATGTCTGGAGTATAGTCAGATAATTCGACAAAGAGGGTAACCTTGCAAGGTTCTAGACAAGAAATTGAAAGGTACAACAAACTACCCAGGTCAGTTGCATCACTGCTTTCAATATATATGAGAGAAGTGTCACTAAACACTACACCATCATTCATTCAAAGTGAGGCAGGTATTGGCCCTTTTCATAATGATCCACAGAGAACCTATCAGCATGTTTTATAAAGCTACATTTCATACTAAAGAGGCATGTGATGAAATACCCAACATTTAAGCAACTGGCTTATGTTGCTTGTAGAAAATGCAAAGCCTAAAAAAACAGCTAGTATAGAACATATTTTATTTTGCAGCCAATCATATACGAAATGCATAACATCTACATCTTACCGTATGCTTTATGTGTCTGCTTGCCCTTTTCGAAAATGGTCAATTGGTAACATGTAATTTCCTCTCAAAAAGACAATTTTGGAACACCCTGAAACCATTAAAAAAAACATAGAAATGATCCAATGGCTAGACATTTTCTGAACTTCATAAGAACATTTTGCTATAGATACAATTCTCAGACATCCCAGAGTGAGTAACAGAACCACAGTGCTGAGAAGACTGCTATTATTGATGCATAATTGACTTGCAGATAAAGGTTCCAGGAGTTCTGAATCTTAACGAGGAACAGATAATAAATGAATGAATATGTAAAATATTGGTTTCATCTCTCTCCTCAGCTATCTCTTTTACTTGTTTTTAGCGCCCCTTTTCCGAGTAACACTTAATCATCATGTTTTTTTGTAGAGGGACATAGCGAGAACAATGAACTAATGAGATTTCCAGAGACACGCTTGGTATTGTTGCATTGACTTCTTCAACTACCAATATCAGAGTCCTGTGTGGGATGGTGAGGTGAAAGGAGCACCCTCCTACAACTGACCGGACTATTCATTGTTTATTCTTCTCCTGCTGCATTGCACATGCTTGGCCTATGCCCGGACCTAAGCTGGTCTATTCTACACCCATCAGAGCACAAAATGTGTTGGGCTGGGGCACCTCCCAATGTTATGGTTAAACTCATGAGTCAGGGGACAAGTAGAGCACTGAGCAACTTAAAAACAGAATTGTGCACTGGTTGCACAATTAAGTTGGAGGTTTATCTACTTTGTATGATCCGAATTTAATAATAAAGCAATTTTCCTGGGTTGGTCCTTAAATTAAAAAGAACTCTAGTGATTTCATTGTGATCAATCCTAAAAAGGTTGCTTTCTTTAGATAGCAGGAAAAAAGGCTGTGCCCCTGGGTTCTTTTTAATAATCCATGGCTGCTTTCAAAGCAATCTGTTCCTTTGTTCATAATGCATCATCTCAAAATAATCCTGTTCAAGCATATTTGATTCCCATGGGTATTCACATTTTATACACCTGGGGGCATATTTACAAAAGAATAACACAGGGCAGTGCTGCAAGTAATTTAGCAGTCTATGCAAAGAGTTGTCATGCTGTTCCTACCAAAAGAAAGGATTGGTATAGTCAGTGATGTGAGTGGATTATGGGAGGGTGGTCAGAAGTTCACCCTGGGAATCCATTTTGTTGGATTTAATGCCCTCACACACCCTTTCAGGTGTCATGCTTCATCATTTGGGCTTGCTCCTCGTTGGGTCAGGGGTGCAATACCCAACGGGCAACACCTCAAAGAGGGGCTCTTTGGCGGAGATCTTTTTCCAACTGCCGTATAGATGAAGTGTGGGTATGGGGCCAGATACAGGTGGTAGACGTGGGTATAGTGGGTTAAAATAAAGCTAGTGGTACCAAGGGTACTTTATTCAGAGGGCCTCTGCTTTGGTTAAAAACGATTACCCTGGAAGGGAGTAATGGAAAATAATGTTTCCAACTCTGATCCAGAGGTTGTTGTAGTCAGGTCAACATGTTTCACCCTACAGAGAGTATATCTAGTGATTCTTCAGGACCACGATTGACTATTTTAGCAGGTATCTAAATGTGAGTAAAACTGTCTACACTTATTTATATAGGATGTGGTGTATGTATGCTCCTATGGCTAACACAATTTGTGTATTAGGAGGGATAACACTATTATATTACCCTTCTTCGCATTGCGATTGTCAATACCTGTTGAGAGAAAGGCACAAGCATATCACAACGAGCTGTTGATAGAAATGTACATCATTGACTGTCATACTTGTGCATTTTACATGCCAGTGATGGTCGGTGCGTGTCACAACTCCATTGCACAAGAGTAGCGGGCACTCTCAAAAGTGGTAATTCTGTGAGAGTGACTTGTGAATATAACCAGACTAAAAAGTTATGAAATATGGTATTCAACAACTATTCAAAACTCTCCTAGCGTTAAAAACAATCAAACAACGACAGTGTCCAGCTGGTAAAGCTTCAGGGAGATCTTCCACCATAAGGCTGTATGTATAGGGGGAACATCTTAAAAGCTGCTGTTTTTTTCAAATTCATTGGTGAAAATTACAATTTTATAGAGACACATTCATCAGTCAAATGACAAAGTGAAACATCAAGGTTTTGTAGTTGAACATCACTGGGACTATAAATAGCTGGGATTGCTGGTAAAGGACAAAAATGTCTGTGTTTAGTGTGTCCTTGGTCTTACTTATCTTTGTATGTTAGAACAATATTACTGATGACATGGTATTAAAAACATGTAACTACGATGTTGCTGTAAAGAGAGGCCTAATAAGCTGTGTGTTCCCTCTCTCTGCTTTTCTCATTGGTATATGCGTGAGGGATTTGTACTCATTAAAATTGTTGTGTAGCCCCTGCGTATTCAACGAGGTTGTCTGCAAAACGGAAGTTCGGGTCTTATCGCTTGTGTTGCGGTATACTTTTACGGGGCCCTCTGTACCATGAGTTTATTGCGTGTCCGTTGTAACAGGAAAACTATCTCCGGCCTGTGGTGCAAAAGACTCCTCTGTATAGCGTGATAGCGGTATATTGGAGCGTTTGCCATGCCGGCGTGTATTTAACCGCGGCCATTTGGGAGCAGTGTCTGCTGGGCGCCCGTGAATTGCGCGGGCGAAATGTAACCATGTTTTAGGCGCTGTCCTATTTTTACGTGTTATAATTAGTACTAGGCTATGGAAGTGAAAGGGAAATTCCTTCGTTATCCTGCTCCATAGAATTCTCGTGTTGGAGTCACTTACTTGGTAGTATCCTGAGCTGCATGTCTAGCACCTACCCATCGCCGCTGGAACCGGGTGGATGGAGTATGTGCTCGGACTTCCTGTTTATATGTTTAAGTCAGAATGCCTCTCATTGGTTCTCTGTAATGGCGGCCATCTTAACGTGTGCAAAACGGCACAGAATGCATAATTTATACATTAAGAGGCTTTCTGAGTTTTTTATCATTGAATACTGGGCGGTTCAGATACATAAAAGAAGAGCTAGAACCCTTTAATTAACCCTTGTATTTCTTTGTCGTTATTACGAAAAAGACAACCAAAGAATAGTGATTCAAAAACACAGGTTTGCATGTTTGTTAGGGAGTAGTGGGCAATATTAGGACTTTAAGTATGTTCATGTCGTTATTGCAATTTCAGTAGGATAGTATTAGCCAGCATTATTCCGGGCAGTGTTATAGCATTTAAAAGTCTAGATGAAGTGATGAAAACGTATCGGCCATATTGGAATGGTGAAGTTAGTGTAAGAAAGGTTCTCCAACTGCAGAGTACAGGTGGTGGTGGCTGTCATCATTTGTTAAAATCACTAATCTTCAGTATATCCTTGTGTTTTCTTGTTTTGAGTTTTAGTCTCTCATTATATTGAGGGATAGAGTTAGGTTACATCTAGAATATCAATTAGAGAGTGGTCCAAGGTGTGTCTTCGTTCAGACCATTACTGTCACTTGATAACCTATGGATCCACCGCTGTTCTTTGTAGAACAACCCTTCTTTGGAGGCATATGGGCAAGCTTCCAGGATGAGCCATTGAATTGAGTCTGGAGTGTGATTCCTTTCTAAGAAGTGCTTGCACATTTTTGTGTTGTTCTTTTTACATCTGAAGTTACTGCGGTGTTCAGAAATTCTGGTCTTAACATTGCGTGTCGTCATGCCAATATAGTACAAATTACATGGGCATTTGATCAAGTAAATGCAGTTAGTACTATTACAATTTGTGTGACCTCTCATTTCCCATTTAAATGATTCAGATAAGGTGATGCATTTGTACTTCTTGGTGAATGGGCATGCTGCGCAACTACCGCAAGGGTAATGGCCTGTTACAGGTGGTAGATTCCATAGAGTATTTTGTCTGTTCGGTTCATTTCTGGTCTTAGGTCTAGTGTGGATCAAGATGTCTTTTATGTTTTTGGACCTTTTGAAGGCAAACCTTGGTTGGTCTATGTTTAAGGTACCAGTATTAAGTATGGGCCAATGGCGTTTCACTATTTTTCTTATCTGATTGGATTTTGGAGTGAATGTGGTCACACATGTCATTGGTTGGGCAGCTGTGGGATTTCTTTCTCTTAGTTCTATTAAACTCTCCCTATTGTTATTTTGTGCCCTCTTCATACTTCTTTTTATGTCTCTGGTTGGGTACCCTCTTTCTCTCAAATTTCTGGATAGTATAGCAGACTCCGTTTTGTAATTAGCCATAGTGCTACAATTGCGTTGTATTCTTAGGAATTGTCCAAATGGCAGGCTGGATCGCAGGGCCTTTGGGTGATGGCTGGTATAGTGTAAGAGGCTGTTGCGGTCTGTGCTTTTCTTGATAGAGTAGTGCTAAGGGATCCCCCTTCAATGCTTATTTTCAGATCAAGGAATGCTATCTGGTTGTCAGAAGCTGTGATAGTGAAGGCTAGGTAAGGGTTCAGAATGTTGATCCACCCATAGAACTCATTATATGAGTCTTTGTTTCCTGACCAAAAAATCAGGATATCATCTATGTAACGTCTCCATAGCCTGATATTTTCATGGTACGGGTTTGTTAATGAGGATATGTGGTTTTCCTCGAAGTTGGCCATATACAGGCACGCTATGCTGGGGGCATCTGTACTCCCCATGCAAGTGCCCTGTATCTGATGGTAGTAGGTACCTTTGAATTCGAAGAAGTTCTCAGTGAGAACTTTTTCAGCGCATTCCATGATAAAGGGAATTGATGTTGCAGACGTCCATTCGGTTTTCTCAAGTACCGCCTCAATAACATCTAGGGAGGCCCTCTGTGGGATGTTGGTATAGAGGGCCTCAACATCTAGGATTATGAGAAAGTAAATGTTCTCGGTCTCATTATAGTCTTGTAACAGGCGTAGTAGGTCTGTTGTGGCCTGGATATAAGATGGTATTTGATTCACCAGGGGTTGTAGGAAATGGTAGCAGAATTTGGACAGGGGTTCTAGCACTGAGTCTATACCGGAGACAATGGGTCGACCCGGGACTGGAGTTAACCCTTTGTGTATTTTGGGCAGCGTATAGAAATACGCCACCCTAGGGTTTTTGTTTACTAGGAAATCTGCCTCCTTTTTACTTAGCCAGCCTTGACACTCTGTTGACTCTACCATACTCTTGATGGACAGTGCGAGGTGTTCTGTTGGATTCTGTGTGACCGCCTTGTAGTATCTTGTGTTATCCAATTGTCTAAGGCACTCTGTCTCGTAATCCACTGTATCCATTATGACAGTGGCACCCCCTTTGTCAGCTTGTTTGATGGTTAAGGAGGGGTTGTTGGCAAGATTGTCAAGGATGTTTTTTTCTTTCTTAGACATGTTCTTGAATGTCGAGTGGTTGGGTAAATTATTGGTATCTCTTAGTACAGCTTGTTCAAAGGCAAGTACTTCACTTGGTGTCACACCGCTATGGGGGGGTGAAGGAGGAGGCATTATGTAAGCCCGAGTCATCATGGGGTTCATGTGGTTTACCATCAAAGAAGGCATGCAGTCTGACCTTCCTGAAGAATTTCTGCAATTCAACAGTTTGAAGGAAACTATCGGTTCTAGGGGTAGGAACAAACCCAAGGCCTCTTTGTAAGACCTCTCTTCTTCATTGGTTAGTTGGTGTAAAGAGAGGTTGACCACCAGACTTATTTCTTGTTCGTTTTGCTCCGGGTGTCCATCCCTTGGGGTGTTGTATCCTCCCATTGTACCCGTTTGTCGGTTGCGTTCCCTCTCTTTCGCCCTCGCCCTCTGCCCCAACCTCTGTCTACAAAAGGCTGATTACCTTGGGGGGCAAATTGAGGTGGGTACTGTGGTCCAAATTGTGGTAGGGGATGGGGGTATGGTGGGTACTGCCACATTGGGTGTCCCGGGAAAGGTACCTGCAGTGCGGGGTATTGATATTGTCCCCGTCTTCCTCCTCTTCAGCCACGTCGTTGGCGGGGTTGCCATTCATCCCCACTAGAATTGCTTTCACTTTCGGACCCTCTTCTCGAGGAGTTGTTACTAGAGTCGGAGAGGTACCCTGTATTTGACGGGGTATAGTCCTTTTTAAGGTATGGATACACTTTCTACTTATCAAAGCGATCACTGTCTTTTTGTAGTTTATTGACTTTCTGTTTCATCGGATAGTCTTTATGTTCACTGATCTCTTTGTTAATTTCTGCCAATTTTGTTTTAAAGCCTGGGTTAGTGACCGTGTTCTTGAGTGTCGCTTCTAGTGCCTGTATCTTTTCCAACAGGGTATCAGCCAGGCGTTTGGATGTGTTAACGATCAGAATCAATAAATCGTGTTTGGCGTTGTGACACGCACCGACCATCACTGGCATGTAAAATGCACAAGTATGACAGTCAATGATGTACATTTCTATCAACAGCTCGTTGTGATATGCTTGTGCCTTTCTCTCAACAGGTATTGACAATCGCAACGCGAAGAAGGGTAATATAATAGTGTTATCCCTCCTAATACACAAATTGTGTTAGCCATAGGAGCATACATACACCACATGCTATATAAATAAGTGTAGACAGTTTTTCTCACATTTAGATACCTGCTAAAATAGTCAATCGTGGTCCTGAAGAATCGCTAGATATACTCTCTGTAGCGTGAAACATGTTGACCTGACTACAACAACCTCTGGATCAGAGTTGGAAACATTATTTTCCATTACTCCCTTCCAGGGTAATCGTTTTTAACCAAAGCAGAGGCCCTCTGAATAAAGTACCCTTGGTACCACTAGCTTTATTTTAACCCACTATACCCACGTCTACCACCTGTATCTGGCCCCATACCCACACTTCATCTATACGGCAGTTGGAAAGAGATCTCCGCCAAAGAGCCCCTCTTTGAGGTGTTGCCCGTTGGGTATTGCACTGCCGACCCAACGAGGAGCAAGCCCAAATGATGAAGCATGACACCAGAAAGGGTGTGTGAGGGCATTAAATCCAACAAAATGGATTCCCAGGGTGAACTTCTGACCACCCTCCCATAATCCACTCACATCACTGACTATACCAATCCTTTCTTTTGGTAGGAACAGCATGACAACTCTTTGCATAGACGTACTTTTAGGGCACGTCGTGACTGGACCTTCTGTTCTCCTTAGAACATTAATTGCCCTTTACTCCTTATTTTTGATACCTAGTAATTTAGCAGTGCCATGCTGCATCATTTAAAAAACGCAAGCCAGCACCGTATTCACAAGAACATATTCACAAGAGGACAGCACACCCCTGAGTTTTTCTTGGGCTGGCAGTAAAAATAGCTGTCTAGCAACAACACAGTCACCATTGCACCATGGTGCAAGGGTGTCTGTGGTGCAGTAATCATTGTTTATGTGCAGGAAGAGACACCTTCCTGCACATAAACATACATTAAAGGTGATTTGCTCTTTCTATGCCAGGTGCAGAATACAGCACACATTAAAGAACAAAAAAGAGGAAAAATAAAAGTATTTTTCCTTGTTGCTCCAATCTAACGCCTGCTTTTCAGTGGTCGATTTGTTGCCAGTGACTCAGATTCACAGATCCTTGTAAATCTGGGGCAGCGTCAAAAGGCAATGGGTGTTGCGATGGAATGTCCACAGCAATACCCATTGCACGCCCCTTTCACGCGGATGCCTGCATGAAAGGGTACGATATTTACAAAGCAGTGTTAAGCCACGCAAAGTGGCTTAACGCCGCTTTGTAAATATGGAGCAGGTCATTGCGCCACTGGAGCGTCCTAAAAAGGGCCTGCACAAGTAATGGATCTACATTTGTCTTCCACTGGGAACCAAACACCTCATTGAAGCACTTGACTCTCACAAGGTAGCTAAGCGGAGCAGTCCAAGGCCAACTCAAGGGAGGTGGTGTGGGCTAGTAATCACTATTCACAGATACCCAAAAATAACACTCAATAAAAGATTGTTCATTCTGTGCTTTTTCTTCTGAAAAAGGAAAAAGTACATTTATTACACACACTACTCAGTACTATGCAGCAATTTTCAAGCATACACAAGCTGGTGGAAATTCTTCTTGATGACATTGTGCAATCACTCTTACCTCTCCCAAAGGGAGATCTAGATCCACAAACCACATGTCAAATCATTTACTTGTATGAAATTGCAATAATTGAGCATAACTTTGAATGAACACCCTTAATATGGTCAATAAGGCATATATACATTTGAACACGAGGAATTGTCAGTGTCATTATTTCATTAAAGCATTCCATTCACAGAAGGATATTTCTATGCATATCTGAGTGAGTTGTGGACTAAGCATGAGTTTTAAGGTGAATAACGCAAGATATACATAGCCTGTAAAGGATCTCACATTTATATTTACAATACTATGTAATTATAGACGTTTACTCCTACATGATGTTTGCAGCATATACTTTGAAAAACCTTTTAGCATAAAACACTGCACTTTAAACATAGTCCCTAAACAGCATCAGATTTATAATAACATAAATGAGCAATTACCACAGTTCATCCCTAAAGGGTGTCTGTTAACATGAACACTCACATTGCACCACTTCAAACCACAAGTCCTGGAGCCATAGTCTCTGCCCCTAGAGAGTGTAGTTCTCCCAGCTGAAGAAGCACAGCAGCACCCAGAAGGAGTTCTTGAAATTCTACAGAAATCCTGGGGGTAGTTGTGTTTTCAGAGTATCACCCCACTTAGGGTGGTGACCCTGGTAATTCCTTTGAGTGGAGGGTGCACTGCCCTGCAGCTCCCACTACACTTTAGCATCCCTTTGGAGGTAACCCCGTTCTCCTAGGGCCACCACATTTCAAAAGCCAGTAGTATTTCCTTATAAAATGCGGGCAAACTTTGCAGGGCATTATGGGCATTGCACGGGGAGAGAAGCGTCCTTGTTTTCCGTCATTTTCTTATTTTGTTTGATGGTGTGCACTGGATGGTGTGCACAGTGCTTTCATTGTTCAGGACATGCAGTCCCATTGGGCGCGCTGTGGGCAGGCTTCATCAGTGGGAGGCAGCTCGGGAAGCCCACCCTTGGCTGCCCCGGTTGGCTCCCTGTGCGTCTAGGACTCTAGAGTGCTGCTGTGGGAGCTGACAGTCACATACCTCCCGCTCCTCCCAGACACAGGGAGCAGGCAGGGCCAGTCATGTGGAGGGAGTATGGTGGCACTCCCCCTTCCTCTTTTTCTTTTTCTTCAGGGCCCAGAGATGAGGTCCTTGACCCCCTCCTTTCTTTGCGGGGGATGTGACAGCACTGCCTCATAACCTCCACTTCACCGGCCCAGTAATGAGGTTCAGGGCCCCTTGCTCACATCATGAGGGGGTGCAACAGTGCTCTCTTATTAACGTCTTCTTTACAGGGCAGCTTCCAGGCCCTGGCCCACCCCGCAGACAAGCTGCATTACGATGACGGAGTCCCACGTGCTTTGTTGCCTGCTTGTCAAAAAGACAATGGTTGCCTAACTTCACACAGCCATAGCTCGGTCCTGTTGGGCTGATTGCGACAATTTTGGTCTTGTTTTGCTCCTTGTGGCGAGCTTTAGCACCCTGGAGTACTTCCTTCAGGCCTCAATGCTTCAAAAGTGATGCCCTTTGCAGAGAGGTGGATTCACTGGTTCCCTGCACCAGCCTTTCTCCTTGCTTTTCCTCTGGGCTTCTCTCCTTCATTGCTCAGATGCTCAGTCTATTCCCCAGCTGGTCTTCAGGGGGTGTGAAGGGACCAGTGTCCCTGGTCCTGGGAGAGTGCCCCACTGGTCAAACACAGTCAAAGTCATTAGTCTAGATGACAGTCAGGGGGTTCTTCCTTCCAATTGTCCATGGCCACAGCCTCCAGTCCTAGTGTCCAGCATAGAAACACAACCCAGCGAGACCTCTCCCCCTTTGCAATACTTTTAAGTGGGGCCTGGTCTGGCCCATCCTGAGATGCCACATCCCTTCTCCGCCCATTTCAACCTACTTTCACAGCTTTCTGGGATACTTCAAGATGGGTTCACCCAGAAGTCACTTACCACATGTGCTCTGGGGGTCTCAGCTCCACACTTCACTGACATCACTGCCAGGGCTTGCCACAGCAAAACCTCAAAGAGGCCCTCACCTGGTTTGGCTTCAGGGTCTGGGCTTCCTCCCTTTGTTAAGTGGCCTTGGGCTGGCCCTCTTACTAGCACATGATGGCAGCTGGCTGATTGATGCAGAGCAGTCCACCCACCCCTTTCTCCTCAGGAGCTGACCTAATCAAGGTTAATTTCTCCCTTTGTGGTGGATTCCTTTCTTCCTGTCACCGGAGATAAAAATAATGAACCCATCCCAGCAGGGTGGCAACAGGCCTGGGCTCTGAACCTGAGTAGAGCCAGAGAAACACAGCATTCCTGGATTACCCATAAGCTGTACAGATATGACTTTGGACATTACAGAATGGTTCTTTTCACACAGGTTATACAATACAGGATGCTGTTTCCGGTCCAGGGAGGACCTGGCCTGGTAGTTCGGTCTGGACTGTTCCTGTGGGGCACAGGGTCATGACTGATTTGCATATGGCTGGGTCCAAACTGGGGTGGCGTAGTGGGAAAAAGAACTTTGGATTTAACCCAGATCTTTTGACAGGGGGAGAATGTTTGCATTGTCAGCATTCCGTCCATCATTTGTTTGCTGTAACACTTATCTTAAAAGGCAAACACTGGCTGTAAACATGCACAGTCCATTTTACCATGAGTTTACTGTGGGTGAGTCACAGGTTATGAGGCACCCCCACAGCAAATGGTCAAAAACCAGGTGATCAAACAGTGACAAATCCGGTATGGGGGAACATTGATGGGATTCCCTCCAAAATGTGAAATAAAAACTGGCTTGCATTTGTAAGATCTTATGACATTCATTTACTTGGAGAGACTTCAGCTATCTTGGAGCATTATCTTGAGAGCTGCGCCACCTATGCAATCCTTGCTCCCCCGTAACATCTGTTAGAGGTAAGGGGGCCTCCTTGTCTTGGTGGTAGTTTCCTTATACTGTCAAGTTACTGCTTTACCTTCTGACTATTTATATTTTCAGGCTCTTAAAATTAAGCAGGATTGGGCTTATAATATTTTATTGTTGAAATGTTACAGTGAGGATTTTGTGTTTAATAATGTTGATAATGTTATTAGATTTTTATTTTTTAATAAATATTTGACACCTATTATCTGTAGCTCCAATTCATATTGTTCTATTGATTTAGATGAATACTTGAATGCAATTCTGGGCCTAGTATTTAAATATGAACATTTCCAGGTAAATCATTCTAGAAAGCAGTGTGTTTTCTTCAATGATAAGCATGATAGATGGCAGACTTTTTCACACATTTGATGTTAGAGAAGAACATTTAATGCTCCTGAGGCTTATGGCAATGGTAGCACTTGTACCAAAAAATATATTGGTAGGGGTCGCTCGAGCATCATTTGTTACATTTTTGTATCTATAGAATATAATTTTTTGTCATATTGAATTAGATCAACAGGCTATAATGATCACAATCCTCTGTTGCTCTCTGTCTCTTTTCAATGGCTACAAAAGAAAATTGCCCCTGTTATACTATATGATGAGGCAACCAATGACAGGAGTCTAATCCAATATAAAACGAAATGATTACTATGACGGGGATGATTTATTCTGCTTAGAAGTGATTTGCCCCTCTAATGCTGCCCTCCGCACCTCATGTTTTCTCATTTGCATAACTTAAAAAATGTTTTGACAATCAAGAGAGTCAATATGAACAATCATTATGAGCAGTAAAGATTGTTCACAGTTTCTCCTTCTGAATGACCGGAACCACTCCAAATAATGCTGAAATTCTCCAGGCTTGGTTAGCACTGTTCTGCATTTCTGACTTTCCTTTTTCTGACTTTGGGTGTCGGAAATCACCTTTAACTGTCTTATTAGTGGATGAATGTGGTACTACAACAACATGCTCTTCTTTTGGATCTGCCAGCCCAGTAACTAAGTATATTGTCGCCAATGATGAGTTTTGACATGGTGGAACATCACTTCTCCAATGGATTCACCTTGTCCAGTCAAATTAATTGAAATATTCAGCTGGAAGACTTTGAAGATCATCACTTGCATGTATGGTGCCAGTATAGTACAATTGTGTTTATTTTAGATCCTGGAGCAAGCATAAAAAAATTCCAAAGCTAGGATATTGTTGGACTTGGTGGAGTCCCTTGAGTGATATTACCATCATTGTCAGCGCCCTCAGATATTGGTGCTGCTCCTTCTTTGAAGTATTGTGAAGCATCAGTGGGCAGTGAAATATGATCTATCTTTGTTTCTTCTTTAAAACCATAGTAAGAAAATAGCCACATTTGACCTAACACTAAACATGGCAGCAAAATAGCTACTTTTCATTCAATAGACTGGTAAACAATGACTCTTACATTTAATTTCTTCATATGCATACACATTTTAAATAATTTCTCTGCTCAATCAATTGAAGGTAATTTTTTAATTAAGGTTGATGTAAAAATTTGCTTCCCCAATATCGTTGTTTAATTTTTTTATTTTCAGAGATGCAGTTCTTGAAAACTGCAAAGATCATACATTGAATACCATTAGATTGGAAACAGGTAGCACCTGTTAATTACAATGATTAGAAATGACAGAGGTGTTGTATTGAGTGTGCCATAAAATCAAGCTGTTATTTTTATTCGTAGTAGTTTTAGTAGTAGTAATAGTGACCTTGAAGAAATAGTGGTAGTATTATTACTATCATTTCGTGAGGGTTAGTCAAAATTTTACTTTCAATGTAAGAGCTGCCTTGAGGGGAAATTAGCTGCATATGTTCTTTTAACTGTGCACTGCCTCATTGATTCAGCCCTGGCAAGGCATTGGAAACTTTGGGTCACATATGCAACTCTTACAGCTTTGCTGGTGGCCCCTTCATCAGAAGACGTCTATTGCACCTGTGGCAGTAAACAAAGGAACCTCATGTAAGATGCACTGCAAGACAAATGGGTTCACAACATTGATGGGGCCTGGGTAGACAGGTGCTCGCCAAGAGCAGAGAATCACATTATTATTTGAAGTACCAGCATGCACTTAGTTGTAGGCATCCTAAATCATAACTGAATGCAAGCTCTCCGTCACCCTAACTGAAAGCCTAGACTGCAGAGAAAACTTACTAGACTGTACATCACTCAACATTGTGTGAAATGTCCTGCAATTTTGGGGCAGCCATCTTTGGTAAAGAGGAAATCCTTCACATAATAATAAAAGAACAGGGCACACACTGTACTACCTTATGGATCTATTGGTTTTGTGAAACTGTTCCTGGATAATCTTTTATTATGCAATATTGTTCGCAAGGGCCCAGGTCACAAAAGATCCCTATCACCTTTGGAGTCTCCTAGAGCTCCAAACTGTCACCTGTCATCTTACAGCTATAAATTAAGCCACTTCATGTTATCCTCACAGATAACAGCATCAAGATACTACTCTACTATCTTCAAAACCAGCAGCATCATTTACAAATCTATCACAACCAGCACCCCAGCTTATCTTGCAGACAATCTAGCCAACTCTGGTGGATCTCAGTACATCTGTAGCCAGGACACTATCAAACTGCAGACTAAGACACGTTAAAGAGAAAAAAGGACAGCAGGCCTTTTCCATTTAAACACTCAGGATATGGAACAATATCCCAATATCCATCAGGATCAATTCTGAGCTTCTCCAATTTAGGAAAGAGTAGAAGACTCAACCCTTTAAAGAACCCAACTGCACAATACATTAACCATCCACAACTCAGCTTCCTCTCTTCTTTCTCATTGATTAAAGGATTCTCTTTGATCATGTACTGCTCTCTGCTGCCTTTTGGCTATGTTTGTGACATGGAAATACCACATATGTACATACAACCAAACTTAAATATGAATCATCACTTCTTTTGTGTAACCATTTAGGACACTACCGCTATGTAAAAAGCTTGAAACTGCTCTAATTAAAATACTATGACACTCATTTGAGCCTCTTCATGCTATATAAATCTGCAAAATAATAATAAGAAAAGTGTCATCAATGAGGCCACCACAGAAGTAGCAGACAATTTATCTACCTGTCAGACAATTGTATTCTAAGATTTTTCAGTCATTATAGCAAAGCATAGACAATCTCTGACTGGCTTGAATTTCCTGTTACCTGCCAGTATCTGTTATAGCACGATGAAGAATAATTGCATGAGTTACCACCCTAAATGATTTTTGCCAGTTCATCTCTTTGCTTTATTTTATGAGTTTATATCCATTTCTCAGTTTTCTATTTATATGCTTTTTACAAGAAGGTAACATAATCTCAGAGTCAAAATATTATCTAACATAAATTTTGTGCCCTAAATATTGTCTGCAAAAATAATACTCCATAGGTGCTGTCGGACAGGGGACCATAACAGACCTGGCAAAACTTCTCAAATTAGCCTTGCCCCCATTCCTTCGCTCTATCTCTTTTCATCCAACCATTCTCCATCTCTCTCCTTCAGTACTCTCTCTTCACCCTCTCTTGCAGATCTCTCGCCTTCCTCTTTTTTCTATTTCTATTTCTCTCTCTATCTCTCACCTTTGTCTTTCTCTGCCTTGGCACGAGCAGACAGGCTTATCTCACGGGAAGTGTGTAAAGCATTTGTGCACACATACAGTAATACAATGAAAACACTACAAATGGACACCACGCCAATGTAGAAAAATAATAGTAATCTTTATATAAACCAAACAAGACAAAAATGACAAAAATCCACAATACAGTAATAAAAATATGACTTTCAAAAGGTAGAACCAGTTCTTGTTCAAAGCAAATTGCAGATGGACACATTCAATACAGTACCTTGGATGCGTCAAAATGAAAAGCAAGAACAGCCGCAGGGAAGGTGTTAGTCGGTTCCTTACGTGCAGGGAATGAGATGCATCGATTCCTTACTCCAGGGGAGCTGATGAGTTAGTTCCTTACTGCCACGTAGGGGAGGTGATGCGTTGGTTTCTTACTGTGTAGGGAGGTGATGGGTCGTTTTCTTACTGTGTGGGGAGGTGATGCATCGGTGTCTTACTGCAGCCCCAGTGTCCTTGTTGATTCACAATCCGTGGTGCAATCCGTGAGGTTCAGGGATGCATCGGTTCTCGATGCGGCGGCTGTGGTCCCACGATGTGTTGGTTCTTAAAGCCACACAGCAGGGCCTACGTTAGAATCAGTGCAGCGATCTCAGCCTTTGTAGATTGGTGCACTCAATGCAGCGTGCAGTGATTTCTTGAACCGGGCAGGTGCTGCATCGGTTTCTTCAGTGGCACAACAATGATGCGTGGAAATTCTTCACATACTGTGGTGATGAGTCAGAAACAGATCATGATGCGTCGCTTTCCATCTCCCAACAGCAGGCTAAAAACAGTAACAGGCACCACTTGGAAGGTCAGAACTCCCAGCAAGGGAGTTCAGGGGAGCTGGGGGTGAAATATTTGTTTCCCTGAGACTTCAAAACAGACGTCAAGCTCTATTTCAAGCCCTTGGAGATCTTCCTCAAGCAGGGGACAAAGCACACAGCAAAGTCCTTGTCCTTTCCTTGGCAAAAGCAGCCACTGCAGACCAACCCCAGAAGGCACACGGCAAAGGGGCAGTACTACTCGTCAGTTTCTCCAGCTCTTTTCTTCAGCAAAGGTTCCTCTTGAATTCCAGAATTAATCTAAAGTTCAGGGGTCTGTGTCTCCCTTTTTATAGCACGAAATCCTTTGTTCTCTAGTGGCAAAGAAGCTCATTGCCAGTCAAAACCAGTTCTGTCCTCTCCGGTGCAGCTTCCTGGCAGGAGGTGGAGACCAGGCCCATTTAGGCGTGAAAGAAATCTTCTCCCCCGACTCTGAATGCAGCCCAGGTCTATTCGTCCCAAGTCTGACTCACCCTGGAAGGCAGGAAACACCTCAACCCCCAAGTGGCTGTCTGAACAGAATGCACATCCCCAGCCCTGTCACTCCAAAGCCAGACAGTCAATACACAAACCTAGCTGAGGCACACAGGATGGCTAAGCAAGAAAATACCTACCTTCTAAAAGTGGTATTTTCAAACACAGAATGTACAAATCATCCTCACTAAAACATGCATCTTTATATACTGAGTTCAGGCATACTAAACTTTATCTTCCCATTTTGTCCCAATGGTAATTTATATTTATAAGGTGTTATAAATAAACTACCATTCTATCATATGGGGCAGATAACCTTTCAATAGTGAGCAAATGAATTGGCAGTATTTCACTATCAGGACATGACATACAAATCAAGGCATGTCCTACCTTTCACCAACACTGCACCCTGCCCACAGGGGTACCTTTGGCCTTCCTTAAGGGTGACTCATATGTAGGAAAAGGGAAGGTTAGGGTTGACATGGCAGTATCAAACTGAGCACATACACTGCAGTGGCAGGGTTTTTTTTACATATGCAGGCTGCTTATGTGGGTTGCATAATCAATGGGGCATGCCCACTAGCAGCATTTGATTTACAGGCTCTGGGTGAACACAATGCACTGCACTAGGTACTGTCTAGTAAATCAAATATGCCAATCATGGAATCACAAATTCCTAACTAAAATTTACAGGGAGCACTTACACTTTGGCACTGAACATCAGTGGCAAAGTACCCAAAGCATTTAGACCAGAAAAATGAAGTCCAACACACAGCAAAATAACAGGAGGCAAAGGCAAAAATACAGGGGAAACACACCCCAATGATGCCAGGTCTAACAAAATACAATACTAGAATAATACATTTACAGAATATCTATGAAAATCCTAAAAAAGGTTACATTCAGAACTACCATTTACTTCAAAAGAGGTGATTACATAGATACCTCCAACAACTGCACTTAGAGGATACAATGTATGGTTGTGTCCGTTCGCCCCTGAAGCGCACATAGTGCCAGTACCCCTGGATCTCCACCCACCCACAGCTACACCAGCGCCAAGATGCTTCCCCTGCCGACAATGCCTCTTCTCCTGCAATGTCATATCTCTTGCCCACGGGCCCCCGCCCACCACCCCTTAGCCAGGACCCCACATCAGCACCAGACCTTGCCACCACCACACCAAATGGATACAAGATAACACACCAGGACCTCATCAATAAATACAGAGATGGAATAGGCGTTATCTACAAAGAATCCCACCTCTGCACAGTTGCCAAAGATGACACAACTCCCATCATGGAATATCTCAAGTTCCAACTCAACACCAATGGCAAGAGGCACCCTCGCATACAGACCACCATGCCAACACCCCTCATTCTGTGAGGTCATCTTCAACTTCATCACCCCTCTAACCATCAACTCCAAGAACGTCAGCTTCCTCAGAGACCTCAACTTCCACATCGATGACCCTAATGATCCCAACACAGCCCACGTACTTGAGAGTATGAACAACCTCTGCCTCACCCAACTTGTTACCAAACCTACGCACATCGTCAGACACATGCTGGACCCCATTTTCACAGTCAACAACAAAATCAGGTACAGCTCTACCTCTAAAATTGCTCGGTCTGACCAGTCGATCATCCACTTCTCCATCACAACCATCCTGACGCCCCCAACAACCAGATCAGGACGTCCCACTGGAGCCAGAACAAGGTAACTGAAAACCTGTGGACCAACACCCTTGGAGCCTCTCCCCCAGAAACCACTTCCAACCTTGAGATGGCCATCAAAAACTTAAACTCATGTATCACTGAAGGTGCCAACTTTGTTGCCCCCCTTCAAACCCTCCAAGCCAGGTAGACCCACCAAACATACCAGCTGGTTCATCCCAGAACTTAAATCCACCAAATACAACTGCAAATGACTGGAAAGGATCTGGCATGCAAGCAAAGAGCCAAACAGCTGAGCCACCTTCAAACTGGCTCTCAACAACTACTACTAATGCCTGAAAGATGCTAGAAAAGACACCTGATGGCCCACCTTAAAGCCAGATTCATTAACAGCAAAGAACTCTTCAGCATCGTCAAAGTGGTCTCCAACCCCTCAGCAACCAAGAACACTGTCACCCCCTCTCAAGATCTCTGCTGCACCCTAGCAGACTCCTTTCTCAGCAAAATCCCAGTCATCTATGAACACTTCAACTCCCAAACACCCATCAACAGCATCCACAGCTTCACCAACCTCACTGACTCCCACTCAAACCCAAGGATTACAGTGTGGGACCAACTCACCATGCAGATCACCTCCACCATTATGAGCTCTATCCACTCAGAAGTACCCAGGGACCCCTGCTCCCAATACATGTTTAACATGGCAAAAAGCACTGTCAGCAAATAACTCACCTCCATCCTCAACATCACATTCATCTTTGCCATCTTCCCAGAGGAATGGAAACACATGGATGTCAACCCACTCCTCAAAAACATCCACAGACCCAGAAGAGCTCAAGAATTAGCAGCAAGTTACCCTGTTCCCTTTCCCTGCTGAGTTTCTGGAAAAGCAATCAACCACCAACTTACCTACCACCTAGAGAACAAAAACCTTTGGAGCCATCCCAATCTGGGTTCAGCTCAAATCACAGTACAGAAACTGCCTAATTGCAGCCGCTGATGACATCAGGTCTCCTCTAAACCAGGGAGAAACCGCAGCCCTGATCCTCCTCAACCTCTTGGCAGCCTTCGACACTGTGTCCCATTACACCCTCCTAAAAATATTCACCAGATGGGGATTCAAGAGTATATCCCCAAATGGATTGCATTTGCATCCTTCCTCACCAGGAGAGGCCAGAGTGTTCGTCTTCCACCCTACACCTCAGGCCTGAAGGACAACATCTTGGACATCAACTAAGGGTCCTGACTGAGCCCCAACGTTTCAACACCTATATGGCCAGCCTGGTCAGGGCCTAGGTTATGAATATCATATGATATGCTGATGACACTCAGATAATCCTCTCCCTTTCTGCAGACCACACAAACACAAAGTCAACTTCCACCTATTAATGACCAGCATCACTAGCTGGATGCAATACAACTATCTCAAACTAAATTTCGACTAAAGGGAGGTACTCATCTTTGCGAGCAACACATCCCTGTGGGATGCTTCCTGGTGGGTAGCAGATCTGGGACCCTCAACCACACCCACATTGCATGCCAGGAACCCAGGCATCATACTTGATTGCAGTCCCAAAAGGAAAAAACAGATAAACGCAGTACCCACACCCTGCTTCCCCACTCTCCGCGTGCTCTGGAAAATCCACAATTGGCTCACCACAGCACCAGATGCACCATCCCGCAGGGCCTCATCACCAACCACCTGGACTATGGCAACACCCTCTATGTGGGTATCACCTGACAGCTGCTAAACAGACTTTAGCCCATTTAGAACACAGCAACTAAACTTGTCCTCGAACTCCCGAGGCAGACCCCCATCATCCATGATCTCAGAATGCTTTACTGGCTCCCCGCCCACAAAAGGTGCCAGTTCAAAATGCTAACCCATGCCTGCAGGGCCCTGCACAATCAATTACCAGCCTACATAAACCACAGGTTGACCTTCAACCAAACCCTCAGGCAACTGAGCTCCACCACCTTCGCCCACATTCCCCGCTTCCACTGAAGCAGAAGTGGAGGCTGCTCCTTCTCCAACCTGGCCACCTAGACCTAGAACAGCATCCCCCTCCACTTCTGGACCTCCCCCACCCTGCAGGAATTCAGACAAAAGTCTGAAAACCTGGCAACTGTAACCCCCAGCACCTTCATGGGTGATAAGCAGCGCTATAGAAATCCAGTTTGTTTCGCATATATACGGTGATGACTACACAATATGAAGGTTGTGAACATTGAACATCCCTTTTTACATAATTATCAAGGATTTTCTTTTAATGATTAAAAGTGTTGAAGGACAGTACCACATTGTGATACACCCGTGCCAAATTTCTGCACCTCTTCGGTTATTCATTACAACTTCCTTATTGTACCAGCTAGTACTTGCCCTCCCTTCAGTATCTAATAGTGATGGTGTTTAAACATTGCTGCACAACTCAAACACATGTAGTCGAGTAGAAGCAAATTACTGCTACATAGTGCTCAAAGAAAAGGTATCATGACATATGCTCATAAATCATTAATCCACACCCAACAGTCTTATAATTTAAGAGCCAGTTCAGATCAGTAGTAATTGTACACACCCTGGAATCTAATCAGAGAATGATGTAAATTTAAAAAAATGTGGCGATTTACCAAAACCCACTGGTTTGCACAATGTAATCTACTCATGTCAGAGATTTTCAAGAATGCTCCTGTTTCTCCATGTTTTTCTCAGCCAATTGCCTCCTTGGTGTAGAATTTGCCTGATTGTATGACACCCATGGCCCGACTGGCCATAGCGGGCACCGGGCAATCCCCGGTGCGCCGCACGGGTGGGGGCCGGTTGTGGGCCCCTGTGGGCCGTTTTTCTTACAGGGCCGTTTTAGCAGCATAGCTGCAAAATCGGCCCTTTAACAAAATCGACCGAAAACCGGCCCCGGCAAAGAGGGGGCGGCCGTGCACTTTGCCGCGGGCCGGTTTTGCTTCCCAGTCCAACCCTGTTTAAAATATGTAAGCCTAAATCTCCTCAGATCCTGGTACTCAGAATTGGAATATACTCCCTCATGTGATGTTTTCACACCTAAATTCAAGGTAGGTGCAAAATAAAAGTCTACAATCATACCCTTAAGCTATCAAGAGACAGTGGAAATTGCGAATGATGTTGACCCTATGCCCAACTTGTTACACTTCCAACACTACTTATTGAGAGAGTAATATCTAACTAATGAATACATTTGCAAGAAAAAAATACAAGTGTAGTGCCTGATCTAAAAGAGTGCCTAATTGCAGCAGTATAGTTCTCCCTCTATTCTATTCCGTTTTCTTCTGTTTATATTATGCTTGATATACTCTACAGTGTAACATTAAGTGCTTGTTATTGCATTTTAATTGCCCAACTCTTGCTCTTTTACGTTATCTCGGCGAGCAGAGCAATGTATGTCGTGTAAATTTACCCCTTTTCAATAGTCTTCACACTCTTGCAAAAGCTTAATAATATACCTTATGCCAGACATTCTCCAAACTAATTTCTTGCAGCGTCAGTTGAATTTAAAGGCATAATCTTGTGCTGTTTCCTTTAGATTGAACAGCATCCTAAAATAGTGCTTAAATACTTTCTTTAAAATGGCTAACATGCATTCAATCAGCGGTTGCATGTGCGTTGTGATAAAAATAAACCTATACAATACCAAATTTAAGGCTTCCTATCAGCTTCCTCTAAATTTCAACTATACATTAATTCGCCAAATGTTAGAATCTAATTATGTAAGTGGCTTTTATATTTAAATTATTCTCTACAAGTTTGTATTTACCAAAGAATGGCATACATAATTCTTACTCTTTCTTTCTACCCTCCCCTTCTCACCCACTGCACTATTGTTTCTAATTCTTCTTCCCTTTCTATCCCCACACATGGTATATATATTTTTACTGTCTTCCATCCTTTCATGACATCCTGTTTCTTCACCCTTCCCTTACCTGACTTTCTTGTGCTGTTTGTCACCACCAGGGCTCACCAGAAATATAAAAGAAGCTCCTGCACACTGAACTGTGTATTTCGCATGGCATCATTACTTCAAATTCAATCTTTTATATTATTTGTTCCTTATGGTGTATTTTACAATTACTTATCGCGTTCTGTAACCATTATTTAATACCAGTGCATGACATTTTTTTAAATGTTCCTCCTTTTTTGACATTCTAAAAATTTATTTTTCTACAAAATGTTCTTTGATTGTTTGGAATTCACATTTGTATTAGCTCTGGCCTGGAGCCAGCATTAGTTGTCTAGCCAGCCTAATATTTTTTTTAAACACATAAAAATACACATGTATAATCTTACATATTGTGTTTTCGGTAAGCTTTCTTAATCCATTATTCTGTTCAAATGGTAATCAAACTTTTCTACTGTCCACCACATCATACAGCAGGCGACAATGGTTATCCAGCTTCCCCTATTGGCAGTCTCGCACTATGAATGATGGTGATGGAGCAGGATTTCGCGAAAGAAACCTGCTCAATTGAACACCCTATAATACGTACTAACCGTAAGTAGTGTTAGAACAATTAATGTGCATCATTTACACAACACGAGGGAAACTTGCTTTACAAATTGCATGAACTAACCAGAATGAATGCGTAAATACCCGGAAATGTAATAATCTTGTGCCTAGAGTGAATTAAAAGGATTTGCATGGTAAGGCCGAATGTGTATTTAGTAAAATGCATGATGTGTGTTGCTTTATCCTAATAAATAATGCAGTTTTCCAGCTTATGCTATGCTAGGCGACCTGTTAATAATGAAGTAGAGCTAAAGTGGGTGGTAAACAGTGAGAATGTAATTGTCACATAATTATTAAATGTCTGTTTTCCGTTCTTTTAGTAATGGATGAGACCTCCATTTCTTAAAGTTAGCCTAACCGAGGGCGGGTGGAATTATGTGCAAGGAGAAACTATGTGACCACGCGACTGAACTGCTGAGCAAAGCTGAGAAAGCCTGACCTGGTGAAGGACAAAACGTTGAAAGCCAGCTAAAGCCAGTGTCATCGTGGGAACAGAACCTGTAGTCGTTCAATTTAATAAAATGTACAATACATTGGTACATGTGTACTCATGAGAGAGAAGCTGTATTGATGACTGTATAAAAATTATTTAGAACAATGGTGTAGTCAAAGGTAGATGATTTCATAGTGGGGTGACATCCCACCCCTAGAACTCAGCCAATCACTTAGTTAGAAAATATGAGTTTGGCAACTGTTGTAGGATAGACATGTACTTTTAGGGTATAAGAATAGGTGCTTTAGGGTTGTGGTTTAGGTCGCTTAGGCTGAAGGTGTCCGAGAGAGGGATGCGTTGCTGTTCGTCGGTTTGCTGAGAGGCCTAGTGGTTCCTGTCCCTGTCCTGGTTCTTGAGTCTTTGAACCCTGACTCTTGGTTCAGGGGTAACCCACAGCTACCTAGGCGTGGGTAGTGGTTTTTCCTTACAGATCCTTTGGGTTTGTATTTGATCTAACTTGTCATTTCAGAAAATATTTTGCTGTCATATTCTTGTCTCTGTACCTTTTGCCTCTTCATCTATCCCTCTGATTTTCTTGGTATAAAAATCTATATAATTTACATTCATCTAATGTCTCGTTATCTATCAACTCCTTGCAACGTATACTTGAAATGATATTTCCATTGTTTCCATGATTAGATTGTTGCTCTCTCTCTCTTGAGGTTTCCAGTATTTGAATTTAAGAATGATGTCGCTATGACCATTTATTATTACTAGATACAATTATTAAATCTCATTAAGAGTCTGTGGTTATTTTTAGTTAGGTTTATAATTAAATTCTATTTTACCATTGCCATCAACTCTTCAACTAACTGGTCAATCGACCAAGAAGATGAAAAGTCGATTACTAAGTTTTCCATATGCAAAAGTACAGGATGTTTATATTCTGTGCCTAGGTAACAAGAGAAAATTGAAGTAAAGTTAACAAACTTGACCGGAGCGCATCAGGAATTTGGTTGAATGTATATGGGCCAAAGAATGAGATGTTATTGAATATTTATCCCTGATCATTTTATTGGGTTTGTGCTGGATCAGTTTCTTGGCAGCAGAGGACGGTTTAATTATTGACTAGTTTGGTAATGGTTATTGACTATTAATTATATGTCTTAACATGAAGAGTTAGTGTCTTATTCTATGTTGTCTAGAAGTACAGGTACAGAGTTACCTGAGGAATCCTGGGAAGAAATTTTCCTGAAGTAGGCAGAAGAAGAGTGTGGTAAATAAATCACATTGCAGAAGTACTTTGTCTCTTGTAATAATACTGAAAAGCTACGTAGGGCTGCCAATGTTATATTTAGGGACATTTCATGTGTAAGTAGAGTGTCTGTAAAAGCAACGGGTTCACTTTTGAAACTCTAGCAGTATCCCCGGGGTAGTAACAAGGCACCTTTTTAATGCCAAGAAAGTCCTCTTGTGAAACTTTGGCTTTATCCCTTTATTAGTAACAGGTCTCCCCGGAGCTTGTTAGACAAGTGAGATAACGCTGGTCGTTATTAGTACTTGCAGTGTAAGGATCTCTTGGAAAAGTGAAGACTATCTCTTTAGTTAGCGGAGCAGACAATGTAGCATTGTCTTTCTATGTTGTTATTAACTGATTGGGCTTTAAGAAAAACTCTAAAAAATATTGTCATAAGATATTTGTAAAAGAGGGGTCAGTAGAAGGAGTGATACTGACGTCACAAAGTGCCGCGCTGGTATTGGAGAAATCAGCAAGCGTGTACTGAGAGCAAATTGTAAAGGGAGGGTCAGTAGAAGGAGTAAAAACAAACATCACAAAAGGCTGTGCTGGCATTGGTCAGATAGCGGGTGTGTACAAGGCTCCGATTGGTTTAGCTAGTCTGAGTTGCGCTGACATTGGCTGAGGCTCACCAGAAGAATGAACTAATTGGATGAAAGAAATGACGAAGCCAAAAGCTCAACCCCGAGTATAAATATGAGTCAATTGAAAGTAGATTTAGAAGAGATGATTATTTGAACAGTAAGTCCAGATAGACCAGGGACTTATAGTGATGACCAGTTGCTGTTCTTGTGTAAAAGTATTACTTGGAGAGGGAAGAATCTTCATGAGAAACTATCGGAAGCTGCTAGTGAATTTGGTGTGGATATACAAAAGTGGAAAGTGTTGCAGACAACGTAAAGAATGGCTTTTACTGACAAGGATTTAGAGAGGGAAAAGATTGCAGATAAAAGAATTAATGAATATTTTAAAGAAATGGGGATATTTAGAATGATGAAGGAGTAAATTAATGAAAAAGAAGTAAGAAACTACTGGAAAGGGAACTTCTATGTTTCCGTTAAAGGAAAGGGAGCAAGTTGAAAGGGCATGTCCAATGAGAGAGGTTTCAGGTGGTGGAAATGTTCATGTACCTCGGGCTAGACAGGATATATTGTCATTCACTAATGACTTTCCCAGATTGCTAGAGAAGCCTGTTGAATGATATAAATAATTGGACAGATTTTTAAAAGTTTTATAGGTGTTGTTGAAAGATTTAGATGGCCTTTTTGAAATAGTTGTTCTGGCTGATTTGTGGACAGAATGTAAAATTACTGTATACTGGCCTAAGGACGAATATCCCAGGGATGCAAAAACAGGTGCACTGTCTGAAGAGGTGATGAAGAAGTGCCATCAGGTCATTACTTTCTTGACAGGGAAGATTTCCCCTAAAGAAACAGATTGGGTTAAGATTGATAGAATGACCCAAGAGCCCAAAGAATCAGTGCACGCATATTATGAAGGCTGGTACAGATGTTTAAGCAGTACAGTGGGTTTGAGAATATTGGAAAAAAAGATATAGGACATTTTATGTATCAATTTGTATATGGATTAAAACCAGAGATCAGTGCAATAATACAGCAGCATATGCTGTGCTGGAAAAGTAAGTCAATAGATAATATTTTGAGGTATGCAAAGTACTGTAGTGATGACATTGATTCAAGGCTTAAAAAGCTAAAGGAGAAAATTATGAGGGCACAAGTAAAGATGGCAGAACAGCAACACAAAGATAGTAATGTCCAACAAGGTCAGAGCCAGGTTGGTCAGGGAAACAATGGAGAGTAAGGAAGAAGCTAAAATGAAATTTGCTTGTCATGCTTGTGAAAAGTTTGGACATTGGAAGAACAAGTGTAGATCTGGTCAAATTGGTAATGAATTAAATGAAAATTTAAATCCACAGAGGCAGAATGAGGTGATTGGGAATCAACACCAGCAGCAGGTAGTTTCTCCATAGTTACAGGTGCCACAACCACCTATATCCCATAATGTGAATGCTCATATGCAGATGTGCACTGCAAGTTCTGGAATACACAGAAAAGAGCAGTTTGGTAAGAATCCACTGGTTTCGCAGTACTTGTTGCGGTGTAATGAGAGTGATTCCGATTAATCTCAATGACGGTGCCTAAGGGGGGAGAAGAGTGCATACTTGGTGCATCTTTAACAGTACATCAGTCAGGTCCATTTATTGATGGAAAGGTAGAAGATAAAGGTATCACCTTGTTGTTGGACACTGGTGCTACCCATTCTACTGTGAGATCAGCAGAAAACCCAAACCTACCCCTCTCAGGAGAAACTATCCAAGTTGTAGGCGTGGCAAATAAACATATTAGAACTCCTGTCACAGCCTCGATAGAGGTTCATATTGGAAAATTCTAAAACATGCATCAGTTTGTGGTATGTAGTTCCAGTCCTGTTAATCTCCTGGGCAGAGATTTGTTGCGCAAAATGAATTGCACCATTTATTGTACACTGGATAGTGTTGCATTTATGACACCTGATGAGGATGTTGAATACAAAGTCATGATGGCCGAATTAGAGTCAGATGTGAGTGAATTATATTCACTCCTCACTGAGGAAGATTTGCCTGATGAATTAAAAGGTACAGGGATAACAGATGTGTGGGATTTCACAGAAAACGAGATTGGGTTAAGGAAAAATGGGATCCAACTCAGATTACATTAACATATGGTGCTGTATTTCCAAATACCACACAGTACAAAATGAGTCCAGAAGTAATTGCTGGAGTCTCCCCTGTGATTGACTAAATGATTGAACAAGGGATTCTAAAAAAAATAATGGTCAGTCCCTGTAACTCACCCATTATTGGAATTAAAAAGCCTAATGGAAAATATAGAATAGTTCAAGATTTGAGAAAAGTGAATACAACGTTAGTGCTGTGTTGTCCAGGAGTGCCAAATCCAGCAGTAATTCTTTACCAAATTTCTTGTGATGCTGAATGGTATACCATTATTGATTTGTGTCAGGCATTTTTCTCCATTCCTTTCCACCCGGAAAGACAATATTTGTTTGCATTCCCATTTGGAAACCGTGTCTTGGCATGGTACCAAGTTCCTCAAGGGTACACTGAGAGCCCCTCAATCTTTAATCAGATCTTGAAAAAATGTTTGGAGACTTTGGTCATGCCTGGCAACTCTATTCTGGTTCAGTACATTGATGTCCTACTGGTGGCATCAAAAACGTGAGAAGCATGTGTAACAGACATAATTGCTTTACTGAACCATTTAGCAGAAGGAGGATATAAAGTGTCACCATCTAAATTCCGATACTGCAGACAGGGAGTACAGTATTTAGGTCACAAGATTGAAAAGGGGGTCAGAAAGGTGACGCCAGATAGAATCAGTGTGACCAAGAAAATGAATCCGCCTAGAAATCAAAAGGAAGTGCAAATGTTTTTGGGAATGGTTGGATACTGCAGGCAGTGGATCTGTGGTTTCTCATTGATTGCAAAACCTCTACCAAGGTTGACACGAAAACATGTGAAAGATCCAATTTTCTTGGATGAAGAGAGTATGGAATCCTTTTCAAGATTGAGAAACAGTCTTTGTCAAGCACCTGCTTTGGGCATGCCAGATTACTCTAAGGAATTTAGATTGCACTGTTGTGAGAGAGCTGGATGTGCACTTGCAGTCTTAACTCAGAACCATGGAATGGCAAGACGTCAGGCGGCATACTTTTCTGCTACTCTGGATTTAGTGGCTGCAGCATTGCCAGGCTGTTTAAAAGCAGTAGCTGCCACTTGTATAAGTCTGGAACAAAATGAAGCAATTGTGATGGGTTACCCAGTAACGGTATATGTACCACACTCTGTTGAGATCCTTTTAACTCATATTGGACTCAACACAAGAGTGATCAATGGAGCTGAAAATGTGACGGTGGTGACATGCACTATAAGATGTGAGGAAGTGAGAGAGGAAGCAGAACGTGATTGTTTGGAAGTGACAGAACTCTGTACTAAGCCCAGTACTGATATAGAGGATGAACACTTGGAAGATTCAGATTGTGAACTGTTTGTGGCTCGATCATGTTTGAGAAACGACAAGGGTGATTTGTGTGCTGGTTATACTGTTTGCACCATATCAGGAGCCCTATAAGCATTCTTTCTCAAGGGGGTAAATGCCTCTCAAGTCACAGAGTTAGTTGTTTTGGCTAGAGCATGTAAATTGGCTAAAGGTCTAAAAGTAACACCAATAGTCAGTATGAATTTGGCGTCGTACATGACTTCGGTCAGCTATGGATGCAAAGAGGATTCCTGACTTCCTCAGGTTCCCCAATTCAAAATGTAAAAACTGTAAAGGAAGTATTGGAAGCTTTGCACTTACCCAAAAGAATTGGAGTTGTAAAATGTGCTGCACATCAATCAGTGGATGATAATGTGACAAAGGGCAACAGATACAGGAATCAATTAGCGTGTCACTGTACACAAAATACGAAGGTCATTAACAGATCAATTGAAAGAGGAAATACTGAATGCCACCTTATGTTAACAACCACAATTGATACTTGGGATGAGGCAAGGCAAATTCAAGAAGAAGCCAATGAAAATTAGAAAGAAGAGTGGAGCAGAACAGGTTGTAGGAAAAATGCAGAAGATGAGGTATGGGTTTATTTTGATGGAAGACCAGCAATGCCAGATTCATTACTTCCTTACATGGCCAGGATGTACCATTTGATCACACATATTGGAAGAGATGCAATGGTTTGACTTTTCAAGCAGACATGATATAATCCAAAGATCAGGGTCATCGCAGAGAGTTTATGACAAAGATGTGCCATATGTCAAAAACAAAATCCAGGAAGAAAGACAGTTGTAAGTTGGGGTGTAATTGGGAAAACAGGAGGTCCTTTTACCAGACTTCAGATTAGGCCTGCTACGAGCGCGTAGTTTGTGCAACTACGCGCTACACGAATTACACATAGCACAGTGCAAAAACGCATAGCGTAGCGGGCATTTTTTTTTACTTTTTTGAGTTACCACCATGTAATGGGCTGAAATATGTCCTTGTCATTGTCTGGTTTTTTTCTATACAGTCGTATCTTGTTAAAAAATGCTAATTACAGTTCAGGCATGGTACAGTTCCCCTGTTTTCTATACAGCCGTATCTTACTGAAAAATGCTATTTACAGTTCAGGCATGGTACACTTCCCCTGCGCACTTACACATAAGTGGGGGGGGGGGCAGTTCCACAAAAGACTGTCCGACATGTAATAACTGTACGGAGACCGACCTACATGTCCTTTTTTTCTGTCCGGCTTATAAGGAAGTAAGACATTGATGGTTACGACAGCTGTGCTGGAACCTTGGAACATCCCACTGCTCACAAGCTTTTAGGATCCTAAAATATGATAGCAGTACACCTATTGCTTATTCAGTGTCCCGCTATTTGTTTTCAATATGGTGTGCACACCGAGCAATTTTAAAGAAAGGGCTAGTCCAATTAACTTACCCTACTCCCCCATTGTGACTCAAATGTTTTTGTTGTTGTTAGTTCTGATTTTATATATTATGACTGAGAAACCTGTACTTTTTTAGAATATTTATTATACCATACAACTCTCAATAATTATTGATTAAATATTTTAAACTATTTGCCCTTTAATGTAGGATAGGTTGCACTGATTGTATTGTAGTTTATATGTTTTTATCTGCACATTTATGGCCTTGTTAGGCCAAAATAAAGTATTTCTTGACTTGACTTGTTTGTTTGCTCACTGGGTAGAGGCCTATCCAGTAAGACGGAATGATAGCCTCACAATGTCTAAACTGTTGTTGAGAGAACTGAGCCATAGGTTTGGTTTTTTAGTCACTTTGAAATCAGATAGAGGATTGCACTTCAATAATGAAATTATTCAGATGATTTGTGCAGCATTACAAATTGAGCAGAAGCTGCATTGTGTCTATCAACCAGATGCATCTGGTATTGTTGAGCAGAGATATGGCGTAATAAAGTCTAGACTAGGGAAGGTATGTGCATCCACAACACTGACGCTTTACCCCTTGTATTGATGAGTCTTAGCAAAAAGTCTGGATTAAGCCCCCATGAAGTGTTAATCGGAAGAGCCATGAGACAAGCATACATACCTGTGAACAAACGGATGAATATGTCTGATGATCGTGTGCTAGATTATTGCAAAGGACTGGCTGGCCTGGTGCGCTCTGTGTCTCGCCAGGTTGGAGGAGACACCACACTGACTCAGTGGAACCAATCACAGTATTTGAATCCTGGTGAGTGGGTCCTAGTCAAGAAGCATGTGAGGAGAACATGCTTAGAACCCAGTTGGAGCAGCCCCCCTGATCATATTGGTGACTACCACGGCAGTAAAGTGTTTTGGCTTGCCAAATTGGGTACATGCAAGCCATACGCAACTTGTCCCAAGTCCAACTGAAAGACCTGAAGAACAGCAGCTGGGAAATACAAATCAAGAGCCTGCAGCTGAAGTTTGCAAAGCTGAAGAGTCTAGAGTGACAGATTCTGATGAACATTTTGACAATGAACAGCCCAGCATAAGTCAAATAGAGTGGGCACCAGATACTGGGGCTGAAAAGACTGATGTTGAGTAAGAAGAAGGTGAGGTTGCCATTGAGCCAAAGGTAAGTGAAGCAGCTATCAAGACAGAAAAACATGAAATAGCTGTTGAGCCAGAAATAGGATCAGAGGAGAATGAAGCCAAAAATTAACTGGAAGAAGGTGAACTCACTGGTGAATCAGAAACAAGTGTTGAGCCTGCAGAAACAGAAATACGAAGGAACAGTGAGGAGCGGATAGAAAGAAGAATAAATAAAAGGAATGGTGAACAAAACACAGAAGTTGACGGTGTAGTACAGAAAAAGAGACTTAGAAAAGGAGACGATTGGTCAAGTGAAGCAAGAAGACTAAAGTATAGAATAGTAAAGAGAAGATTGAGGAAAACACCAGAGCAAAGTAACAAAATCTCAAGCCAAACAGAATCAGCAAATACAAAAAGAAAAGCGACCTGATAATCAAGAAGAACAAGAATTCCATGTAGAAAGTATAAGGCTCCTTAATGGACCTATGTCATACTAGAAGAGTTTAGGTCTAAGTGAAGAACACAACAGTAGTGATGCTGAAAAGGAAGATGAGAACAAACTGAGACCACCTTAAAAGGAACTGTAAAGACATTAAGGTGAAATGTATCAGTTGAATTTGAATTAAAGACTCAAAAAGTGTAGGATTACACAAAAATCTGAATATGAACGCGAGTGATTGTTATGTCTGCATGCAATTACCTTCGTCTGTCTCAGAAGGTGTAACATATCATCACCTTTCACTAACCTATGGTGTGTCATGTAGTGTCAGGCTGTGTTATCCCCGTGCACTTAGCTTTCTCTAATTTAATGCTCTAATAAGATAAACAAAGTTTGTGTTGGCGCCACGTCCGACGCACGTAGTCAAGCCGTGCCTTCTTAATAGTGAACGTAGAGTGGGAAGAATCACTTCTCACAATTGACACAACTGATTTCATGTTCACCATGTTGTTGCAGTTTTTTGTAAAGTGACAGAGAGTGGTTACTCTACTTATTATGTTCATTGGCACTTTAGCATTTGGAGCACTGTTGTGTTTTGTTCATTCACCGGATTTTCTTTCAACATGGGCATTCTTTGTGCCTTATACATATGTTTTTATTTAGTTTCGGTGTACACTTTGACGTATTGGATTTCATCCTGTTTTTTTTCGTATTTACATTTTTCCGCTGGTTTTTTTAGTTTTAGAGTCTAGTATAACCAATCACCTTTTCTATTTTTTACACTCGATGCAATGCACAACTTTATTTCACAACTTTATTTCACTCGCTGTTAGTTCTTCCGTTCACATTTCCGTGAAGCTGCTGTACTCCTATCACGTGACACACAACACACGTCACACACGAGAGCCTCAGTGCCGATTGGTTTAATTTCACCAATGGTTCCCACACATCCCGTACACTGAGAAGAGCGTTTTCCGATCCGGATGTAAGTTTCTTCGTGGGTTTTTTCAGTTATTTTTCAGGTTTCTGGTCACTCTTTACACTCGTTTTTCTTGTTGTATAGTCACTGAATATCACTGGTCACTACTGTATGCTCACAGTCGGGGTGTAATTATTTTATGACACTGCTTGTGAATTGTAAACTTTGACTTACCACGTACACTTCAATCCACTAGTATTTCACTGCATTCTTTTTCTTTACAACGCCGTTTTCCTTTTGAATGCATGATCACGTTTATTTTCTGCCCGTTATAGACACTCATACCGTTCGATTACTCTTTTGAGTGAGTATTTAATTTGGTCCTGTATTATTCTTTGACAGACCCCTGACGAAGGGTCCCCATCATTGACCCGAAATGCATTGGGTATTTTGAAGGATTTGGAATTCACGATCAAGATATGAATTGATCATGATGAATATGCATAATATTGAAATTAAAATTTGATTGAAAATCATTGGAACAATACATGATTCTATTGCAGTTATATCAACATGAACTGTTAAGAAACCTTCAGGTTTCCAGTACAACTGAGCACACATCCTTGTGAGAAGTGATTCTTCCCACTCTACGTTCACAGTGTCATGTAGTGTCCTCAGTAGCCTATTTTACATGACAGGTAAACTGGAGTATCAATATACTGATATAGATTTAGTATTTTCTGATGTACCAATTGTAAGGGAGCTATATAAAGTAGTAAGCAGTAAAAATGCATGCTACATGGGAGAATTCTTCCATATCACCAAAGCTTTAGATGTAGAACATGCTTATAAAAATAATTTGACATGCAGCTTACATGTTGAGGAGAGATTATTATTCGATATGGTAGAAATAGAAGAACTAGTTTCCAGAAGAAAGCTTATGAACAGAAATCATAGGTACCACCATGGGATTTTAGAGAAGGTAAAAATGAGAAGGGTGAGACATATGCTGAGATGTCCCTGGACTGGTTACAGAAGGGGAAAATATGTTTGTTTAGATCAAAGACAAATTATAACAATTACTTTATTGGCACTAGTAAATGTGAGCATACTATCCAAATTACTGGAGGATGTGGATGTCAATGTCAATGTCAAATGTTCTTGTTAAGCGCACATATCACCGCAGAGATTTCATGGCGCTGGGCAGAACTTCAGCAGCAAGATGATATAATAATCAGTTTACTGGGGAAAGAGCCAAGTCTTTAATTCTCTTCGAAAGCATCTACGATCAATTATGGATAGAAGTTGCGATGGTAGCTTATTCCAAAGCGATGTGGCCAAATAAGAAAATGATTGACCACTGTTTCGGGATGTTCAAATACGTGGCAAGACAAGGTGGAGTTTAGTGCTGGATCTTAAAGGTCTGCTGGGCTTGTACCAGTGGAGTTTCTTAGATAGATATCTAGGGCCGGTGTCATACAGGCTCTTATGAGTGAGGCACAAAACTTTAAAATGTCCCCTCTGCCGCATCGGTAGCCAGTGGAGAGTTTTAAGGATGACAGCATAGGGCGATCTAGGTGGGAGATTTAGGATGAGTCTGACTGCAGTATTCTGAAGAATCTTGAGCTTGGAAAGCAGATCTTCATTGAGTGCGACCAGCAGTGCATTCCCATAATCAAGGCAGCTGATAATACCTTGCACCAGAGGTTTCCTGGCTTCGATGTGTAACTATTTGAATATTCTGCTGAGCTTATGCATGATCCCAAAGCAGGTACCAAGTACTTTGTTAACATGGGTTTTCATGGAAGGTGTGTTATCAATGGTTACTCAAAGGTTGCACACTGCTTGCTTGGGAAATGAACATGGTCCCAATTCCGAGAGCCACCAGTCATGAGACCAGTGTTCCTCTGCTCTACCAAACAGAATAATCTCGGTCTTACTGCCATTAATTTAAAATTTATGCCTACCCATCCAATCATTCACATGGAACATACAGTTTTTAAAACGAGATTTTGTGTCCACGTAATCTGGACCACAGGTGATAAGTAATTGAGTATCATCAGCGTATGACACTGTTTCAAAACCATATGATCTAATAATACCTGCCAACGGTATTAAGTAAAGATTAAACAGCATAGGGCTGAGGATGGAGCCCTGTGGGACACCTACACTTACTGGTCGACTACACAAGGATATAGAGCCAATAAAGATGATAGGTTAGCTGTCCGTTAAGTAGTTCTCCAGAAATTCCATGACCTTCCCCCTGATTCCCACCTCCCATAGTCAATGTTTCAAGATGCAATGGAAGATGGTATCAAAGGCCTTGGATAAGTCCAGAAGAACCAGCATTGCTGATTCTCCAGTGCAAGCCTGATGTTACGAGTGATCTCTACACTCTCAGTTTCTGTGCTATGAGCTGCACAGAAACTGGATTTGGAGGGGTCCAGGAGGCCATGGTACTCAAGATGGGCAGTAAGGTGTTTGTTGACTAGATGTTCTAATATCTTCCCAAAATAAGGTAACAATGAGATGGGACGATAATTTACAAGTAGACAGGGGTCTGCCGTAGGTTTCTTAAAGGGGGCATTTTTCCATCTTGTGGGGACCCTGGCTTGTTCCAATGACATATTAAAGATTTCAGTTAATGTGTTTGCAAGTTGGGGCAACATTTTCATGAAAGAACGGGGCGGAAGGGGGTCCACAGGAGAACCAGATTTAATCTTAGTTAGGCCTCCTAGCACTTCATTAACAGTTAGGGGTTCAAATTACAACAGCAGAGGCACATCAGTAGATTCTGGCTGTAGAGGTGGCGAAGACAGGCTGCTAATCTGCTGATTAGGAGCGGTGTTGCCTTGGGGAAAAGATGAATAGACGGTTCTAACTTTGTCATCAAAAAAAGAAGATACAGAGTCTACCCATTTTTGTGTAGGAAGGATTGAAGACTGCTCTACAAGGGGAGAGGTAAACTCTTTCAGTATTTTGTAGAGTTGTTTATTGGAGTGGGCTGCATTATTTATCCGCTAAGTCAAATATGACTTTTTTGCCAGTTTAATGTTCTTTATATAGGTGTATCAGTTTTAGATTTCCTTCATTGGCGTTCCGCTGTTCTACATAATTGTTTATCAATTTTTAATATTGCCGTAAGCCATGGTGAAGCGACGCCTTTAAGTTTAAGGGTAACTGGAGGGACAACCACGTCCAATGTAGATGCAATAGCATCTTCAAAGGCAATTACGGCCTGTTCTACAGTGTCAGTATGCTGTACCTGCTGCAGATAGAAGTGGACTGAAAGGCATCAGGGATTATTTTGCGCCAAGGCGGAATTAAAATGGATTTATTATTCCCTCGATTTCTTAAAGAATTCAAGGGCAAACAGAATTTTAATAGGTGGTGATCGGTCCACAGTAGTGGTGCAGATGACTCAATTGTCAGTTTGGTAGAATTAGTAAATAATAAATCTAGGGTGTGTCCAGCTTGATGGGTAGGGCCTACTACCTTCTGGGCCATTCCCAGTGTGTCCAGTGTTCCAGCCAGCTGGTTGGTGTCTTGGTTGCTCGGTGTGATAATTAAATTCTCCAATTAAGATGAAATTATCAGTGGCTAATACATGTGGTACAACCAATTCCAATAGCTGATTCACACATTCTGCTTTTGTACCTGGGGGTCTGTAGACTAAGGCTTATCTCCATGTTGCCGAATCAGGAGTGCTAATCCTAAAAATGTATATTTCTAACGTCTTAGTGGTATAGGATTCTACAGTAATAATCTCAAAGGAGGCCTTGGTCGCAACTGCTATACCTCCCCCCCTACCTACTTCTCTGTCTAATCTGACTACACAATATTGAGGGGGAATAGCTGTAGAGACATCAGGAGCGGCGTGTTTCAGTAATGAAACAGATGTCAGGATCTCCGAAAGGCTCCAAAGTTCTAATTGGTGTTTAGAGATGGACCGTGCATTAAGACATAGTGCTGTCAGAGGTTTGGGGGCTGCATTTATGTCAGCAGTACTTGTATCTTTAATACCAGTGGTCAGTGTTGATGTATTATTACTATTCTGGGTGCCAGACTGATTAATGGCAGAGGATGCTGCGGTGTGAAAAGAACCTATAAGACTATGTGAGGTGAGAGGATTCAGATAGCAACTCGGCACTAGAGTAATTGAACATGGTGTTGGATTAGGGCTTGCCCGATGCTGTCTGAAAAATACAGGGGTCCTGGCGGCTGGCAGCGGTCGTGCGCAGATGGGCACTCACCGGCTTGCCTTAGGTGCGCCTTTGGTGCGCCGCTGCGTGTGTCCGTGCCCCCAGGTGGCTTAAATAGGCATGGGAGGCATGGGAGGCTGCAATAACAACTAGACTGCAGATCTGACCGGAAACTGATCCCTCTGGGTGCAGTGTCAAGCAGAAGAAAGTATGTAGTCGCTCCACTCAATCGGCACAAGCGGTGACGGAACGGAGACAAGGCAGGCCGGACAGCAAGAAATGGGGCAGGTGAGATGCTGACAAATGCGATGCAGAGTACTCGGAAATAGGTGCACGTTACAAAAATATGTGCAATTCAAAATAATACAATGATTAAAAGGTGAACAGCACAAGTCATAAATCCTAAGGTACAAGCGAGACCTAGGAGGCTCGGTTAAAAGACTACAACACAATTAAAACAAGAGCTTTCGGGAGAATACTAGCCGTTTGGCTGAAAGTATTGTGTGAAAGTGTGGATACAAGTGTGGAACTGATCCTGTTTTCGCAGGAATTTATTATGTGTGTGGTAAGTAAGCCTATTAGAAGTTACCTGCACATTGGTATGGAAGCTGTTATTTTGGGATTATTTTTCCAAAAGTCTACTATGTGGACCGAAAGGACAATAGTGTCATTTAAGTAAAACAGGGACTAATACGGAGTAAGAGAGCAAGCTTTTCAGAAATGGTATGATATATCTTCGGTGCACTGATAGCTTCAGTTGGAGTAGTTTTAAATTCACACAAAATTCGAAAATTGTCCACAGTGTTTGATAATTTATCAAAAGATACTTCTAGTGGTTTCTTGATGATTGATACCGAAATGGTGGCAATCAGATCAATGGTTTTTCAAAATCGACTTGCCCTAAATATTTTTTTGGCAAAAGAGGGTGGAGTCTGTGGCATGTTGAAAGTTCAACATTGCTGTACCTATATCCCGGAAAAAAAAGTAAGCGGATAGAAGGATACATTAGAAATATTACAAAATTACATAATAATGTAACACAACTGGAGGTTGACGGTGTTTAGGAGAGACTTGGTAGGAGTTTTTCTGCAGTAAGTAAATGTTTTTCTATCTTTGGAAGTAGTTTATTGGGAAAAATAATCATACCAATTCTTTCAGTAACAATAGTAGCTTTAGTAACATTAACAGCGTTATACGTTTTGTAAATGCATAAGAGAATGAAAAGATGCAACAGAAAGAAAAGAAAAGGAATAAAAAGAAAGAGAGAAGAGATAGAGTCAGAAGAAATAAATGGAGAATATTACGATATGATGAAAAAGCTAGATGAGAGTGCCATAAAAGAAGAGAAAGAAAGTGAATTTTAGATAAAATGAAAGGTTCAGTATGGTGAATATTTATGAGATTTCTAAAAGCCATCAGAGGGGGGATTGTTGGAGCAGGATTTCGCGAAAGAATCCTGCTCAATTGATCATCCCTATAATATGTACTAACCGTAAGTATTGTTAGAACAACTAATGTGCACATTTACACTACACACAGGAAGCTTGCTTTGCAAATTGCATGAACTAACCAGAATTAGTGTGTAAATAATCGGAAATGTACTAATCTTGTTGTTAGAGCAAATTTAAAGGTTTTGCATGGTAAGGCTGCATGTGTATTTAGTAAAATGCATGGTGTATGTTGCTTTATCCCAATAAATAATGCAGTTTTCCAGCTTATGCTATGCTAGACTAAACGTTAATAATGAAGTAGAACTAAAGTGGGTGGTAAACAGTGAGAATTTCCATGTCACATCATGAATAAATGTCTGTTTTCCATTCTTCTAGTAATGGATGAATCCTCCATTTCTTAAAGTTAGCCTAACCGAGGGCAGGTGGAATTATGTGCGGGCAGAAACCATGTGACCACGTGACTGAACTGCTGAGCAAAGCTGAGAAAGCCTGACCTGGTGAAGGACAAAATGTTAAAAGCCAGCCAAAGCCAGTGTCATTGTGGGAACGGAGCCTGTCGTTGTTTAATTTAATAAAATGTACAATACATTGTTACATGTGTACTCATTAGAGAGAAGCTGTATCAAAAATTATTTTGAACAATGGTGTAGTCAAAAGTAGAGGATTCATATTGGGGTGACATCCCACCTCTAGAACTCAACCAATCCCTAAGCTAAAAAAATTTGAGTTTAGCAACTGTTTTCAGACTAACATACTTTTAGGGTAAAAGAATAGGGGCTTTAGGGGTGTGGTTTAGTTAGCTTAGGCTGAAGGTGTCCGAGAGAAGGATGTATCGCTGTTTGTCAGTTTGTTGAGAGGCCTAGCTGTTCCTGTCCTGTCCCTGTCCTGGTTCTTGAGTCGTTGATCCCTGACATTTGTTTCAGGGGTCCCCCACTGCTACCTAGGCCTGGGTAGTGGTTTTCACTTACAGATCCTTTGGGTTTGTATTTGATCTAACTTAGCATTTCAGAAAATATTTTGCAGTCATATTCTTGACTCTGTACTATTTGTCTCTTCATCCATCCCTCCAATTTCATTGGTATAAAAATGTATATAATTTACATGCATCTAATGTCACTTCATCTATCCACTCTTTGCAATGTATACTTGAAATGATAGTTCCATTGTTGCTATGATTAGATTGTTGCTCTCTCTCCCTCATGAGGTTTCCAGTATTTGAATTTATGTATGATGTTGCTATGACCATTTATTATTACTAGATAAAATTATTAAATCTCATTAGGAGTCTGTGGTTATTTTTAGTTAAGTTTATAATTAAATTCTATTTTACCATTGCCATCAACTCTTCAACTAATTGGTCCATCGAGCAAGTAGATGAAAAGCTGGTTACTCATTTTTCCATATGCAAACGTACAGGATGTTTATATTTTGTGCCTTAGTAACAAGAGAAAATTGGAGTAAAGTTAACAAACTTGACCCCAGCGCATCAGGGATTTGGGTGAATGTGTATGGGCCAAAGTATGAGATGTTGTTGAATATTTATCCCTGATCCATTTATTGAGTTTGTGCTGGATCAATGGAATTTTTACTGATACCTTGTGCACAGTCATCTGACAATGAGTGCCCTTCTGTACAAGGGCCTTGACCATCTAAGCGATTTGATCACATCTTTATTTTGATAGTTTTGTCAAAGTTTTTTGCATATCTCATTTGTTTGTGAAAATAAAATGCATGCTTGCCAAGTGGTGGCCAATTTATTTATTTTTTAAACGGCATTCGGACTTAAATAAGACTATAAAATTGCATATTGAAAACTACAGATTATGATCTAACATACAGTGATAAAAGGTAAAAAAAGAGAAATGTTAAACACAATTCAATGACCATCATGTTTTATTCTTAAATTCACCCACAACTCATGATCCTTGCCTTTAAAAACAAGTCAGAAGAGTGGACAAGATATCATTAAAGTGAAGGGCAGATTAAAACCAAAATCCAGTCAGATGAAATACAACTCCTATGTCTGGACAATTGGTAAATAATAAATAAAAACAATGGAACAAAAACCTCATACAACAGGTCCACTGTGCTATTCTGGGCCTCCAGCTATAAGACCATTTCCAATGACACAGTGAAAATAATATTGCACACAATTCATTAATCATCGATATTCATTCTTAGGTTCTCCCACAACATGTAATCTGTGCCCCTTAAAGACAATGTCATAACAGTGGACAGGAAATCATGTGCATGGCAAACTAAAAAAATAAAACTATCTGATTAAATGCGGCGCATAATGTATATAACAATAGATAAATGTCAGGTAAAAACAATAGAGCAAAAGCCTCATGCAACAGATCCACAATGCTATTTTGGGCCACTGGCTATAAAAAACATTTTTAGTGACTCATTTAAGAACTAGGCCCAAGGTTTATGATTTCTCGTGACAAAATTAGTCCGGCATCTGGAAGTAACTGAAGAAATCTAAGAGTGGACTTGACCTGAACAAAACTGAAAGATTTCAACAGCGGTAACAAAAACATCTCACTTGGAGCATCCTAGAAACCACTGAAAAACATAAAATGAGTAAGATCCTGGGTGGAGAAAAAATAACATGTGCCAAAAACAATCTGTTTCTATTCCCTTTACTGGGTCAGGTTAGGGCCAACAACAGATGTAGTTAGTTGAACCAAAATCTAGTGAGAAGAAACTGATGGTGCCTAGTATGTACATTAAAAAATCAATCAAGCAATTAAAGAACTTTATTTTGATCCCTTGAGATCATAAAAGTATAACACAAAACAACGCATACATAAAAAATAAAATAAGTGCAATTATAAATTGCAAAGTATATGCATATCATAAAAGAGTCACATTTAAAAAAAATCCTTCTAATAAAATAGCAGCAAATGAAATAAAGTTCTTCTATAAACATTTAAAATTCTGTTTAGTGAAATAAATCAATATAACATAATGTGGGAAATACAACATCTCCACAGAAAACTAGGGAATATCTGTCAACAGTACAGCAGCATAAAGAGGGAGTTAGATCCACAATAAAAAATTTGAAAGAAAAAAATAAGCTAATTTATACATACTTCACACGCTTTATCTATGTTGCCTTTAGGAACTTAGCCAGGCAAAAGATGACAATCTGACTTGTATCGGTTTGTAATATTCTGAACGCCTCCTGTCACTTCCTTGTAGCTAAATTTCTACAAAGGGGAACAATCCACTTTGTACGAAGGTGTTTATAAAATGGACAGAAAAAAAATACATGGATGAGTGATTCAGGGCCCGTTTGATAGCCCGTACAAAGGTCATAAGCACTGACAATTTCTTTTAGCCATTTTTTCATAAACATTTTGTAGAGGTGAAGATCCATACCTGAATTGAAGATATAGGTTACTTGCAAATGGGGGTACATTATCATCAAAAGTATTTTCATACAATTACCTGGATCTAAACTCAATGAACGCAACAGACAGTGGCCCCTTACACTGCAGAATGTTATCTAAAGCAACATTCTCCCAAAAGATGGCTTTAATGCTAGCCTATGAAATAGAACACAGAGTCTCAGGAGAGACTCCGAATGTATCAAGGATCTGCCTCTGAGGTAATGCCCTTACTTTACAAAGCCATGGGAACTTGCTTACACGTTGTGGAGTCATAAGGTCACTAAGCCCCACCTGATATGATTCCAATGCTGCTAAATTCAATCTTATGGGCAATTGTTTTGCCAGATCTAAATAGAGAGGGATCAATTGAGTGCTCACTGCGAGATTTAATAAGGATTTAAGAAATGTATGCTCCACTGTAGACAGGCTCTGGGTTTTGAAACTACCCTATAACTCTACACCATACAAAACCGATCAGCATAGGCTTTTGTGAGTTTTCTGCTTAAGTGTCAAATCTGGTCACTGCATCTAAGAGGATATCACCCACCAACATATGTTTCTAACATAATGTTGCCTTCTGCAAAGAAAACAATCATACATTTGGTCCTGGAGTTATTAAGCTCCAGGTTGCTCACCACAACATTTTGGTTGCATCACACCAGTCCTTGTTCAGGTACTCAACTACACGATTAATATATAAGGTGAACAGCACTGGTGTCAAGACACCCCCCATCTTACTCCCGGATCAATATGAATGGGATCAGTCAAAGTCCTTTCTTCCCCCTCTCATCTGGGCGAGAGTATCAGTAGCCTCACTAAAATATCCAGTAAAGAGGCAGGTACACCCATTTCCTTGAGAACTCTCCATAGCATTTCTTGGGGGGGCATATCAAAACCTGATCAAAGATCAACTAAGGCAACAAAAAGTTTGCCCTTGCTGATAATTTCCTCCTTCCAATAGACGCAGACAGATCGAAAGAACTGATCTATAGTGCTCCTATTAGACCTAAAGCCTGCCTGCCAGTCAGATAACACGATCTCTTCACTGATCCAATCTTGAAGATACCCCAACACTTGCTTACAAAAATGTTTCTGAATAGAATCAATCAGGCTAATGGCCCTATATTTGCCTGATTTAGCCTGATCACCTTCTTAAATATTGTTACATTTTCATCTAGTTTCCATGAAGAGGGGATGTTCATACCAGCTAAGATAGTGTTAGAGAGCAAATGAATGGACAGCCCCCAGAGTTCTGGATTCTCCCTATACAAATCATTGGGTAATATATCCAGGCCTGGGACACCACCTGGAATGCAAAAATGTATACAATACATTTTTTAATTTAACAAGAATTTCAAGCTGCTAGCTGTATGGTAATCAGATGTGGTTCTATGATGTACCTTGCTCATGGGCAGCACTGAGGATTTCTCGAGTTCTTGTCCCTTTCCCATGGCCTCTTACTATAATAGAAACATTTTCAATGTCCAGGGAATGTCAGCCGTCACAATATTCATGGGTTGGTCAAACAGAGCTTCTCTTCCCAGTTTAGGAAAAGTGTTCCTTATGTCGAATAGCTATTTAATTGATAGCTCATGAAGCTTCATACAGTACATGATAATCTCCCTGCTAAAGTGGCTCTCGAGATGTGAATAAATGGAGAGCCATTTGAGCAAGGGGTGCAATGCAATAGAGTCAAGAGGTAGGATGAACATAGCTTCTTATGAACCATACATCCAGAAGTACATGCTGGGAACACCAGCAGGTGTCTGCAGTAGCCATTTTCCTCCACTTGGAGCTCTGAGGTGTCCATATAACCCAAACATCACTGCCACATTTGGCTGCAGTAACTAATTTGGCTCGGTATATCTTTAGCAGAACACGTAAGAGTTTACTATCAATTCTTAAAGAAAAGGAGAAAATGGATCATATACAATGAGACAAAGACATTCATTTTGATTTTCACAGTGGACACCATGAAGAGCGATTATCGAAATCCACTACTAAATATATGAAGGTTTGGACCTTAGCTAATTAATGGTCCTAAACCCAAAAAGATCTAGATTTGGCTCTCTTAGGCCCAAAACCATCACCAGGGACTTGTCGTGGTTGATTGAAAAATCAAGACTATTCATGTAGCTAACAAAGCCTTGTTTAGAAGACTGGCACAGTTCTCATGAGAAAAATGGCATCCTCTGCGTATAACAATGCTGGGATCATAGAACTACAAACTCACAAGCAATCCACCTGATTTTCTAATAACCTGGCCACTAGGTTGTTCACATACAACTTGAACAGAAATGGGGTACATATAAATCCCTGTCTTGCTCCTCACTTCAGGGAGAAGGCTCTGGTACAGGACCCATCCACATTATACCGGCACCTGCTGTCAAGTCTCTATGAAGCTCACTATGAAAGGAGACATTCTCCCTGTCCATTCCAAGGTCCAATAGAATAGAACATAATTTGGACCTACTCACCCTGTTAAATGTAGAGGACAGGTTCATAAATGTAATTAACATGAACCCGGGTCTCATCAAAGTGTACTTGTTAATTAGCAAGAAAAGATTTAAAATTCTGATCACATGTGCCAAGGCTTGGATGAAATGTAAATTGCAGACCCGAGAGAATGGAACCAGCCTCTACTCAGGACATTTCCCTCTCCAGAATTACCCTGCCTGTCACCTTAACAACTGAGTCTATCAAAAAGATGGGCCCTACAACAACTAGGCATATCGTTGGAGCACCTCTTATATACAGGGACTTAGTACCAGCTGCAGTGTTTAGGCCCCCAGTTCAATGTTCTCAGCTGCCCAGCAAGTAGTGGGCAGCTTCAACGTTTAGGTCTGCGCAGATGGCGCACCCCTGACTTGCGCTGCGTTGGCAGCGCACCCTGACATTCTGGACACAGGGCATTTGAGCCCCTTCTTGGATGGCCAGTTGGCCAGGGGGGTTGGTATGGGGATAGGGTGCAACGTGTGCTAGACCCGCCAAACCCCCGCCAAGCCCCCTGGTTGACAGCGAGGCCGTATGCCTCCATTCTCATAAAACAAATCTCTCTGTACACACGGAGCGGTTGACGGGAATCCAAGATACCAAATAAGTATAGTGCCAGGCAGGACCTTTGGAGTAGTAAGGGTGAAGAGCTAAAACTATGATTGAGGTACTCTGTATAGTCACTATGAAATTATACCTTCACATTATAAGACCACCATGATATATTATGAATGACACCACGGGTTGGTAACTCTTTGAGTGGATGCGGTGCAACTGGAATTGGCGGTTCTCACAATTAAAAAAAAAAAATTATGATTTGGTCAGTACGCACACTACCACACTTGCAGTTTTGAATAAATATATTCATTTGAGCACGGTTGATTGAGATTGTGTGAGATCATGTGAGCGTAGATCTTGTATGATTAGGACAAGTGCACCCAAAACATGGTGGGCACTTCTTGAATGCCATTGTAATACAATACGTGTTGTGTCCTTTTCTCCTCCTTTTTCTTCTTTTTTTTCCTTACAAGCGGAATTTTTCGTTTCTGAAAGAAGGGAGTTAAGTATTCTCCTGAACGTGATTATTTTTCACTGTTAATATTTTGTTCACAAACAGTTGCAGTTTTCTGCACCTTCACATAATAATATATAGGTGATCCAACATTAATTTTGATCTTTACCAGGGAGGGATTCTCATTTTTGCCCTGACGAAATCCCGGGACCATTTTTGGCCATCCTCCCACGGGCTGAAACATGTTGGCTATCCCTTAGGGTCTTAGGACCATAACCTCTGACACATACCCTTTTTATACTTTTTTAATATCCACTACATCACCACTAATGAAGGGATACCAGGATGATGGAGTAGGATTTTTATCTTGACGTCCCTCTGGCCTACAACTCCTAAGTGCTCCCTGAGATATGGTTGAGCTTACCCTGACCTTAGGAGTAGGGGTGAACCCGATATTTATATATGACTCCTTGACTTATCCCTTGACTAGGCAGAGGCTACATCAGGCTTTCTCTTCAGCTTACAAGCGGGGGGGCCCTTATCAGGTAACAAGTTCTTACTTAGAGTCAGTGGTTGATGGACTTCTGCGACTGTAGTCACTTTAGTCACTTTAGTAGTCTCTCCTGGCTGAGTTTCAGCACACTTCCCTTTGTCGGTGGTGCTTATAATAGCAGGACAATGTGGAGATTTTACAGTAGGATCCAGGGCGGTGAAAAATTGCCTAATTTTTCCTCCACCATGGAAATATCTTCATTAATTGACAAAAATGAGAGGATCGAAGAATTGAAAGCATCATTTGAGACCTAGTCCTTCGCCAGAAGTGCAGACACCGGTACACCAAGATCTAATAAAAAATGTTTACGCTTACTCAGTTTTAAGCGAAATACAAATGACAGCAATCAAAAGGAAAAGGAGTGGCTCAGTCAAGCCTCTTCTGGGCTCTGATGTGCCCAGATCAGCCTGATCTTGGCACAGTCTTCTCCCTGGCATGCGCCCAGGCATGTTACTGGACACATCCAATGCTGCTGGTGCAAGGAAGTGCTTAGAACCGCAATGTGCCTCTCCTCTTCCTGGACTGACAACAGGCTGCTGTGGGATGTAGTCCCACCACAGCAGTGGCAAAGAAACAATGTGTTCAGCTTCCCACTCTACGGGTGCAAGAAAGTACGAATATGACAATGTGCCCCTACTCTTCTTGACCCAGCAACAGGCTGCCAGGTGACATAGTCCTACTGTAGCAGCGACAAAGAAACAACATCACCAGCGTCCTGGCCAATTGGGTTTGCTAGTGATTGTTCTCATTTTACTTTTTTCTTAAACTACATACTGCCTCAAACAGCATTGAGTACAGCCTTAGAGCCCACCATAACTGGCCATCTGTCCATTAAAGGCCCGCTCCAGCATTCGGCTCAGGTCTTTAACAATGGCGCGGACCTTTAATGGCCGGTGGAGCCCGCTAGCGGGGGGGGGGCTCTAAGGCAGAATATTCTAATTTGCAAAACAATGGCCTCATGGAGCCAGAGGGGTTTGAAATCCCCTAGGGCTCCATGAGACCTTTGTTCCCAGCAACAGCTATGAACAAACATTGGAACGTTGTTCTTCCGGGCTTCTACCGTCCATTAGAAGCCCGGAGCACTCCACTGTCTTCAATAGAGCCCTGAGAACTCCAATGTTCTTGCATGCCTCTGGTACTACTCAACACAGGAATTTAGGTCCTCAGTGAAGGGTATTTTTCTATAAGTAGTCTGACTTTTTTTTAGAATCGAGTAGTACGAAAGCACAGAGGTGAAAATAGGCAGGAACTACTGGGACCATCATTTTTCTTAAGGGAAATCCGATCCTATACTTTGTTGAAAAAAAAGTGATGCTAAATGGCAGCAGATGCAGGACATGAATTACCTGCATAGACTGTGCTCAGCTGTGAAAATGAGAGGATCCAGCTTAGGGTATCTTGCCTTTTTTGACACATGCTGCCTCAGCAGCAGACATCCTCACTGAAGGGTTGGTGTTGCAGACCACGAGTGTGGTTCTTATTCTGAGGGGCCAAGCCCCTGGTTGCACTCATCGTGCAAGAAAATATGGTGTGTTAGCAAGCTCCTTTGTTTAAAATAGCTATACATATCTGAAGATTAGCATTTCGACTTTTGTAAGAGCACTTGAAAGGCCATCTCTGACTTCTCATAGTGTTCCCCACTACTATGAATCACCTTTGAATCTCTTGAAGGTGGTAGCCCCTCCATTAAAAAAAACTGTGATAGTATGTTTTAGTGCAAAATCAACAATAAGCAACCAAAAGGCACAATGTACTGTGTGACACCGTATTCAGGTGAGTGATTTTTGTTAATAGGTCTTTGCATTCTGGAACCTGTAGTTTTTGTTTTTAAACAAGCTACATTTATTGGTGGGTGAACGGTCAGGCTCCTGGGGCCTTATTTATGAAGGCCTTGCGCCACCGGTGCGTCACTTTTTCCCATTTTAAAAGTGACGCACCAGTGGCGCAAGGTCTTCATAAATAAGGCCCCTGGTGTTTTTAATCCCTTCTGTCAAAGTAGTAGCTATCAATAGTGCAACAGATGCACAGGTGCCCAGATGCTTGAGGGGCGCTGTAAACCGAGTAATTGTTGATTATTACTACCCAACTGGGCCAGGGGCCCTTTCTATGCTTGGATTGTAGCCTATGGAATGCTTGCTACTCCAATGCACACTGTATAAACTGAACCGTGCTTCATTTTTTATCACCTCATGGTATGCGTCCTACATCAAACGTGTTTACACTTATAACACTGGGATTGTGAAGACAGTAACCAAGTTGCAGCTGGATGAATATTATATTGTCTTTTCTTACTTTTTCCAGTGCACAAATACAGAAATATGTTAACAAATTGCTGAAGGCTGAAAGAAAAGATTTAACACTTCTACATGCAATGAATTAAGCATAAACAACCTTCTATTTTCATGTACCACTCTGAATGCAGAACATCTGCTGGGTTTGTGTTTTGTGCCTCAGCTTTCGGAGCCTGTGTAGGGAAATATATAATTGCAAGCCACTCATCCAATTCATCACAGTCATTTTCTGCACTTGACTTGTATTTCTCGCCATTTTCCTCCTACAAAATAAAACATTGTTACCACAGGTTTGAAGTGCACTTTAGAGCCTGCAAGCTCTCCATGCCATTCTTTAATAATTCATCATTAAATAGCAAAATAACCTGATATGATCCTAATTTAGTGCCAATTACACTGCATTGATCAAAGTGACCTTTTCATACTGGAGCACGAAAATCAATCCCGCTGTACAACAAATGTCAAGCCGATGAGAGAAACATATAATCTGTGACAATCAAAACATTACTTACAAATGAAATCACCAATGACCTGCATGCCAAGACAATTTCTGCATGACGTCCGCTGTTTTTGTTTGCTGCTTTCGTGGGGTGTTTTTTTTTGCCCTCTTCCCCACAGTCCGCTGCCAGGCTCAGTGGTGTTATTTCAAATTCGCTGACAGTTGATGGGAATTGTCAGGGCTACCGAAAATTGTATGAAACAGAAACACAGTAATCTTTCATAACCGCTAATTCAGAGGTACAGGCCTTTTTTTGGAGACCTGCGTGTATAATGTTCAAGTGAATTGTCTTGATCCGCAGTTGTGGCACTTTAAAGCATGCTGCATGTCAGAAAGAAATTAGATGATTTACAGGGCAGGCACAATAACCTTTTCATTGTTATTATAACGCTTACCTCTTCACACATAAAAAAAACTGAAGAAAACAGCTGATATTGCCATAGATTCCTCGTAAATGCGCATATGTATTTACATTCACTGTCATATGTTCTCATAAAAATATGCATGTCCGCATATCCCCCAAATCTATGAAATAGGCAAGCGTTCATCCTGACATCCATATTTTTTTTGTTTGCATTCATTTATTTTTTTAAGCTACTTTCACATTCATTCACTTGCCCACCTAACTCTCTCCCACATAATGCTAGAATGCTCCTTTCGGAGTGACACTTGCGCTCTACAAATGCCTATTCAAATTCAAATTCAAATCTGAAACAGTGGTCACCTCTAAACAGCCCATAGGGCTTTTCCAGGTCTTGATAACAAAAACTAAATGGTGACAGCGGATGGTCAGTAAGAGTCACCAAAATAGTCCTGAGGGTGACAACGATGCTGATGACGAGCTCAGCTCGTCATCACCCACGGGTGTCGTGTGCTGATGACGAGCTGAGCTCGTCATGGTGCCACTAAAATGGCATTTTCCAACACAGGGGGGGGGGAACGCCCAGCAGCCATGTGGTTATGAACTTTCTTCACAAATCAATGACTAGAGAGAGGTGTCCTCTGGGGTGAGGGGTTAGGATTAGGACCCCTGCCATCCCCCCACGGAAGTAGTTTATGAACTGGGGTGAAGAGACAAAGAACTCAAGGTGAATGGTGTCACGACAGGCAAACAGTGACAAAGCCAATAAGTAAGCCTTTAATATGTAATCACAGGCATGCACACAGAGTATTTTAAGCTATGAGAGAGCGCAATTTGAATGCAAAGTATATCGTAGCCATATCTAGACGTATATGTTATAAACGTAGGAATGAAACGCACATTGTAATGTTAAGTTGGCGATTATAGCATAAAGGCCAACGAATGTGATAACATGGTATAGGAAATGTAAATGTATTTACGTGTTAAAATGCATTAGATTTAGAAGGCCCGTATACATGATGGGTAATGTAGAAATGCTTAGGAAATATCGAACGTGCACAGTAGAATTCGTGTACGTGTGTAACTTTAAACATGTGTAACTTTAAACGGAGAAACGTGGATAAATGTATAAGAGAATTCACATAAAGATGTAACCAAGGAAAATGCATAAGTTATATTCTATGCAGTTGTATTCTATGTATTACTTATATTTGATGTAGAATGTATTTAAGTATAACTAAGGCTTTGCTAAAAATACGGATATATAAATGTATGCCAAAGGTTGTACTGTGTAGAGGGTTTCTGTAGGAATGTTGGAAGAGTTTAGGTCATTTGTGTTTGTAACCTAACTGGTCAAGAAGTTCGCAGGAGCATAGTCAAATGTATGTAATTTAGAGGGCTTGTAAAAGTCGTAAATAGCTTGATGTGGACGTGAGAGCCGAGAAGTCTAGCACTTGTTAGATTTAAGGTGACAATGCCGGACGGAGCTTATTGCTCGAACGTGAGGAGAGACACTTTTGAGGTGGACTGTGTTTTGACAAGACCATTCACAGGACCTAGCAGGGTCAAGCTAAGAGACATAGAGTTAAAGCCTTGTCTAAATTCATATGATACTTGATCTGAAAGAATCAATAAAAGTCGACGATGAGATGATGAAGATGACATCTAAGAAAAAGGTCAACTTAACGAACGACGCAAGGAGTGGACCAATGGAAGAAGCAGGAAGTTGACATCATCGGGGGAAGTCCGTGGTGGGCGTCAAGGGGCGTTCCACCCACACTGTGATTGTGTATTTTAGGGACAGCACCCCGGGGAGGAGGTAGCAATTGGGAGATTAGGAACAGCGAGACGAATTGCTCAGAGCAAGGGCGAAGGGTAGATGCCTTGAGCAGATGTGCTGAGACATCAGAGCACAAGGGAGCAGTAGGCCGAGGACCCTTAGAGAGCGGATGGGTAGGCAGATAGGGTACTGCTTCTGAAACTTAAAGATTTCCTTTAGAGGCTAAAGAGAGTTTGAACTTCTTTGGAAGTCAAACTGCTGACACCTTTTTAGGGAAGAAACTTGCGAAGTAGGGATGTCACATAGCATAGAGTAGGGACAGATTAACTTGATGTTTTTATCTTACTGCAGATGACGCAGAAGGAACCACTTCACATCGAAGCTTAAGCAGCTGATATTGTAACCGATTTTGTATTTTGTATACTTTGAGATTTTATCCTGAGTGGATTGTAACGCATTCAAAATAACTTTATATAAAACTCTTAAAACTTTATCAGTTGTAAGTGGTTCTTCAGAGTGGCGTCAGTTAATGGGGTTTATCTAACCAATGCGGGGGTGGTCCTTTCCTCAATGACAGATACAAGCGGTCCAAAACAGATGAATGGGATTCTTTATTAAATTTATCATAATCATAAATTGATATCAAAATCTCATTCCCCGCAGTTGGTAGCAGAGAAATGATGGTTATCTTCTTGAGGAAGACGACCTAGGCCAGGTTAGTTTACCCCAAGGTCCCTAGTCATCGTCGACCAGAAGAAGAATTGCAGTCGAAGACGGTGCTGACGGTGCGTCGAGAGAAAAGCAGCAGAGTCGGTCGAGAGTGAGTATAAGGGTCATGCGTTGTAAGATTGCGGTGTTTTATGTTGTTCCTGTGTTGTAATGTCAAGCGGAGTTGAATGCCTGTAGTGTGATTGGGGGAAGGTTGTGAGCGCGCGCAACCGGATGAAATCTTATGTCCAGAGGACTTAAGTGGTTCAGGTGTATCGAACACCTAGAGTAATTTGACTACCATTGAAAGGGGGTCATGAGGTACCATTGATTTCCCGACAGACCGATGATAGGGGGAGCGTATGTGTGAGTGAATGAGTAGCGGACGCTGGTCGTACGTCTACTGTGTGTAAGTAACCTATCAGTTGAGGCAAGTGTCCGACCGTAAGAGGAAAGACGCTGTGCCAGTTGAGGTAGCAATTACAGTTAGACTGTGGCCGTACAGTCAGAAGAAAAGTGATCGCTTGGACGGAAGTAGTCATTTTTCAGTGTATGAATGAAAACGCATGTGAAATCGTGAGACGAATCGAGAAACGAGAGAAGCTGCTGAAGAAGAGACAAGTGACGTCAGCGTAGAGCCGCGCTGAGATTGGTCGGTTAGCATAGAACTGCGCTGGGATAGGCTGATTAGCGAGAGTCGTACAGGGATTGGTGGTTGTTATCAAGACGCAAATAAGGAAGTGAATTAGTAAGGAGTATCATACGTTATCGAAAATGAAGTGTTTCAAGGGTTTAGGAAAAATCTTTAAAAAGAAAAGGAGAAATTTATATGCCGGAGAAGAAGCTCCACCAGAAGGCACACCAGCATATCATATGGCAGTAAATGTAGGCTTACACTCGATATTATGGATTTCCGAGTGGCACAGGCTAACTGAAGGGCAAAAAGAACTGGCGTTTCCAAGATTTGGAACGTTTAAATTAGAAGTGTTGAACCAACTGAAGGCGACGATGCTTTCAATGAGACCTTTACCGAGGCCAACACAATTTGAAGCTCTTGGTGTGTGGTTTAGAACAGCACACGAAAGGGGCGTAAAGAGGCGCCAAGAAAGAGTGAGAAGATCGGTAAAAGCAGTGCAGGATGCTAAATGGGACGATGAAGCTAAGAAATGGAGGGTACAAAAGATAGAAGCGGACAAACTGTTCACCATGATAGAGGCTACGGGAGAAAGGAAACCTCTAGAACAAGATGATGAGGAAAGCGAGTCGGAGGAGGATCTGATAGAAAGGTTGTTAACAGATAGACCACCTCCATATAGCGGTGAACTTGCGAGTCCCATATTACCGCAAACGGACGGAGCTAGGTGGGGGGAATATAAGTCGATCCCGGTAACAGAGTGGGACGCTAACAAGACTGAGGAAATACCCCAAACCAGTTCTGAACAGAGAGTAGTGGGAAGATTTGTGGTCCAGAAGGTGCCGGAGACGCAATGCGCAAGGTCATACCAAATGCCGGACGCCTTGCAGGTTCCGGTCACAATAGGCCCTATTGTGTCAATCTATAACCCGGAAGGGGTCCAGCAGGAGGAACAGGCACGATGGGACAGTGAAAGAGCAGAAGAGGGGAATAGGAATGCCACAATGAATCCCCACAGGCAAATACGAGCACCAATAAGTCGGAGTACCCCATTAGATTCCGCAACGGGTCCCAGGGTAGAACAGGGAGGTCGAAGAGGACCAATGGATTTGAGGGGTCCTAAACCGAAAACCCATAAGGAATTAAGGGAATACCTGAGAGAATGGGACGCTGCCGAAGAAGCTCGGAATAGGAGTTTAGAAACGGGATCCGAGTGGAGAGAGCAGGATAACAGGATTCTCTCTCATTGTGGAGCTGGCGAAAGCAGCCCCGAGTGGGAGAGAGGAAGCCAAGAGAGCAGAAGAGATACTTATCCTGCTGATAACAGCAATAGGCTAATTTGCGAAGACAGAAGTGCAGGGTGTGGCGAAGTGCCTCGCGTCACCTTCAGTGAAGGGGAACGTAGGACACAGGAGTACCAGAATACCTTTAGGTGCACACACCATGCCCCAGGTGAGAATGTGAGACATTGGAGTCACGGAAACATGGAGAGTCGCGAAGCGTCTCGACATGCATCCGGAGATAGTGGAAGGAGTCATGAGAACCTAGGGAGTCGCGAAACGTCTCGCCATGCATCCGGTGATCACGAAAGAGATCACGGGAACACGGAAGACCGGCGAGGGCCTTTCATTTTATTAAGCGACACCAGACAACAAGCAAGTTATAATGGGTTAGAGCAGAACGGTGGATCCTATCTCACATCTGGAGAAACCGAGCCTAAAAATCGGAACATAGGGTTGGGGGACGGAGCATTATTCCACCATACCCCACGTGGAGATGGAAAGGCTTGGGATCTAGAAGGGTGGGAACGAAGAGATGGAAGGAAGACTCCTCATAACTCACCTGTGCTCAGGCGTAGGGCGCATAGTGGAGGTGAGAGAGATATGAGAGAAGAACATAGAACTGAAATGCTGAAAGCTGAAATAAAAGCAAAACGGCTTGACGTGATGAGTTTGAAGGCAGATCTGGATGAATTGATTGATGGTACAGTGCCATTAGAGAGATTAGCCTCGTATACACCAGATGAGATACTGTTCCTATCCAAAGATATTACTCGGAGGGCGAGGTCAGCTCATGAGAACTTATCTAATTTGGCAAACAGGTACATGGTAGACCTGTCACGAACTAAGGCTTTACAGAGTAACCATAGGCTAACTTGCACGGATCAGGATTTGGATGATCGCAGAACGATCGCGCTGAAGGTACACATAAGGGAATTGATCGTAAGTATCAGAATATGGAGAGATCTAGATAGATGGGAGGAAAGATGGTCCAGAAAGGGCTCTGTCAGACGGAGTGTGCTTGAGGAGTCCCAGGACGCAGGCTTGATGCGAATGGAAGCCTTCCCTTTACGAGAAATCGCGAATGGAAGCTACGTTCATGTGCCCTGGAGTAGGGGGGATCTGGCGGCATTCACCAATTCCTTCCCAAAGCTTAGGGATAATCCCGTCGAGTGGTATAAGCAGGTAGAAAGATTCGTGAAGATCTCGAAGGTACTGTGGATCGATTTGAACACACTGTTCGATATCGTAGTACCCGGAGACTTGTGGACGGCATGCAAGCTCAGTGTTGAGTGGCCTACTTGCGAGCCACCGAGAAATATTCGGACAAATGGTCCATCAGTTAGAGTCATGGAAAAATACGAGAGGGTAATAACATGGCTAAAAGAGAAAGTGCCAGTGCAAGACATAGACTGGGTAAAGATAGATCGAACTACTCAGGAGCCGAAAGAGACAGTTCATGAGTTTTACGAGAGATTACTGAAAGCATTCAAGCAATACAGCGGGTTAGATGTGATGGATCCCAAGGATATAGGACAGTTTGTTTCAAAGTTTGTCTTAGGATTGAGACCAGAAATATGCCTAATGATCCAACAGCATCTGATCTGTTGGCAGAACAAACCTTTAGATGAAATTCTGAGGTATGCAAGGTACTGTAGTGACGAGATAGACTCTAAGGCAAGGAAGCTTAAAGAAAAGTTAATGCTAGTGCAAATGCAAGCTGCTGGAAAGGATAAACCGCGGCAGCAGGGAACAGGAACGCAGGCAAAGAAACAGAATAATCAGAGCAGAGACGAGGAAGAAAGACCGAGACCGAGAATGGATATCGCGACACTGAAAAAGACGACGAGATGCCATCAGTGTAATGAGGTGGGACACTGGCGACGCGAGTGCCCTTACAATGTTGAGTCAGGGGAATTAGAGCAGGAGGAGGAAGAGGTTCAGAACAACGTGGTTAAGGGAGCCACAGTCCCGAAGGGCAAGTTTGTCAAAGGGGGGACTCAGACTCCTCGAGCCCCGTTTCCTCAACCACCTCGCATCTCAAACGGAGGGAAAACCTACAGACAGATGCCATTGTTTGTAGGAGGAGAGGAATGCTACTACGTTGATCCTCTTACAGGGCAGCGGGCGAATAGGGAGGAAGATTGTACTCTAGGAGCCGCTTTGGAAGTAGATCAGAGAGGACCATACGTAGAGGCGGAAATAGCGGGATGTCCTACGACCTTTTTGGTGGATACAGGGGCCACTCGATCCACGTTAAGATCTGCGGTAGTCCCGGGTCTGCCAATATCAGGAGAAACGGTTCAGGTGGTAGGAGTCGCGAACAAAAGGATGACGAATCCCTTGACCGAACCAGTGTCAGTAAGGATAGGGAATTACAGTGACGAACATCAGTTTGTGATCTGCGATTCTAGTCCTGTGTGCTTATTAGGGAGAGATTTGCTGTGCAAACTGAATTGCACGATACATTGCACACCTGAAGGAGTAGAAGTGCAGACCAATGATGAGGACGCTGATTTTAAAGTTGTAAACTCAAAGGAGTGTGTGGAACTTTATCCTACCTTAACAGTGGAGGAGCTTCCACAAGACTTGAGAGAGAAAGTCTCAGCTGAGGTATGAGATTTTACTGGGGAAGAAATAGGATTGATCAAAGGAGTGGAACCGGTAAAAATCTTGGTAAGACCCCATGCTGAGTATCCAAGAACACCACAGTATAAGCTAACGACAGAGACGATTGCAGGAATAAAGCCTGTGATCGAATCCATGATTAAGCAGGGAATACTGAAGGAGATCGTGGGTAGTCCATGTAACTCCCCGATCATGGGTTTGCAGAAACCTAGTGGAAAATACAGAATAGTGCAGGATCTTCGGAAGATTAATAACATTGTTGTCTCATGTTGTCCAGTGGTACCGAATCCATCAGTGATATTATTTCAGATACCGTTCCAAGCTGAATGGTTTACCGTGATAGATTTGTGCCAGGCTTTCTTTTCGATACCGTTAGACGAAGAGAGCCAGTATCTTTTCGCTTTCAAGCTGAAAGACCGCGTTTTAACATGGTGTCGTATCCCTCAGGGGTATACAGAGAGCCCATCGATCTTTAACCAGTTATTGAAACGAAATCTTGAGAGTCTAGTACTGCACAGGAAGTCAGTTCTGGTCCAGTACATAGACGACCTCCTGGTTGCGTCAGAAACTGAGGAAGCTTGCAGAGAAGACACCATCACCTTGTTAAATCACTTGGCCGAGAACGGACACAAGGTGTCTCCAAGTAAATTGCAATATTGTAAAACTGAGGTGCAATACTTGGGCCACAGGATTGAAAAGGGAAAGCGGAAGGTGTCTCCAGACAGAATAGAGGCGATTATGAAAATGAACGCGCCTAAGACACAAAGAGAAGTCAGGATGTTTCTAGGCATGGTCGGTTATTGTCGACAGTGGATAGCAAACTTTTCACTGAAGGCTAAACCGTTATTACAACTGACGCACAAGGGAGTAAGTGATCCGGTACCATGGGACAAAGATTGTTTGATGGCGTTTCTGCAGCTGAGGGAGGACTTATGTCGCGCCCCGGCGTTAGGAATGCCAGATTACACTAAACCTTTTTTGCTTTACTGCTGCGAGAGAGAGGGATGCGCTTTAGCGGTATTAGCACAGGTCCATGGAGATGCGCGCAGGCCAGTGGCATACTTTTCGGCTACATTAGATCCAGTAGCCGCAGCGTTGCCCGGATGTCTCAAATCCGTAGCTGCAACGGGTGTCAGCATTGAGCGATCTGAAAGCGTAGTTATGGGTCATCAGTTAGAAGTATATGTACCACATTCTGTAGAACTGTTAATGACCAGGACTAAGACTCAGCATCTGACGAATAGCAGGCTCACACGCTACGAGCAGGTCATACTGGCTGCCGAGAATGTGACCCTAAAGAGATGCTCTGTCTTGAATCCTGCAACTTTGATGCCACTTCCGAATGAAGTGGACGACGAAAATTGTACAGAACATGACTGCCTCGATGTGACTGAACTATGTACCAAACCGAGACCTGATATCGTAGATGAGCCATTGACAGACCCAGACGAAATTTTCTTCGTTGATGGTTCATGCGTAAGAAACGATGTCGGTCAGCTGAGAGCAGCTTATGCAGTATGCACGATTACCAGAGTTATAGAAGCCGCTTGCCTGGAAGGAGTACACTCCGCACAGGTAGCTGAAATTGTGGCTTTGACTCGTGCTTGTCTAGCAGGCGACAGACTTCGAGTCACTATATACACCGATAGCCAGTATGGTTTCGGCGTAGTTCATGATTACGGGCAGTTATGGTCTCAAAGAGGTTATATGACCTCCTCGGGTTCTCCTATTAGGAATGGAGAATTCGTGAAACTACTGTTAGAGGCTTTGCAAAAACCTATGGCCATAGCTGTGGTCAAATGTGTAGCACATACAAAAAATACGGTCTTTGTATCACTAGGAAACAAATACGCAGATGAAGTAGCGCGTTACTGCGCAGAGCAGGGATATTCTCACACTGATGCCAAAGTGGGGGGAGTCCAGGAGAGAACTGAATTGACCATGTTGTTAGACACGGTGGATACGTGGGATGAATTGAGAGCTGTACAGGAAAATGCACCAAATGATGAGAAAAAGAGCTGGGAAACAGCAGGGTGTGAAAAAAGTGAGATGAATTTCTGGGTTTCTGCCGACGGGAGGGCAGTTTTACCAAATGAACTTGTTAGTCCAATGGCAAGGAAGTTGCATGGATCAGCACACATAGGGAGAGATGCTATGGTGAGAGTATTCAGACAAACGTGGTTCAATCCTAAGTTTAGAGTAGCGGCAGAAGCAGTGTGTCAACGATGTGCGATCTGTCAGCAACTAAATGTGGGAAAGAGAACACCAGTTACCTTGAGTCACATAGGAAGGTCTGGGGGGCCTTTCAATAGGATGCAGATTGACTTCATAGAAATGCCTCCATGCAACAGACTCAGATACGTGTTAGTGATTGTCTGCATATTTTCTAGATGGGTTGAGGCTTACCCTACACGTAGGTGCGATACACTTACAGTAGCAAAATTGTTACTTAGAGAGTTGATACCGAGATTTGGGGTGCCATCCTCTTTGGAATCGGACAGAGGAACTCATTTTAATAGCGAAGTGGTGAAGATGCTGTGTTCAGCTTTGAATATCGATCAGAAGTTACACTGCAGCTATCGACCAGAAGCTTCAGGGATCGTAGAGCAAATTAACAGTACTATCAAGTCCAGACTGGCTAAAGTTTGTTCATCGACATCCCTGAGTTGGCCAGACGCACTTCCAGTAGTTCTTATGAGCATACGTAGCACACCTGATAGAAGAACAGGCCTCTCTCCACATGAAGTGCTAATGGGGAGAGCTATGAGATTGCCATCGGTTCCGACTGCAGCGCTAGTGAACATCACAGACGATTTGATCTTGGACTACTGCAAGGGACTATCTGATGCCGTTAATTCTGTGTCCCTCCAGGTCCAGGCTGCAGAGGTTCCATCAGTACAAGACTTGTGCCATGACCTGAGTCCAGGAGACTGGGTCCTGGTGAAGAAGCATGTCAGGAAGAACTGCTTAGACGTGCGTTGGCGAGGACCGTTTCAAGTCATACTTGTAACGAATACCGCAGTGAAGTGTGGAGGTCTGCCAAACTGGATACATGCCTCACACACCCGAAGAGTGCCAACACCTCCAGAAGAAACAGCTCCTCTCTCGGATGAGAATCCGGCGGGAAGCGGAGAAGCCATAGAGGGGGAAAGCCAAGCTGTGGAGGTGATCGAAGAAGCTGAAACTGTGTTGGAACAGGACGACGAAGGTCAAGACACTAGTGGGACCGAAGTCGCCTCAGGAGAAGAAAGTAATTGGGAGTCCGACACAGATATCGAGCAAACTGGGAGTGACCAAGAGACGGGTCCTGGAACAAGGAGCGGAAAGACGGAAAGCAACGAAGCCAGTTGGCCGGAGAGAAGGAAAAGGCCAAGTTCGGAAAGGAAAAAGGAAAGAACTCTTGCCCCGATCGCTGAAGAATCGGATCAGGAGGAAGAGACGACAGATTCAGGAACTGAGAGTCCACGAAGATCGAGAAGGGTACGTGTGCCCTGCAGAAGGTACGCCACCCCAGAGTGGACTTATCTAGCAGATGTATTGGGGACAGAAATCTGGGAGAGTGAAGAGCGTGAAAGTAATCGATCTCGATCCATTTGTGGCAGTGGAGATATGGACGTTGGCGCCTGGACTCGAGACTGAGGGGTTACTGACTTTCACACTTCCCATACCCCCACGTTTGAGTAAAATCCAAGATCTAGTGCTAAAAAGATTACAATTTCCAACAGTTGGTCAGCAAATGTCAGAGGAAGAAGAAAAAGTTATTCGCTTTGAGCTGTTAATAATTGTTGTGAAAGCTGCAGGTCCGAAAATAATTGTTGATGCATAAAAGACTTTGTACGTATGTTATAAAGGAGAAGATAACCTAGCGCCGAGTGGAAAGAAGAATAAAATTAGGGATTACATTTAGAGGACGGAGAAGGGCTAGGGTTGTCTGCTGCTAAGAAGGGAAAAAGACATTGTGGTGAAAAAGATACCTGTTGACAAAAGCACTTTAAAGACTGTGAAAGCAAACAAGCAACCAAAGACTGGAAAGAGAATTTTCGCTAGAGAACGAGGTACGCTGTTTTGATAACATGGAGAACGGCAACCCAAACAGAAAAGCTAGATGTATAGTAGGTACACTTATAGCAATAGTGATATCTCTCATAATCATAGTAGTAACAATATCTTACATGGCAGGACATGAGAATGATAAAAGAATAGCAAATGTAAAAATTGTAACGACTTTGAAACCTGCTCTCGTGGGAAAGAAGGAGGAGAGCAAGGTTATACGTGAAAAGGCGTTACTTACAGATGAAGCTCGTAGATTACACATAGACGAGTCACAGGGAAACTTTAGGTCAAATGCATATGCTAAATTATTGTACGAATATATCGATGCCATGGAGGCCAAAGATTGCTACGTTTGTATGCAATTGCCGGCTTCTGTAGACGAAGGCATTAGATATCACCATCTCCCATTGACTTATGGGATAACATGTAGTTTACTGCTTAGTATATTTTATGGTAGAGAAGGATTTGAGTACTACTTTTCAAATTATGATTCGGTACTGCCCGAAGTTCCGAATTATAAGCAAATGAATAAGTGGGACTACTACAAAAAGGAAGATAGACTGGCTAAATTCTTTCTTCCTTGGGATACATTAGATACATCATATGCACGTAGAAATAATCTGACTTGTAAAGTTTCAGAGGTAGAGAAAAGGTTTATAGCACAAGTAGATGATCGATGCAGACGGCAGAAGATTCTAAAAATGTCAGGACAATGGAAAACAGATTGGACAGAAGAAGAGAAGGCACATAAAAAGAAAGGTAGCAATGGTCCAATAGCATTGGATAGAACGCAGAAAGGAAAGTTATGTTTAGCTCGAAGCAAGACATATTATGAGAGCGAATTTGTAGGTGAAGTTAGTTGCGAGCACTCTTTTAAACTGGAGTACTACACGAAAGATTTTATGAAAGGAATGCAAGCTATTCCGAATGTGTATTTTGTATGTGGGAGAAATGCCTATGTAAAACTGCCAGACAATTGGTATGGTTCGTGTTACTTGGCAATTGTCTTCCCCAAAATATATCATGCAAAGGATTTAGCGATCATAGAAGGAAAGGCTTCGAGGAGAACGAAAAGGGAAGTAGGAGATGCAGAAGTGGTAGGAGATGTATTTGGAGCGATGTTTCCCTTGTTAGGTTTGATTCTTAACGATGTTAAGATTAGAAGGTTAGCAACAGTCGTGGATAGATTGTCTGCCAGTACTGCAAGATCATTGATGTTAGTAGAAGGTGAGATGCAGTCGATTAGAGCGATGGTTTTACAGAACAGACTTGCTTTAGATGTGATATTAGCAAAGGAAGGCGGAGTTTGTAAAGCTTTGAAGGTTCAGGAATGTTGTACATATATTCCTGATAATTCAAAACCACTTGAGAAGGTCATACAGAACATTACACAGATTCATCAAGAAATTGAAGATTTATCAAAAGTAAATGTTTGGGAAAAAGTAGGAAATGGAGTGGGAAAGGTTGGAAGTTGGTTTGCTAATCTAGGCAAAGGTATAGTTTGGTATATTTTAAAGCCTGTATTAATAGTATTAATTTGTATAATTACATTATTGGGATTAGTAAAATTGTATAAATGGTATAGGTCGAACCAGTTACAAAGATCGATGAGAGACCAAGAAAGGAGACTAGCTGTTCTACAAGATCAACAGTATAAAAGTCTGAGAACACTTGAATCGATAAAAAGAGGAACTGATGTAACTAGTTCGGTATAAGAGATGTATTCAAATTGCTTTTAGTGATGACTCCTAAAAGTCATCAAAGGGGGGAACTGAGAGAGCGCAATTTGAATGCAAAGTATATCGTAGCCATATCTAGACGTATATGTTATAAACGTAGGAATGAAACGCACATTGTAATGTTAAGTTGGCGATTATAGCATAAAGGCCAACGAATGTGATAACATGGTATAGGAAATGTAAATGTATTTACGTGTTAAAATGCATTAGATTTAGAAGGCCCGTATACATGATGGGTAATGTAGAAATGCTTAGGAAATATCGAACGTGCACAGTAGAATTCGTGTACGTGTGTAACTTTAAACATGTGTAACTTTAAACGGAGAAACGTGGATAAATGTATAAGAGAATTCACATAAAGATGTAACCAAGGAAAATGCATAAGTTATATTCTATGCAGTTGTATTCTATGTATTACTTATATTTGATGTAGAATGTATTTAAGTATAACTAAGGCTTTGCTAAAAATACGGATATATAAATGTATGCCAAAGGTTGTACTGTGTAGAGGGTTTCTGTAGGAATGTTGGAAGAGTTTAGGTCATTTGTGTTTGTAACCTAACTGGTCAAGAAGTTCGCAGGAGCATAGTCAAATGTATGTAATTTAGAGGGCTTGTAAAAGTCGTAAATAGCTTGATGTGGACGTGAGAGCCGAGAAGTCTAGCACTTGTTAGATTTAAGGTGACAATGCCGGACGGAGCTTATTGCTCGAACGTGAGGAGAGACACTTTTGAGGTGGACTGTGTTTTGACAAGACCATTCACAGGACCTAGCAGGGTCAAGCTAAGAGACATAGAGTTAAAGCCTTGTCTAAATTCATATGATACTTGATCTGAAAGAATCAATAAAAGTCGACGATGAGATGATGAAGATGACATCTAAGAAAAAGGTCAACTTAACGAACGACGCAAGGAGTGGACCAATGGAAGAAGCAGGAAGTTGACATCATCGGGGGAAGTCCGTGGTGGGCGTCAAGGGGCGTTCCACCCACACTGTGATTGTGTATTTTAGGGACAGCACCCCGGGGAGGAGGTAGCAATTGGGAGATTAGGAACAGCGAGACGAATTGCTCAGAGCAAGGGCGAAGGGTAGATGCCTTGAGCAGATGTGCTGAGACATCAGAGCACAAGGGAGCAGTAGGCCGAGGACCCTTAGAGAGCGGATGGGTAGGCAGATAGGGTACTGCTTCTGAAACTTAAAGATTTCCTTTAGAGGCTAAAGAGAGTTTGAACTTCTTTGGAAGTCAAACTGCTGACACCTTTTTAGGGAAGAAACTTGCGAAGTAGGGATGTCACATAGCATAGAGTAGGGACAGATTAACTTGATGTTTTTATCTTACTGCAGATGACGCAGAAGGAACCACTTCACATCGAAGCTTAAGCAGCTGATATTGTAACCGATTTTGTATTTTGTATACTTTGAGATTTTATCCTGAGTGGATTGTAACGCATTCAAAATAACTTTATATAAAACTCTTAAAACTTTATCAGTTGTAAGTGGTTCTTCAGAGTGGCGTCAGTTAATGGGGTTTATCTAACCAATGCGGGGGTGGTCCTTTCCTCAATGACAGATACAAGCGGTCCAAAACAGATGAATGGGATTCTTTATTAAATTTATCATAATCATAAATTGATATCAAAATCTCATTCCCCGCAGCTATATGTCAGTGCAGTCTGGCTCCTAATGTGGCAACTACGTCTATACTCTCTATTTATTCCCCTAATATAAGGTGCTAAATGTCACCAACATCACAGCTTAGGGGACAAATGCAGTACCGTACACTTGGGGAATTAAACACCGAACACTAACACAGGAAGCAACAGACATGGGAGTGACAGAACGAGATAGGCTGCACGGAGAAGCCACACAAATAGTCTGTGCACATTTGTGTATGACTCTTTAATGCTTTAAAATGTTGAAGTCTGCTATATTGGCTTTGCCATTGTATGTTTTTAATTGGTTTAATATATGTAGGTTTTACAATTTCCATCTTCAGTTTAGCATGAAGTGGAAGTGTTAATGCCATGATTTTGAAAGGAAAGAAACAGTAATCTGATCATGATTAGAGAGTTTCCGTATGAACATTAGATACTGGGTCGATGTTGTATTGTGGGTATGGAAGATGTAACTCTTGGTATGTTGTTGTATGGGAAGAAATTGAGAGAGCATGTGTGGGTGTACTTCTGTTTGTCTGAGTGGAGGGCCGATGATCAGTGCTATAATCCAGGCAACTGTTAACAAAATGTGTTTTGCTACCAGATGGGCAGTATTAGATCTTGTGCATCTTTGTCTCAGATGTCATGCTCGTCATCTCCACCGTGAGGCAATAGATGCAGGAATGTATTGAGTTAATCAGTCTTCTGTTAAGAGCCTCCTTGTGAAGTTAACTGGAGATGAAGGCTGCTCTATACTAATAGTAATACAGTAGCATAGAGGAAGAACAGAACCATGACTGGAAGAGCGTTAGAGTTAGTCTTGGGCAAGTCGAGATGTGGACATTGATTTAGAAACTGCAAGCATACAGTTCAGAAGAGCATTCTTAAGTTGATGTGTAGGGGGCAGGTCACTGAGTTCACAGAAGGTGATTCTTCAGATTTTCCTTCGGCAGCTTTATCTGTGATTGCACAAATGCAATCCAACTTTGGAAATGATGGTACTCACATGTGTTGTGAGATTTGTGATCAAGGAGAACGTAGGTGCGTTGGGTGCTCTAGAGTCAATGTGCATCAAGGAATGCTCCAAAGGGTTAGGATTGGTGTGCATATTGGTCAGTTGAGGAGTAAGTGCATGTGATGGTGTGTGACAAGAGGGCAGTGGCTCAGGAGAGAAGTCTGAGAGGAAAATTCTTGTGAGAGAGAGAGTGAGAGTTGTAGAGTGTAATTTTCAAACTTTGTATCATTCAATACAGGGGCTCAAGCTTCAACTTGATGTCAAGCATTTCAGTGTCTGTAAAGAGGAAAGAGGCAAGTAATCACACTTCTCAAATTAATCATGATTATCAGTGGTTAAGTCCTTTGGTGACGAATCAACGTTTGAGCTGTTGTTTTGGTGTAGCTGATGGGACCAGGAGGTTGATTGATGGACACAGTGTGGCCACAGTGTGCCACAGTGTGGCAGAGAAATGAAAAGTGCAATCCCAAATAGAAAGACTCACGATACAGGGTATCTCTCTCCCGACTCCATGGAACATTTCTACTCCCTGAACAAGGACTCAGCTGAATCTGGGTCGGGACTCTCCAGCAACAGTGAAGAGATGGGAGGTGACAACACTTCCACAAGTAACTTCAGTCAACAGGAAGAGAAGAGAGTGCAAAAAAGAACCAAGTGAGGATCAGACCCGAGGGGGGGGGGGGGGGGAAATAAAAGCAGGAGAAATATAGATGAGGCAGATAATGAAGACGAACTGGGGTGGAACTACTCGGCCACACAGCTAGTGAGTTCCGGTAGTCTAGACACAGAAGAAAGAATACCTAAAGGCCACCAGGAGGGTCAGGAAGGACCAAAAAAACATCACGACGAACTTCCGGAGCCTTCCCTGGCAATGATATTTTAATCAATAAAGACTATTCAGGATGACATCAAAAGTGAGAATTGCCAAGCCAGATTGGTCACTAAAAAACTTCAGGGTACCATGCGCAAAATTAGGAAAACCTGCACAGAAATCGCAGATAGACTGAGCGTGGTGGAGAAGCGCACGGAGGACCTAGAGAGCACAGTGGACACATTAAAAGAACACGCACCCTCCCAAGACAAGATGTCATGTGGAAGCTGGAGGAGGCCGAAAATAGGCAATGGTGGAACAATCTAAGACTGCTCAGAATTCCTGAAAATATTGAGAGAAATGACGTAAAGGGGTTCACAATAAATCTCCTGAAAAACTCATTACCGGAATTAGCACAGTTAAGGAAGTGCAACGGGTCCATAGATTTCCTCTTTCAATACCAAAGCGACCAACAAATGCACAAGGTTACCCACGGGTGATTTTAATCTACTTTGGGAACTGTTTACTCCGGCAGGCAGTCTATGATCTGGCCAGACCAAATATGAAAAGAAAAGGAGAAAACTTTACGTACTTTGCTAAGCCAGACTTTGCACATGGCACAGTAAAAAGAAGATGGAGGCTTAGACAACTCATCACCCCTTTTCAAAAAGCCGGGGCCGCGGCTTTTCTACAAAATCCCGCAAAATAGAAAATTGTCCACCAAGGGCGGAACTCATACTTTTCCTCAGAAAAGCAAGTCCAGAAGCTACTTGACGAAATTTTAGCAGGCGGGAAGAAACTCAGCTAGGCTAGCTCTATAGCTCAGGGAATTTGATCCTTTTGTGAGGAGCTGGGTGCGATGAGAGGGGCGACATTAGGGTCTGGACAATTAAAAGGACCTAATAATCCCAATCACTAGAGAGGTTATAGGTAATGCTTGAATGAGATTATCGTTGGCACTTAAGGGCACTATACTTTGTATTTGTATTTATGATATTGATCGTGACCGTTTTTTTCTATTTTCTATTTTTTCCATCAGGGTTTTCTTTTTCTTCTAGTCTCACTGGAGTGTCCGAACACAGGATGGGAGGATGGGGTGATGGGGTGACGGGACGCAGAGGGGGGGAGAGAGAGTGGATGATCCAGACGCTTTCACACAGGCTCAGGATTGAGCCTGACTGCCCGAGAAGGGAGGAGGGGGGTGGGGGTGAGCAAACAGGCACATAGTAAAGATAGAAGCCAGTGTCAGGGCCAAAACCATAACTACACAACAACTGGGACAGTTAAGTAGGGGAATGTTCATCAGAATGGGTAAAGTATCAAGGTTAAAGAGGGTCAGGATTCAAAAAATTATGAATGGCTAAGTTAAGAATATTATCCATCAATATTTGTGGTCTCAATGATCCGAAAAAAAGGCAGAGAACTGCAATAGTTCTCAGGTCAATTGGGGCTAATATTGTATGTTTCCAGGAAACTCATGTAGAGGGGACCCAACTGCATCTTTTGAAAACTCTTGGATATAGACTGATTACAGCCACAACACAGATAACTAAGACACATGGGGTGGCCATTTTGGCAATAGGAGGGGTGCTTCTATTCACGAGATCTGCAGCTGACAAGTTTGGGCGGTTGTCAATCACGGAATGCCAGTATAGCACTGGGAAAAAAGTAACTATTTGCTCTATATATGGGCGTGTTATGGACGATCTAGACCTGCTGGAATTTGTTTCTAATGAATTAGTACACTGGTCGCTCCCAATGATTGTATGCAGCGATCTTAACCTGAACCTACCATCTGACTGGTCGCTGGGTCCCAACTTTGTATACCAGGGGAGGAAACCGAGGATATTCAGAGCACTCCAGAAATTATGCAATACACATAGGATGTTGGATTGTTGGCAGTTTAAACATCCCAATAATCGAGGTTTTACTTTCTTCTCTCACCCATATTGTAAACTTGCTTGGCTAGATTATGTGCTTGCCTCCCACACTATCATTTCCAAGTGTCTTATAGATAGACTACCCAGGATCCTGTCAGACCACAATCCCCTAATCTTAAGTATTGATACCGAGGGGATACAACAGAACCATAATAGATGGACATTTGAAAGGGCTTTACTATTAAATGAAAAATACTGCCAACTTATGGATAAATGGATACCAGAATTTCTAGAGGACAACTTGGGTAGCGCACCTTTAGAAGTGGTATGAGACACACTTAGGGCGAGAATTAGGGGAGAAACCCTCTGATTCTCGATAAAATATAACCGGGAGTCAAAACAAAATATAAAAATACTGCAGGAGAAACTAGCGACAGCAGAGGAAGGACTTATAAGGGCAGTTCAGGGGGCTTGAACATTGAAGGGGCACTAGGAGATGTAGCCATCGCAAGGAACAGACTAGTAGAGATCTTCACCGAAAAAGCAATATGTAAAGCCACAATGAACAAGGAGAGAGCATACAAAATAAATGAACAAGTAGGACATCATCTTGCAGTCCGAACAAGACAACAGAACATGGCAAACACGATCAAAGAGATCAAAGATCCTAATAATGGCCTTAGGCAAGACCCCAAAGAGACAAGGGTAGCATTTCAGAACTACTATCAAGACCTATACAAAGAAACTAGCAACATTCAGAAAAAAATGGAGGAATGTCTAGAGCAGGCCACGGCGAATCAGCTCCCACAAGCAGATCAAGACAGCCTGGTATAAATACCCCAATGGGTAGAAATTCTATTATCAATAAACAATCTATCCCCCAGAAAGGCAGCCGGGTTAGATGGAATACCCATACAATTCTATGCTAAATTTAAAAAAACACTGAAAGGAATTCTAACCGATCTAATGATTCATGTCTTCCAAGTAGGGCGAACACCGGGATCATGGGTTTGTGCCACAATTGTGGTTTTTCCAAAGAAAAATAAAGACCCTACAGAATTAGGGTCCTACCGCCCAATCACATTAATAAACTGTGACTCTAAAGTCTACTCTAAACTATTAGCTAGCCGACTAGCACCAGTCATACATAAGATCATATCAACCCGACAACATGGATTCGTTCCAGGTAGATCTACCACTGATCATGTTCAGAGGGTGATTACACTCTTTGACATATCAGAAGTAGCAGTAGACCTAATGGCACTTACACTATTAGACGCGGAGAAGGCCTTCGGTAGGGTCTCTTGGCAATATCTATGGACGGATATGTCAAAGAGTGGAATTGGGGAACAATTTATAAATGCTATCCACATGTTATATGTCAACCCGTAAGTTGTTGTTATGATAAATGGGGAAATGTCAGATAATATCAACGTGACTAGAGGGACAAGGCAGGGGTGTCCATGCTCCCCCCTATTATTTGCTATATTTATTGACACATTTATTTACAGACTAGAAATCAATGTGGCCATATCACCTATCAAAACCACAAACGGCGACACCAAGACCCTAGCATATATGCAGACGATATCGCAATAGTCACAAGCGATCCAAGTGAAGCAGTTAAAATAATGGAAGAAGAGGCTAGTCACTTTGGAGAGATCTCTGGCTATAAACTAAACCTGGATAAAACTCAGATAATCATTAATAATAAAAGCACCTATAAGGACGACAGGATAGTGGAAAACGCGGAGTGCCTGGGAGTAAACATTACCTCTAATTTAGATAAACTGGTAAAAATCAATATGGATCCACTCATGAAGCAAACGGTAAAAAGCCTTAGCCGATTGCATAATCTACAGCTAACCATAATAGGGAGATGTAATGCTAATAAAATGTTATTTTTCCCTAATTTTTAATATTTTTTTAGAACTACATGTCTAAACTTTGATCCACAGATATTTAAAAATGTAGACAACATAGTCTCTCGCTTCATTTGGGGATATAAAAGATTGCGTATAGCTTATAGATATATCTCTTTCCCGAAAGAGAGAGGAGGCCTTGCCTTGCCTAATCTCAAAGTCTACTGGTGGGCTACGATATTGAAATGTAGCAAGGTGCTATTGGGCCAAAATAGTGACCTTGGACAAGAGGGGTGGTTCCAACTCCGCAAGAACTCATTCTTGGGAATGAAACGGGAGAACATCTGTGGCGACTGACATACGATTGTCATTTCAAGAAAGTTTGTTTTAAAACATTAGCCGGCATTTATACCACAAGGAATCATGTACATAAACTCCTTGGTATCGGAAGGTTCTCCTATTATACGAGTCTCTTCAGAAATAACAACCTTCCAGAGATTTTCACTGACACATGTATGAATTGATGGTTAAGAATGGGAATCACCCGATGCAGTATTTTTTACGCCCCAACAGGCTTCAAATCATTTGAAGAAGTAAAATGCGAATTTGGTTTAGAACATCAAGACTTTTTAAAATACTTACAAATTAGAGACTTTTAATGAAAAAAGGGGTCGGAAGAGCAAAATTCCAGAGCATCCAGACAATCGAATCAATTAACAAAAACACTACAGTTAAAATTGGGGAAATCTATAATAACCTAGTTTCCGATCTTCCGGACGATCTGGACAAATATACTTAAAAATGGCAGAACAAGCCAGATACAACCAAGGGTTCAATTTAGAGGACATTTAAACTCTCCCAATCAATATTAATATCGACCAAATTGCAAGCCCAATATTATAAAACATACTTTCAACTGTATCATACACCTAATACAATAGCTAAGTGGAGCACGGGCAAAGGTACGGAGTGCCCACGATGCGTGCTACACGAAGCAGATATAATACATATGTTCGCTACATGCGACACACTCAGTCCTATCAGACAGGAAATCTCTACCTTTCTATCAGAAATTTTTGACTCAAGAATAGAAATCTCAACAGTGGAAATGCTTGGAGTGGATGGGAATATCCGACCAAACAGAATGAAAGGGCTCTTATTTGTCTCAATGGCTGTTTACAGAATATGTCTTGCATTGGCTTGGCTGGACCCAAACCCACCGAGCTTTCAACAATGGTGGGCATGACTGCTAGCAACATATAGCTTAGAGATAGCTATTTATAGTAGGAGGGGACTGAAAAAGAAAAGGAAGGGATTAGAAATTTGGGATCCCCTTGCACAATGGATACAACATTCCTGGTCATAGTGTGTATCTGCGAAATTGTGATTAATATGATTAAAATATTATGTAACATGTATAATGCCATGGATACACCTGACTATGCTGACTATGTATATATAAAGCAACATGCCTGAGTGGGAGGGTGGGGGGTGGGGTTGAGGGGGACGGCTGTTAAAAATGTAAAAATATCTCAATAAAGAATTGTTTTAAAAAAATGTGGAACTAGACGTGTTTACTGGGATAAGGTTAGCAATTTTCAGGATCTTTCAATTGCTGGAACGATTTAAAGTATATGACAAGAAGGTTTTTTGGAACGGCCTATATTACTAAAGGCTGTGTAAACTAGGATTTAAAAAAAGAGTAATAGTGAAATATCGGAGGAGATACACACCTTTGATTAAATATACATTAAGTGCCCCATTTGCAGTGGTAATCTTAGACCTGAAGTCTAAGTTTAGACCTAAAGTCTAAGTTTAGACCCGAAGTCTAAGTTTACAACTAAAGTCTAAGTTTAGACCTAAAGTTTAACATTTGTCCTAAATTCTAACTTGAGACCTGAAATCTAAGTTTAGATTTAAAGTCTATCTTTGAACCTGAAGTCCAAGTTTAGACCTGAAGTCTAAACCTAGACTTTAGGTCTAAAGATAGACTTCAGGTATAAACTTAGACTTCAGGTTTAATATTAAACTTCAGGTCTAAACTCAGACTTTAGGTCAAAAGTTAGACTTCAAGTCTAAACTTAGACTTCAGGTCTAAGTTTACTTTTGTGAATTGGGCCCTATGTAACTTAGAACAAATATCCCAGCCTTAGCTGTGCGCAGAAAGGAGCATTTGGTAAACACTTACATTCTATGAACAGTTGTTCATGCCAGAGAGCACACTACCTTCACTTTGAGGATTTAGCTTTTTTAAAACGCTTACCACTGTGTTTTTACATTGTCGTTGTTGTTAGCTCAGGTGTTATTATATCAGGGGTCTTTACTTTGACCGCTGTTGCATTACGTGCATATGTAAGTGCCATTTGTTGCTTACCTAACACATTTAAAGTTAAATTAAATTAAATTAAAAGGTAACAACTTAAGTTTCAATTTTATAAATATATTGAGCATGATTCACAAAGGTAAACTTAGACCCAAAGTCTATGTTTAGGAGTGAAGTCAAAGTTTATACCTGAAGTCTAGACTCATAAATTAAAATAAATGTGATCAAAAATTAAATGTTATCTATATGTAATTGATTTTTTTGTATTATATGCAGCTTTCTGTTTATTATCTTTTTTTTAAATACCATTTCTATGGATAGTAAAATGTTTATATAACTTTTGAAAATGAGTTTAACAATAAGTAAAAAAAGTTTCATGTCACCTTTTTTTTTACTCCATTAAAACCTATGGGCCTGATTCACAAAGGTGAACTTAATCCTGAAGTCTAAGTTTAGACCTGAAGTCTAAGTTTAGACCTGTCAGGTCTAAAATTAGAGTTCAGATCTATGTTTAGTTTTGTGAATTGGGCCCATAGAGTTTAATAGGGTAGAAACAAAAAAGGTGAATTGATACTTATTTAACCTATTGTTAAAAACATTTTCAAAAGGTATAATAAATATTTTACTATTACTGAAAAAGTTATGTACAAAAAATAATTAAACACAAACAGCTGCATACAATATTAAAAGATCAATAACGTATTGATTTGTTATTTTATTTTTGTTATTTAATGAGTTTTATATACCGCTGGCTAGACCCATAGGAAAATTATAACAATTACACATTACATCAAAAATAAGCCACAACATTGAGAGAGGAAAGAAAGGTGAGACACATAGAGTGTAGGCAGAGAAGGAGGAACTGTGAAGGGGAGGATGAGGGAAAAGATGGCAGGATAGACAAAAGGAAGACTGCCCACAGACCGACTGGGTAGGTGATGTCCGAGGAGGGAATTCACAGCCCGTCTTCCCTATAGCTAAACAAGGTAGCTCCATCGGGCAGTAGTCAAGGCATTAGTCAAACAGCTAGGTCTCAACTGACGAGGGATTGTTCACAGAGGAAAGTCCAGTGGATAAACAGGGTGGGAACTATGAGCAAGAACCAGTGAGGGCAAAGGTCAATAGCTGGAAAGAGGAGAAGAGTAGAGCGGAGAGGGGTAGGGGATAGGGTGAATGGGGCGGAGGGACATAAGGTCATGAGAAACGCAGGAGAGTTTGCCCAAAGACTGGCTGGGTAGGTGATGGTGATGGAGGGAATCCATAGCCCATCTCCCCTTTAGCTTGCGAGGTAGCTCCACCGGGCATCAGTCAAAATGGCTAGGTCTCAGCTGTTGATGGAAAGTTCTTAAAGTAAATGTCCTTGTGGGTGAGCAGGAACAGGGTTGGGAGAGGGCTGATCAAGATCAGGACGTTGACCAATGATTTTATACCAGGAGAGAATAACATATTGATAAAGTTTAACCTCTTCAGCGCGGCGCGAATTTTCGCTCTGTGCTGAAGATTCGAAAAACCGGTTTGGTCATGACGGAACGGTTTTGTCATCAGCACAGCCCAACCGACGCTTATGACGGAACCGTTCCGTCATAAGCATCGAAGAGGTTAATTTTTACTTTTATACATCAGTATTGATATATTAAGAAGTAAGTAAAAATGTACAAAAAGGTTATATTTGTTATTCATGTACACAATTTCTAAAATACTTTTAGAATATATATAAAAATATTATTTATATTTTTTAGAATGTTTTCTTTTCTTAATTTTCTCAAAGAGTTACACACATTTTAATTGAAAAATGCATTTATTCTTTATTTCTGCCAAATTGTAGACAGTCTTCCGTCTGTTTCTTTACTCAGTGGAACATTGCAGTGAGAAAGGTCAGGTGGAACTCCTGCCTTAGGTAAGAAAATTAGGGCCTGATTTAGAGTTGGGTGGACAGCTTACTTCATCACAAGTACCATTGAATATGTTATGTTATGTTATGTTATATTGATTTATTATGCGCACAGATACCCCAGCCAAGGGGCGTCCCGGCGCAGAGACAAGGTAGAACATAACACAACAGGAAACTAAAAACATGAAAGCAGCTCAAACAGGTACGTTTTTAAAGCCCTCCGGAAAGTCAAGAGGTCCTCCATCAGACGAATTTCAACAGGAAGGGAGTTCCATGCTGACGCGGCCTTTATACTAAACGAGCGGCCACCCATGCGACTAAGCCTAAATCTGGGGACCACCGCAAGGGCCAAACCCTGGGAACGGAGGGTGCGGGTGGGAACATAAAAGGAAAGACAGCTGGATAGGATTTCCGGGCCAATACCTCTCAGAATCTTAAAAGCGAGACACAAGACCTTAAAAAGGATGCGCTTCCTGACAGGGAGCCAATGTAGGGTACGAAGGACAGTTGCCACCGAGCTGAATCTGGGCAGGCCGACAATCGCCCTCGCCGCAGCATTCTGAACCCGCTGCAGACGGGTTATCTCGGCCTGGTTAGCCCCAGCCAGAAGAGAGCTGGCATAATCCAGGCGGGAGATGATAGTTGCCTGGATCACCAGCTGCCTGGTCGGGGCGTCAAAGAACTTGAGAACAGGTCTCAAGCCCCTTAGAAGACCGAAACAACAGGCCGCAGTTTTTTTAGTATGCCCTACAAAGGAGAGGCCCGCATCCAGCCAGACCCCCAGGTTTTTCACCTCAGATACCGGGGTCGGAGTGGGTCCCAGCTCAGAGGGCCACCATTGGTCACCCCACAGCTCCACTCCCTTACCGACAACCATCACCTCCGTTTTTGTGGCATTTAGCTGAAAGCAGTTGCCTGTCAACCAGCTAGCCACCGCCTTCAGTCCAGACTGAAACCTGGGGGCCTCAGTCTCCGCATCCCCGCTGAGAGTAACCGCCAGCTGTGTGTCGTCGGCAAATGAGACCAAAGTTAGGCCCCACTGCCTAGCGACATCAGCCAGCGGTCTCACGTAAATATGATGCACCAATATGATGCATTTGTAACACGGAGGGCATGATATATGTCTTGTTTGTGATGGGGTAAACTGTCAGGTGAACTCTAAATCAGGCCCTTCATTTTTTTACTTTTTTAAAGAATTTTAGGGTATGTCTCCCGCAGGAAAATGTGCCTAAAGGATAGTTTAGGAGTTAATGTCAAGAATTGGGCGTTATTTTCAGTGTTTTTTTGTCTTTCTTGTTTTAAAGGTTGTCAAACTTGGTGATGGAGTTTTTGTTGTCTCTACTGTATTTGTTGTTACATTTGTCCTTGTTTTTTGAGTTAGAGATGGTTTGGAATTTAAGCAAGTAAATTAATGGACTCATGGTGCTTGGATTTCAAAAGAAGGTACTGTTGGGTGCATTGAGGCATGTTTTATTTTCATTTTTTGTGTGTTTTACTGTTTTATCTGGCATTTGAATTGAAGAGCTGGATGGAGTTGAGGTGCTTGTATTTTAAAGGAAAGGGGCGTTGGAAGTCTCCCTTTAGAAATACCTCACACTCTATTTATTGAAGAATGTATATTTCTAAATGTAAGTTACAAAAGTTTTGCCCATGTTTGGAAGGTACATGAACTGAAATTCTGTAGCGTGCATTGAGTTTATTTGGTGTTTGTGGCCCTTTTTTGGCTAAAGTTGCCTAAACTTTTTGCTTTTTACCCTAGACCTTTTTTCTGACAAGTGTTGGCAACTTAGATGTTTTGTACACTTTGCCACTGCTAAACAGTGTCAAAGTGCAAGTGCTCCCTGTGTACAGTGTAATGGTAATTGGTTGTCCATGATTGGTACGTTTGCCATGGTATGTTTTGCTTGGTGCAGCCCTATGCCGATGATCCGAACCAGCTGATCCTCTCCCTCACCAAAGACCCCCACACCGCCAAAACCAACCTCCACGAAGTAATGAAGGCCATCGCCGAATGGATGAGGTACAGCCGACTGAAGCTGAACTCGGAAAAGACGGAGGTCCTCATCCTCAGATCCACCCCTTCAGCCTGGGATGACTCCTGGTGGCTGACCACACTGGGAACAGCTCCAACACCCACCGACCATGCACGCAACCTAGGGGTCATCCTCGACTCCACCCTCTCCATGACGAAGCAGGTCAACGCCATCTCTTCCTCCTGTTTCAACACCCTCCGCATGCTCCGCAGGATCTACACGTGAATCCCCACCGAAACAAGAAGAATGGTCACCCAGGCCCTCATCAGCAGCAGGTAGGACTACAGAAACGTCTTCTATGCAGGAGCCTCTGCCAAACTCCTGAGATGGCTGTAACGCATCCAGAATGCCTCTGCACACCTGATCCTTGACATCCCTTACCACAACCACACCACACCCCACTGGAGACACCTGCACTGGCTCCCCGTCAACAAGAGGATAACCATCAAGCTCCTCACCCATGTACACAAGGCACTCCAGAACACCGGACCAATGTACCTCAACAGACGACTCAGCTTCTACACCCCCATCCGCCAGATCCGCTCTGCCGACCTTGCCCTCGCCACAGTCCACAGCATTCGAAGAGCAACCTCCGGCAGCAGATTGTTCTCCCACCTCGCTGCCAAGACCTGGAACACCCTCCCCACCCACCTACGACAGACCCAAAACCAGAAGACTCCTCAAGACCTGGCTTTTTGAGCAGTAGCAGCATTCCCTACCCCCCAGTGCCTTCATACCCTCATGAGTAAGTAGTGTGCTTTACAAATGATATGATTGATTGATTGAGACTTTTGCGTGGATTGGCCCCTGGTTGTGCACACCAGAAGGGCAAGTGTGTCTCAGCGACGCTGTGTGCGTGTGCTGTATAGAGCCTGAGACCCTCCCCAGAGGTGCCCTGTGACCTGGGGCACCCAAAGATCAAGCTTCTCTCGAGCGACACTGTGTGCATGTGCTTTCTACAGCCTGAGACTTGCGCAAGTTGTGCCCTGTGATCGGGGCCCTAGAAGATAAAGTGTGTCTCTGCGATACTGCGTACGTGTGTGGTGTGCAGCCTGAGACCCTTGTGAGGAGTTGTCTGGTTATCATGCACCCAGAGTCCAGTGAGCCTCATTGACTCTGAGTAACGGTGTAGTGTGCAGCCTGGGATCCTCCCAGTGCCTGGAAATTCAGAGAGATTGCATCGGAGGCCCAAGTCGCTCGACGAGGAGAGTGGGTTCACATTCCCCAGGTAACGTGTGTTGACTCCTGGGGCGGGACAGGGCAGGGCGTGGTCTCTGAGGGAGACGCTCTCTGCCTCTTTCTCTGACCTGCAGCGCGAGCCTCTGCTTCGGCCTGAATCGCGGCCCATGTCCAAAGGGAGTGGCAGCACCTGGTCGTAGTGTGAAGCTGCATTCACTGTGTTATATCTTACCCATGTGGGGGGTTAACTGTGGCCGGATACTAACCGCAAGCCAGCACGAGTGATGGAGGGACCGCCAGAGGCACCATGAACGGGGCTGGAGAAAATTACATATTCAAGTCAAGTCAAAAAGGCTTTATTTCGACATATAGCAATATCTTAAAAAGCATACATACAATAAAAAATACTTTTCAGTGCATTTAAAATAAACCGTAACTTTCTGCTATCAGAAGATGGATCTATAGGTTTTAAAATAAGCATTTAGTTTAAAACAGACCATGGTAAAAAATGTAATTAAACAATTTGCCTAAGTCTTTTTGACCGGATTCGCCATGCCCACCCAAGGTACTTCGAGGTGGCACATGCGTAAAAAGTACGAGTGTCCGAATAGAGAATCCTTAAAGCCACGTTGCAATGCCTAGTGCCCAGAGTACGACACATGGGCTTGAGCCCTTTTGACCGTGGAACTATATATGCAGGACACTCAAATAAAAAGTGGGGGACAGATTCTCTGCGCTGTGGGCAGAAGGGACACCACGGAGCAGTCTGGTATGGGATTTTCCAGTGACAAGTAAATTCCATTACAGGGAGAAGACCAGTTCTGAATTTAAAGTACAGGGACCTTTCCCAAGGGGCTGAGATAGTGTCCAGATACAGTTCTCTAAAGGGGGTATCTTTGGACTCCATGAAATTTCTAGTCGACTTGCATATCAAGGTGGAGGAATTCCTTCTATTTGTTACCCAATTCCAATAAAGTTGTTTTATTGTGGATTTGGGGGGGGCTGACTGTTGGTGCCATGCTTCTTCCAGCCCCAGATTGGTAAGTAAGGCTTTAATATCCGTTAGCCACTTTATTTTCGCCCACCCTGTCGATCTTAGTATCTCCCGTAGACCATCCGCATAACTTGAGAGTTCAGGAACTATCCAGATGCGAGCCCACAGAAGCAAAGGGCGTAACTTCGCTAGGTCTTCTATAGCCCGACAGCCCATGTCCAATTGCAGAGGCAAGATGGGGACAGAAGGGCCAAGGGACATCAGGCTTCTCAAGAAGGAATTCTCAGCTCGAGTAAGGTCTTTCAAGTTCGACATTCCCCATAATTCCGCCCCATACAAGGCAGCACTTACTCCTCTGGCCGCGTAGATGTCCAATACTGCAGCTATGGGTTTAGTTGAGGCTGCTCTCTGCTCTTTTAGCAGGGTCCCGGTTATTCTTTTTAGGTTTAACAACATCTTGAGCAGATGCTGGTCCCATTTCATGGAATCCACCAACCTGATGCCCAGATAATCGAAGGTTTTAGTCCTGTCCAATGCCACGGAGCCCAATGTTGGCGGAGGGCCCAGTTTTTGCGGAGGGTTCAAAATAAGGTACTTTGTTTTGTCTGTATTTATACAGAGTCCTCTTTGTTTACAAAAATCGTCAAAGCCTGAGAGAAGCTGTTGTAGGCCCATTGGCGATTTTGACAGGAGCAAAGTATCGTCCGCAAAAAGCAGGGTGGGAATGGAGCGACCTGCCAGACGAGGGGCATCTGCTGGAATCCTTAACAAGTGGTCCACCACCCCATTAACATAGAGCGAAAAGAGTGTTGGGGCAAGAACACACCCTTGCCGCACTCCTCTGTTCACATCTATTCTTCGGGTTTTTTGGCCATTGGGACCCCAGCGAATTTGGGCGTAGTTGTTTTCATGAAACTTCATGACCAAGTGGAGCAGGTAAGGTGGCAGGCCAAGATCATTAAGAACCTTCCATAGATTATTTCTGGGGACCAAATCGAAGGCCGTCCGGAGGTCGATGAAGGCCAGATATAATGTACCCTTCCCAATTGTGACAACCTTCCAGTAGATCATAAGAAGCCTTAGCGATTGTTCAATTGTTCCAGTGCCAGCACGGAACCCTGCCTGAAAATCCGAAAGGATCCTGTTCTCATCTGCCCATTGCTGTATTCTTGTTAAAAGAACCTTGCCTGCGACTTTTTGTGAGCAGTCGATCAGGCTGATTGGCCTGTAGTTCCCTGGATCTTCTCTCGAACCTTTTTTGTGAAGGGGAACCACTTCAGCGGCCATCCAAGAGGCAGGCAGAGGTGCGCCCTCCAAGGCAGCGTTCAAAACCGAGGAGATCAGTGTGCTCCAATCATCTAAGTCAGCTCGGAGCAAGTCACCCGGAAGACCATCGGGGCCAGCCGCCTTGCGTGGAACCAGAGATTTTATTGCACTTTCCACTTCTATCTTAGTAAACAGACTTTCCTCGGATCTTTCCATCACTCTAAGGGGCTGTGGTAAAACGAAATCCAACGCTTCAACTGCGGTTGCCGTATACAATTTCGAAAAATGTGTGAACCATAAGTCTTCGGTTATGTTACAGGTGATAACTGTATCAAGGGGTCTGTTCTTCTTGTGAACTAAGTCCCAGAAAGCTTTTGCGTTTTTTCCGCCGCTGGCAGTTCGGAGATCCTGCCAGAACTTGTCTTCCCAGTCTCTCTTTGCTGTTTTAAGCTCCGATTTATAGCCCTTCCGTTCAGTGGATATTAGGGTGGCATTTCCACTTTTCACCGCCAGTATCAGGGCTCTCTTCTTGGCACGACACTCCTTCGTGTACCATCCTGACTTGCCTTGTTGGTTATTGCGATTAGGGTTCCCATTTTTTACTTTGGCCTTGAAAAGGTCCCCAATTGAGAGTGAGACCTCACAGAACAATGCTGAAATCTGATTAGGGCAAATAGGCTGACTTTTTAAAATGGCACAGGCTGTGGAAGTAACAGTTCTGATACATGCCATTTTCTCCTCATCTATTGCCACTTTGTCCCATTTCAAGCGTCTTAAGCAGTTTGTTGGGACCACTCCTCCCAACGGCCCTGTTGCAAGAGCATCATGATTTCCACTTCCAGGGAAGTTCTCTTTCCACCAGGTTGATAGGGTCAAAGAAAGGGCGTTATGGTCACTGTCCAGGGACGGTAGAACTACCATATCCTTCATGTGTGCCCACAAGGAAAAGTTTAGAAGGATATAATCGATCCGGGAAGAATGACCGACCCTGTTATATGTATGAGCCCCCACTAGGTCTGATGGTGTCCTCCCATTGGCTGCCCTTAGGCCGTGCTCTAAAGTGAGGGAATTTAGTTGGATGATTCTGGGGGTCCAACTATTTATGATGGGCAAGTCAAGTGACGGGACACCTCTCCTAGAATCTTCATCATTTAGATCCAGGGATTCATCGGGTAACAAAGGCTCGAATGTGCAATTGAAATCCCCCATGACCAAAATTAGGGAATCGCTACAGCACTCACCCAGGGCTACCTCCAGGTCCAAGAGCGTTGGTGACAAAGCTCTCCCGGAGGCCCCTCGTGTATAGATGTTAATAATCTCCAGTTTTTCTGCTCTCCTCGGGCAAGTTACAGTGAGGTGCATCAAATCTGGAGTTTTTTGGGGGTGATGGTGTACCCTCCATCCCAAAGTAATGTTTATCCAAACCAAGAGACCTCCGAAGGGGCGACCTCTTCCTGAAGCTGGAATTTCTGCCGGGACAAAAAAGGTGGCATTACCTACTCGGTGCCTTGGTTCTACGCACCATGTCTCTTGAAATGCGCAAACTGAGTGGGGTTCAACGAGCGCCACCCAGTCTGGGACATCTAGCTTACTGCTTAAGCCTGCCACATTCCAACTAATGATTTTCAAAGGGGCATGATGCTGGAGCTCATTATAACCGCTATTCCCACCCTGAGGACCCGAAATTTGAGGTCCAGCCACTAGTTCAAGTTTATCTGTCCCATCACCTGAAGGAATGGGTAGGATTAGGGTAGGCGAGGGATGGGGCACAACAATATTGGTCAGCGGTACCTCCCCTACCAGAGAAGTTGTGTTAGCCCTTTGGGGGGAGACATTTGTTACCTCTAAGGTGTTAAGTCACCAGCCCCAACCCTGTGGAGTGGTTGGTTGGGAGGGGGTCCATACCCTTGCTCTAGGATCCAAGGTTGGGTAATGAGGGAACCATACGCCTCTACCCCCATCTTGAAAGAAATTATTATTATTATTGAGCCCCATTAAGGGGGAGGGGGTGGTAAAAATACCCCAAATCCCTAGTTTGTATGTCGCAAAAGTTGTGCTGCGACTGTTGGCTACAAATCATGCCAGCAGCTCTGGGATCATTGAAATTGATCAACACACAGTCCCCGGTAATAGCCTTGCGTCTGTTACCGATCCAACCCACCCGTCGGACGAAGGCTATTCTGCCATCAATGTGCCCTGGGAGGGGTCTATTAGCTTTTAGCCAGGAGAGCGTCTTGTGTTTGAGTTCAGAATAGGACTCACAAGAACCCTCTTCAAGCTCGGGTACCCCTGTTAGGATAACCACATAAGGCTTACAGCCAGGCGGAAGGCTAGCATTTGGCGTACGCCGTTTTATCCTGTCTTTGGCTGGGGATTTTGTTGTGGTTTTTGCTGGGGATTTGGGCGCTGCATGCGAAGCAGAAGTAGGAGGGGATGTGATTATGATTGTGGCGCCCTTGCTTACAGTCACTGTATCTCCAGTTGCCTTAGTTTTGGAAGTGGTAGGCTTGGGATTTGCAGCAAATTTGACCTTAGGTGCCTTTGGTGCATGGGTGCTGGATTTGTTCATTGGACGGGCCAAACTAGACTCAGGGGTAGGGGTCGATGGGAGGGGTATGGTTCCAGTATTAGGTTTGGGAGCCTTAGCCAAGGCAGGCGTTTTTAGACTAGGTGAGGGCTCAGGGAGGGCTGTCGGAATAGACGGAACTGTTGGAGCGGCACCACTCCTTAGCCCACCGTTTTCTTCTTCAACCTGGGTTTTAGCGTGAAATTTAACTAACGATTTCACTGCATAAAAGTTGTCCAGCATTGACTGCTCAAGTGAGGCTAGTTTGCGTGTAAGGCCATCGATCTTGTCTACGAGTGGCATCACCGCAGACTTAATAATGCTCTCGACTTGGGGGAAAATGCTAGCATCTATAGGAGCCAATTGCCCAGGGGTACCCTCGACAGCAGAGTCTCCAATATGGGACGCTTGGGGTTTTGAGTGAGGAACCTGATTCGGGGTAATACCCCCTTTTGGTGTGATGTTCCTACTAACCTTACTGTGAGGTTTTAGAGAGCCTCCCCTACGGGGACTAGTGGGACGCTTTCTCTTCTTTTGAGGGACGGTGCCTAGGGTTAGATTCCCTACAGGTACAGTTTCAGGGACTACCACTCTAGGAGTGTTAGTATCAGAATGGCCTGCAGTGGATGGGGAGTTCACAGCTATATTAACAAGCGCATGGGGGCTCGGATCATCAGGGGTATTGGGAGTACGATCTGGAATCTCCTTCTCTGGTGATGGAATACTAAGAAGAGAGGAAGTGGAGTGTGTCGGGTCGAGCACAATACTTGGAGCTGTGGTGGTTACCCTTTCTAGACTAGCCCTAATCCGACTCACTCTCTCGTCGATGGTGGGGGAATCAACTATTAATAAAGGAGTTGATGGAATATGACCAGGGCTATCAGCTAGGGCAATGGCGCCCAAAGAAGAGCGCTTATTAGATGTGCTAAATGAGTCCCGAGACAACCTTCGCTCTGCCAAGATTATCTCCTTCTCAACTATGGAAACAGCACGGGTTATGAACTGGTCCATAGTACCTAAAACAACGTCTCCAGCAGATTTCTTTGTCTTGCAAGACCGGGTTCCTGAAGCCATAGACCTGGTGGCTGGATATCCGCTTTATGGAGCCAAGGGATGTGGCCCAGCCCGGCCTCCTCCGGCCCCGGACGGCCACAGACGGTCCCGCCCTTGTCCCGGGCTTCTCCCGGCGCGCTCCCGCTCGCTCCCGCGTAGCGGTAGAGCAAGCGTTGGTATATAGATTGTGTGATTGGTGAAGGGGCGGGGCTTGCAGGGAGAGCGGCCCAGGTGTTAGCTGCCGAGCTATCAGGGACTCCTGGGATATGGAGTCCCTGACCACGCTGCTCGCAGCCCTGCAAGGCTTACCGGCACCCTTGGCGTCTGCACGCACTCCCGATATTCCTCTGCTTCCAAGCAACGAAGCGGGACCCGCGGAGCGGGTCCGGCGAGGAGTCGCTGGGTCCACAAGAAGAAGGCTGATCCACCAGCACACGGGCAGCAGGTACGCAGGAAAAGAGTCCCAATGAAGCGATGGGAGCGAGGGCTTTTAGCTCCGTAGGTGAAGGGGCGGGGCTTGCAGGGAGAGCGGCCCAGGTGTTAGCTGCCGGGCTATCAGGGACTCCTGGGATATGGAGTCCCTGACCACGCTGCTCGCAGCCCTGCAAGGCTTACCGGCACCCTTGGCGTCTGCACGCACTCCCGCTATTCCTCTGCTTCCAAGCAACGAAGCGGGACCCGCGGAGCGGGTCCGGCGAGGAGTCGCTGGGTCCACAAGAAGAAGGCTGATCCACCAGCACACGGGCAGCAGGTACGCAGGAAAAGAGTCCCAATGAAGCGATGGGAGCGAGGGCTTTTAGCTCTGTAGGTGAAGGGGCGGGGCTTGCAGGGAGAGCGGCCCAGGTGTTAGCTGCCGGGCTATCAGGGACTCCTGGGATATGGAGTCCCTGACCACGCTGCTCGCAGCCCTGCAAGGCTTACCGGCACCCTTGGCGTCTGCACGCACTCCCGATATTCCTCTGCTTCCAAGCAACGAAGCGGGACCCGCGGAGCGGGTCCGGCGAGGAGTCGCTGGGTCCACAAGAAGAAGGCTGATCCACCAGCACACGGGCAGCAGGTACGCAGGAAAAGAGTCCCAATGAAGCGATGGGAGCGAGGGCTTTTAGCTCTGTAGGTGAAGGGGCGGGGCTTGCAGGGAGAGCGGCCCAGGTGTTAGCTGCCGGGCTATCAGGGACTCCTGGGATATGGAGTCCCTGACCACGCTGCTCGCAGCCCTGCAAGGCTTACCGGCACCCTTGGCGTCTGCACGCACTCCCGATATTCCTCTGCTTCCAAGCAACGAAGCGGGACCCGCGGAGCGGGTCCGGCGAGGAGTCGCTGGGTCCACAAGAAGAAGGCTGATCCACCAGCACACGGGCAGCAGGTACGCAGGAAAAGAGTCCCAATGAAGCGATGGGAGCGAGGGCTTTTAGCTCCGTAGGTGAAGGGGCGGGGCTTGCAGGGAGAGCGGCACAGGTGTTAGCTGCCGGGCTATCAGGGACTCCTGGGATATGGAGTCCCTGACCACGCTGCTCGCAGCCCTGCAAGGCTTACCGGCACCCTTGGCGTCTGCACGCACTCCCGATATTCCTCTGCTTCCAAGCAACGAAGCGGGACCCGCGGAGCGGGTCCGGCGAGGAGTCGCTGGGTCCACAAGAAGAAGGCTGATCCACCAGCACACGGGCAGCAGGTACGCAGGAAAAGAGTCCCAATGAAGCGATGGGAGCGAGGGCTTTTAGCTCCGTAGGTGAAGGGGCGGGGCTTGCAGGGAGAGCGGCCCAGGTGTTAGCTGCCGGGCTATCAGGGACTCCTGGGATATGGAGTCCCTGACCACGCTGCTCGCAGCCCTGCAAGGCTTACCGGCACCCTTGGCGTCTGCACGCACTCCCGATATTCCTCTGCTTCCAAGCAACGAAGCGGGACCCGCGGAGCAGGTCCGGCGAGGAGTCGCTGGGTCCACAAGAAGAAGGCTGATCCACCAGCACACGGGCAGCAGGTACGCAGGAAAAGAGTCCCAATGAAGCGATGGGAGCGAGGGCTTTTAGCTCCGTAGGTGAAGGGGCGGGGCTTGCAGGGAGAGCGGCCCAGGTGTTAGCTGCCGGGCTATCAGGGACTCCTGGGATATGGAGTCCCTGACCACGCTGCTCGCAGCCCTGCAAGGCTTACCGGCACCCTTGGCGTCTGCACGCACTCCCGATATTCCTCTGCTTCCAAGCAACGAAGCGGGACCCGCGGAGCGGGTCCGGCGAGGAGTCGCTGGGTCCACAAGAAGAAGGCTGATCCACCAGCACACGGGCAGCAGGTACGCAGGAAAAGAGTCCCAATGAAGCGATGGGAGCGAGGGCTTTTAGCTCCGTAGGTGAAGGGGCGGGGCTTGCAGGGAGAGCGGCCCAGGTGTTAGCTGCCGGGCTATCAGGGACTCCTGGGATATGGAGTCCCTGACCACGCTGCTCGCAGCCCTGCAAGGCTTACCGGCACCTTTGGCGTCTGCACGCACTCCCGATATTCCTCTGCTTCCAAGCAACGAAGCGGGACCCGCGGAGCGGGTCCGGCGAGGAGTCGCTGGGTCCACAAGAAGAAGGCTGATCCACCAGCACACGGGCAGCAGGTACGCAGGAAAAGAGTCCATGCATTCATGCATAAGGAGTATCTGATGATTGTAGGACTCATTGCCTTATTTCTGCACAACAAACTGCCTGTTTGTCATATTGCCCATTGCATTCGTTTTTCATAATAAACTGCTGATAGGTGTGTTACCTTTGCACTAGGTTTGCATAACGAACTGCCTGATAAATGTGTTATGCCATGTCTTAGTCCTTGCATCACGAACTGCTGGATTGTCATAGTACACATTGCATTAGTGTTGCATACCGAACTGCCTGATATATGAGTTCCACATTGCATTAGTTTTGTATAACCAACTGCCTGATAATTGTATTACACGTTGCATTGCTTTTTCCTAGCAGAGTATCTGAAGGGGACCGTATGCATTTTATTACGGGGACATACCAGTTTACAACGTTGTTGCATTATGCACTGCATAGAAGTAACAGTACAAAATGCCAAACAGCCGTATTAAGATCTGCATTAGTCTTATGTTGTGAAATACCTGATAGTTGCATAACAAACTGCATATTACGACATTAGGAGTACATAGGATTATTTAGTTTAGCTCAATAGTAATAGCCCAGGGGGAGCTTTACCCTGACGCATATGTTGATTAGTATTGTGTGGTCACATTGTATATCTTTTTATAATCATATACTTGTTTTTTTATGAAACTCATGTGGAGTCTATTTGTGGCGTCATCATTGGGTTGCAGTGAGCGTAATTGCAAATACTTTACACATGGCCTTGAAGATAAGCCTGGCTGCTCGTGCCAAGAGCTACCAAAAGGGTGGAGCGGGGGCTATCTCTAGAAGCGACCTGTCTTTCCCTATTGTTTGGGGTTCATGGGACCCTGTTTGGCCTATGGTATCTACCTCAGCCAGCCATGGATCCGGGGATTCTAACAGTGTTGTGAGTTGTTCATGTATGGCAGTGGGTGGAGATCCTGGTGGTTAATTGGTAGGTGGGATTTGGGTTTGGATTAGTGTTAGACCTGGCACCATTGGCGTTGGTCTCCCTTCCATTTTTGCTGTTACCTCATGTGTTTTTGCAGGTGTTAGATGCTTTGGGCACTCTGCCACTGCTGTACAATGCCACAGTGCGAGTGCTCCCCACTGTAAATTGATGCATTGATCAGTGGTTCCCTGATTGGATATTTGGTTTACTTGTCAGACCCTAGTACAGTGCACTGATTGTGCCCAGGGCGTGTAAATTCAAATGCTGCTAGTGGGATTGCAGCACTGCTTGTGCCATCCACAGAAGCGGCCTTATAAAACGTGTCTAAGGTCTGCCATTGCAGAGCCTGTGTGCAGTCTGGTAGAGTCATGCTGACTGGGCAAGTGCACCCACTTTCCAGTCCATAAACCTTCCTTTTTCTTCATATTAGTCACCCCTATGGTAGGCGCAAGGGCAGGGTTCATTGTAAGTATAAGGTAGGGCAAGCCCTGATGTGTGTGGCATGTGCTGATAGTGATATTACAGCCATTTTGGTTTTTCACTATTGCAAGGCTACCTGTTCTCCATAGGCCAGAATGGGCTGCTGGATTGTTGCATGTTTACAATCCAAGCTGACTCAGAAAACATGGTAGAAATTATAGTTTAGTATGCATGGACTCAGAACAATAAAATATATCTTTTAGTGAAGTTTATTTTAATATTCTGTGTTTGCAAATACCACTTTTAGAAAGTAGGTATTTGCTTGCCTAACCATTTGAGCCTGCCTCTGCGAGGTTGTGTATTCCTTGTCTGAGCTTGTGTGTGACAGGGTTGGGGAATTCCAGGAGAGAGGCTGGGGCTGCCAGGTGGTGAATAGGGAGATCTGCAAATATTGGGACCCTGATCCCATGAGATTAGATCACTTCTGGAATTTCAAGACAAAACCTCTTCTGAGTATAAGAAACCTGAAGAAACTGAGGAGAGACTATTCCAAAGCTGAAGTGCTGCTTGGGGGATTAGCCTGCAGTAGTTGTCTGAGAGGAGAAAGAACTTTGTGGACTTTTATTTCAACTTGTGCAAAGATCTCCAAGAGCTCGGAAGAGAGCTTGCCCCCCTGACCGAAGTCCCAGGACCACAAGACTTCACCAGCCTTTGTGAATTGCTGCTGGAAACAAGTGGCTACAGAGGCAGGGAGTTGTGACCGACTCTCACAACCAGCCCTGTTTCCTGTAGGCACCACATCAAGCAACATCCGCCTCGAACAACGCAAGCTCTGCGCTCACCGACTCCGTCAAAGAGCCGTAGCCTGCATCGCGAATGGAAGACACCGGGACCTGCAGCGCCTCGCTACACCGAATCGAACTGGTCTGACCAACGTGGTCGCTGCTGCTGACTTCGAGTCCTGTGACCGCACCGGAGTAGGGCACCGCCTGACACTCTTTGCGACACACCGCCCGACTCGCACCACTGTCCGGACTGATCGACGCCAGCTCCCGAACTCCGGCTCATTCCCGCACCGCAAGCTGCAAGCATCGCATCGAAGCACCATCTCAGCCTGCAACGCAAGCCTTGGATCCTCTGACTCCGTCAACGGGTGGCTGCCTGCACCGCATTGAGAGACAATACGTCCTGCAACGCTTCCTTTCTGCCCGGCACCGAACACCGGAACCCGCTCGCACGTCCGTGCCGGCCGCCCCAAATAAAAGGTACTGCAACTGAATCTGTCGACGATTTGAGTGGGCCCGTACTGACACGGTCTGCAGGATTTGTAGAATCTGTTATTCTCAACAACGCTGTAGCCCGTTCGGGCTACCGACTCGCACAGAACCTTGATTTAAGCCTTTTTAACCAGAACTCTTGAAATCTAATAGTACTGTGGATTCTTTTAGTTGTTTATTGGTCTTGTAGTAACTCTATTTAAAATCTGCTTATTTTTTATATAAATCCTTGTGTGTTGTCCATTTGTAGTGTTGTAACTGGGTTACTGTATGTGGTCACAAATGGATACCTTACAACGCCTCTGAAATAAGTCTTGACTGCTCGAGCCACACCACCTAGAGGGTGAGCAGGGGTTATTTTATAGTGTAATCCCCCTTACTCTGACTAGAGGAGAGGGTCTCTATTTGTCACAAGTACCTACCTGTGCCAGCAAGAGACCCCAATTCTAACATTGGAAGTCAAGTGGAAAGGATTCCGAATTTGCATTTGTGACTCATGTACATTGATTGAGAACACTACATAGTGAGTGCAGATCATAACGCACCCACGTACTTCTGACACTTGTTTTTGCCAGAGATCTCCCTTTTAAAAAAAAATCATGCCTTATTCAGTCATCATGGAGGAGACAGCCTCAGTCACATCTGTTGACTGTGATTGGGAGGAAGAGAAAATCGAAAGCTACACCAACAAGAAGCTCAAGAGCTTCTGCAGGAAGTTTAGAAATTCCTCGGCCAGAATCACCAAAAAGGAGCAATACCACAAGGCACTGAGGGCCTGGGTGGAAGCCAGGAATGCACCCAGTGATTTAGTGAATTATGAGGATGCAGAGGAGCAGCTTGGTGGGCCACTGGGTCCTGAGAGGAGGGGTGCACCCTCCCCAGTTGGTAGCAGTGTTTCTGCCCGAGGTCTGTCCACAGAAGAGTTGGCAGACAGAAAAGAAACAGGATGCATGAAATGGAGATGGCCAAGCTCAAATTGAATAGGCAACTGGAGCTAGAAAGCAAGAAGATGGCTCTAGAGGAAAAGAGATTGCGATTGGAGCATGACAAAGTTTTGAGGGAGTTAGATCTGAAAGCCAGGGGCCTAGAGATTTCTCCCTCTGGAAGCAGCATGTCGTCAGCACCTGGGGAAGGTAGAGTGTCTAACCCCAAAGATGTTGTAAAGGAGTTTTTTAAGAATGATGATATTGGGCAGTGATTCAGAGCCTATGAGGTAGCCATGTCTTCCCACCTGGTCCCTGAGATAGATTGGGGAGCGGGGTTGTGGGAAGGTTCCTTAGTGAGGGGCGGGTCACACTGTTGGACTTGCCTTCTGAAGTCCAAAAATCCTATAGCCACATGAAAGAGGCACTCTTGACTAGGTATGATTTGGCCCCCTTAACTCTATAGGCAGAGGTTCAGGTAGTGCAAAAAGATAGAAAATGGTACCTGGGTAGAGTATGTCACTTTCTGTTGTAGAGCATTGGATGGTGGATTTTTAAGGTCTCTTGGATTTGATTGCATGTGAGCACGTGTCTGATAATTGTTTTCCAGAGCTGCGCTAGCACCTGATTAATAGCAAGCTGACTAACCCTAGGAAGCTTGCTGAGGAGGCGGACCGCTGGGTCAGTACCAATGTCCACAAGCGTCACGTGGGAGACTCAGCCAAAGGTGAGCAGGGTCCCCAGCAGAAGAGTTGGGGGGACAGGGGTAAACAGAGGGAGTTCCACAGAGGGCCCCAAAGTAATTACCAAGGGAACCAAGGGAAAGGTTCACAGCCTCCCCCTGAGAAAAAAAAACAGTGGTCCTGACAGGTAATCCTGTTCCACAGGGACCCCTGAAATGTTACAGATGTGGGAACCTGGGTCATAAGGCGACTGATACCAGATGCCGCCTGTTTGGTAAACCAGCACCCACTTGTGCTCCTCCCCGGCAGATGGCTGGTGTAGCCTTTGGGGAGGAGGTGGAAGTCCAAGGTGGGTGAGGTCCTTACAGAGATGTCCCTTGTCTCTTTAGCAGACTGTGAGGTGGTCCCAGAGAACCAACTGCCCAACAACACTAAGAAATATGGGCAGTGGGTGACCATCAATGGCCAAAAGGTGAAGGCTCTTAGAGACACAGGGGCCAGTGTGACAGCTGTCGGGTGTCATCTGGTGTCTCAAGAACAGGTTGTCCCACATGCATTCTACCTAGTTGTTAACGTTGACAACACAGAGAGTCATTGTCCAATGGCTCAGGTTCCCTTTGAGTGGGAGGGGATCTCTGGTACTCCTCAGGTAGCCGTGAGGCCCACCATGCCTGTTGACTGTTTGTTGAGGAACGATTTCGAGAGCTCACCTTGGGAGAAGGGGGAGAAGAGTACTCACCTGAGGATGGTGGGTCTGCCTGACTCGGTGTGCATTACCACCCGGTCAATGGTAGCCAGTATGGGTGCTCAAGAGGACCTGGAGCCTGAGAGGGAGGCCCAGGAACCTACCTTAAAGAGAAGTGGCAGGGGGCACAGTAAACCGGACCCTGAAGTTCTCACAGCCCCGGAGGAGGTAGACCCTGAGGGGGATGCCCTGGAGACTACCGGGGAACAGGTAGCTGAACTGGGGGACCTGCCTGAGCTGACCCATTGGCAGCAAGAAGGAGGCCCCTCCAGGGAAGAATTCTGCAGGGAGCAGAGAGAATGCCCTTCTCTTGAGGGCTTGCGGCAGCAGGCTTCAAGCCAGGTGATCTGTCAGGGTCACACTGGATCTACTGGGAGAATGGTCTCCTGTAAAGTGAGCCTAAGGTTGCTGAGCCTGGGTCAGCCTGTGTGCTGGTGGTACCCCAGAGCATCAGAGCCTTCCCACTGGGGCTGGCTCATGATGTGCCATTGGCAGGACATTTGGGGTAAGACAAGACCTTTGAGAGGCGTGTCACCTACTTTTATTGGTCCCAAATGCGCAAGAGTTCAGACCCTCATTGCAGGACCTGTCAGACTTGCCAGGCAAGTGGAAAGAGTGGGAGGAGGCAGAAGGCTCCTCTCCAGCCATTCCCTGTGGTCAGTACACCCTTTGAGCAGGTGGGGATTGACATTGTGGGGCCACTAGACCCCAAGACAGCCATGGGCAACAGGTACATTCTTGTCTTGGTGGACCATGCCACCCGGTACCCGGAAGCCATACCTCTGAGGACAATAACGGCCCCCGTGGTGGGATGAGCACTGATGGGAATTTTCTCATGAGTAGGATTCCCTCGAGAGATTGTGTCTGACCGGGGCACCAACTTAATTTCTAAGTACATGAAGTCCCTGTGGCAGGAGTGCGGGGTAACTTACAAGTTCACCACTCCTTACCACCCCCAAGGAAATGGGTTGGTTGAAAGGCTCAACCGAACCCTGAAGGGCATGAATATGGGTCTTGAGGGGCCCATGAGGCGTAAGTGGGACTTCCTCTTGCATACCGAGAGGTGCCACAGAAATCTCTAGGGTTCAGTCTCTTTGAGCTTCTCTATGGTTACCCGTTCAGAGGACCTCTGAATCTGGTCAAGGAAGGCTGGGAGAAAGCTCCCAGAAAACCTCCCCAGGATGTATATAGCTACATGCTGGCCTTCAGGAACCAGACTAGGTGTTTCAGGCAACTCGCTGAGCCGAATCTGGAAGCCAGCCAAGAGGAGATGAAGCGGTGGTACGACCAGAATGCCAATCTGGTAGAGCTTCAACCTGGTCAGAAAGTGTGGGTCATGGCCCCAGTGGAGCCCTGTGCACACCAGGATAAATGGACCGGACCATTTGAGGTTGTGGAGCGCAAGAGTCCAGTTACCTACTTGGTGGACTTGCGGTCTCTCGGGTCCTGCATGTCAACCGCTTTAAGCCCCAAATAGAGAGGTCTGAAGTGGGCATGCTCTTGGCGACAGAGGCTGGAATGGAAGAGGAGACTGCGCCTCTTCCTGACTTCCTGGTAGACACACAGCAAGATGGATCAGTGGATGTTGTTAATCTCTCTTCCACTCTGAGCAACAGAATGAGTGCCGCCAGTTGCTGGGATAGTTTTCTGATCTGTTCTACCTGGTTCCTATTATCCCAGATTGGTGCATCCATGATGTGGATACACAATTTCTAAAATACTTTTAGAATATACATAAAAATATTATTTATATTTTTTAAAATGTTTTCTTTTCTTAATTTTCCCAAAGAGTTACACACATTTTAATTGAAAAATGCATTTATTCTTTATTTCTGCCAAATTGTAGACAGTCTTCAGTCTGTTTCTTTACTCAGTGCAACATTGCAGTGAGCAAGGTCAGGTGGAACTCCTGCCTTAGGTAAGAAAATGAGGGCCTAATTTAAAGTTTGGTGGACAGCTTACTTCATCAAAAGTACCATTGAATATGATGCACTTGTAACACGGAGGGCAGGATATCTGTCTTGTTTGTGATGGGGTAACCTGTCAGGTGAACTCTAAATCAGGCCCTTCATTTTTTTACTTTTTTAAAGAATTTTAGGGTATGTCTCCCGCAGGAAAATGTGCCTTAAGGATAGTTTAGGAGTTAATGTTAAGAATTGGGCATTATTTTCAGTGTTTTTTTGTCTTTCTTGTTTTAAAGGTTGTCAAACTTTGCTCTTAACAGGAGACATGGTGATGGTGTTTTTGTTGTCTCTACTGTATTTGTTGTTACATTTTCCCTGTTTTTCGAGTTAGAGATGGTTTGGAATTTAAGCAAGTAAATTAATGGACTCATGGTGCTTGGATTTCAAAAGAAGGTACTGTTGGGTGCATTGAGGCATGTTTTATTTTCATTTTTTGTGTGTTTTACTGTTTTATCGGGCATTTGAATTGAAGAGCTGGATGGAGTTGAGGTGCTTGTATTTTAAAGGAAAGGGGCGTTGGAAGTCTCCCTTTAGAAATACTTCACACTCTATTTATTGAAGAACGTATATTCTAAATGTAAGTTACAAAAGTTTTGCCCATGTTTGGAAGGTACATAAACTGAAATTCTGTAGCGTGCATTGAGTTTATTTGGTGTGTGTGGCCCTTTTTTGGCTAAAGTTCCCTAAACGTTTTGCTTTTAACCCCAGACCTTTTTTCTGACAAGTGTTGGCAACTTAGATGTTTTGGACACTTTGCCACTGCTAAACAGTGTCAAAGTGCAAGTGCTCCCTGTGTACCGTGTAATGGTAATTGGTTGTCCATGATTGGTACATTTGCCATGGTATGTTTTGCTTGGTGCAGCCCTATGCCGATGACACCCAGCTGATCCTCTCCCTCACCAAAGACCCCCACACCGCCAAAACCAACCTCCACAAAGGAATGAAGGCCATCGCCGAATGGATGAGGTACAGCCGACTGAAGCTGAACTTGGAAAAGACGGAGGTTCTCATCCTCAGATCCACCCCTTCAGCCTGGGATGACTCCTGGTGGCCGATCACACTGGGAACAACTCCAACACCCACCGACCATGCACGCAACCTAGGGGTCATCGTCGACTCCACCCTCTCCATGACGAAGCAGGTCAATGCCATCTCTTCCTCCTGTTTCAACACCCTCCGCATGCTCCGCAGGATCTACAAGTGGATCCCCACCGAAACAAGAAGAATGGTCACCCAGGCCCTGATCAGCAGCAGGTAGGACTACAGAAACGCCTTCTACGCAGGAGCCTCGGCCAAACTCCTGAGATGGCTGTAACGCATCCAGAACGCCTCTGCACACCTCATCCTTGACATCCCTTGCCACAGCCACACCACACCCCACCGGAGACACCTGCACTGGCTCCCCGTCAACAAGAGGATAACCATCAAGCTCCTCACCCACGTACACAAGGCACTCCAGAACACCGGAACAGTGTACCTCAACAGACGATTCAGCTTCTACACCCCCACCCGCCAGCTCCGCTCTGCCGACCTTGCCCTCGCCACAGTCCACAGCATTTGAAGAGCGACCTCTGGCGGCAGATTGTTCTCCCACCTCGCTGCCAAGACCTGGAACACCCTTCCCACCCACCTACCACAGACCCAAAACCTGCTGACCTTCAGAAGACTCCTCAAGACCTGGCTTTTTGAGCAGTAGCAGCATTACCTACCCCCCCAGTGCCTTGAGACCCTCATGGGTAAGTAGTGTGCTTTACAAATAATATGATTGATTGATTGAGACTTTTGCGTGGATTGGCCCCTGGTTGTGCACACCAGAAGGGCAAGTGTGTCTCAGCGACGCTGTGTGCGTGTGCTGTATAGAGCCTGAGACCCTTCCCAGAGGGGCCCTGTGATCTGGGGCACCCAAAGATCAAGCTTCTCTCGCGCGACACTGTGTGCATGTGCTTTCTACAGCCTGAGACTTGCGCAATTTGTGCCCTGTGATCGGGGCCCTAGAAGATAAAGTGTGTCTCTGAGATACTGCGTACGTGTGTGGTGTGCAGCCTGAGACCCTTGTGAGGAGTTGTCTGGTTATCATGTACCCAGAGTCCAGTGAGTCTCATTGACTCTGAGTAAGGGTGTAGTGTGCAGCCTGGGATCTTCCCAGTGCCTGGAAATTCAGAGAGATTGCATTGGAGGCCCAAGTCGCTCGACGAGGAGAGTGGGTTCACATCCCCCAGGTAACGTGTGTTGACTCCTGGGGCGGGGCAGGGCAGGGCGTGGTCTCTGAGGGAGACGCTCTCTGCCTCTTTCTCTGACCTGCAGCGCGAGCCTCTGCTTCGGCCAGAATCGCGGCCCATGTCCAAAGGGAGTGGCAGCACCTGGCCGTAGTGTGAAGCTGCATTCACTATGTTATATCTTACCCGTGTGGGGGGTTAACTGTGGCCGGATACTAACCGCAAGCCAGCACGAGTGGTGGAGGGACCGCCAGAGGCACTGTGAACGGGGCTGGAGTAAATTACATATTGCATTATTCATGCATAAGGAGTATCTGATGATTGTAGGACGCATTGCCTTATTTCTGCACAACAAACTGCCTGTTTGTCGTATTGCCCATTGCATTCGTTTTTCATAACAAACTGCCTATAGGTGTGTTACCCTTTGCACTAGGTTTGCATAACGAACTGCCTGATAAATGTGTTATGCCTTGTCTTAGTCCTTGCATCACAAACTGCCGGATTGTCATAGTACACATTGTATTAGTGTTGCATACCGAACTGCCTGATATATGTGTTCCACATTGCATTAGTTTTGTATAACAAACTGCCTGATAACTGTATTACACGTTGCATTGCTTTTTCCTAGCAGAGTATCTGAAGGGGACAGTACGCATTTCATTACGGGGACATACCAGTTTACAACGTTGTTGCATTACGCACTGCATAAAAGTAACAGTACAAAACGCCAGACAGCCGTATTAAGATCTGCATTAGTCTTATGTTGTGAAATACCTGATAGTTGCATAACAAACTGCATATTACGACATTAGGAGTACATAGTATTATTTAGTTTAGCTCAATAGTAATAGCCCAGGGGGAGCTTTACCCCGACGCATATGTTGGTTTAGTATTGTGTGGCCGCATCGTATATTTTTTATAATCATATACTTGTTTTTTTATGAAACTCATGTGGAGTCTATTTGTGGCGTCATCATTGGGTTGCAGTGAGCGTAATTGCAAATACTTTACACATGGCCTTGAAGATAAGCCTGTCTGCTCATGCCAAGAGCTACCAAAAGGGTGGAGCGGGGGCTATCTCTAGAAGCGACCTGTCTTTCCCTATTTGGCCTATGGTACCTACCTTAGCCAACCATGGATCCTGGGATTCTAACAGTGTTGTGAGTTGGTCATGTATGGCAGTGGGTGGAGATCCTGGTGGTTAGTTGGTAGGTGGGATTTGGGTTTGGATTAGTGTTAGACCTGGCACCATTGGCGTTGGTCTCCCTTCCATTTTTGCTGTTACCTCATGTGTTTTTGCTGGTGTTAAATGCTTTGGGCACTCTGCCACTGCTGTACAATGCCACAGTGCGAGTGCTCCCCACTGTAAATTGATGCATTGATCAGTGGTTCCCTGATTGGATATTTGGTTTACTTGTCAGACCCTAGTACAGTGCACTGATTGTGCCCAGGGCGTGTAAATCCAAATGCTGCTAGTGGGATTGCAGCACTGGTTGTGCCATCCACAGAAGCGACCTTATAAAACGTGTCTAAGGTCTGCCATTGCAGAGCCTGTGTGCAGTCTGGTACAGTCATGCTGACTGGGCAAGTGCACCCACTTTCCAGTCCCTAAACCTTCCTTTTTCTTCATATTAGTCACCCCTATGGTAAGCCCAAGGGCAGGGTGCATTGTAAGTATAAGGTAGGGCAAGCCCTGATGTGTGTGGCATGTCCTGATAGTGATATTACTGCCATTTTGCTTTTTCACTATTGCAAGGCTACCTGTTCTCCATAGGCCAGAATGGGCTGCTGGATTGTTGCATGTTTATAATCCAAGCTGACTCAGAAAACATGGTAGAAATTATAGTTTAGTATGCCTGGACTCAGAATAATTATTTATATCTTTTAGTGAAGTTTATTTTAATATTCTGTGTTTGCAAATACCACTTTTAGAAAGTAGGTATTTCTTTGCCTAACCATTTGAGCCTGCCTCTGCAAGGTTGTGTATTCCTTGTCTGAGTTTGTGTGTGACAGGGCTGGGGAATTCCAGGAGACAGGCTGGGGCTGCCAGGTGGTGAATAGGGAGAGCTGCAAATATTGGGACCCTGATCTCATGAGACTAGATCACTTCTGGAATTTCAAGACAAAACCTCTGCTGAGTAGAAGAAACCTGAAGAAACTGAGGGGAGACTATTCCCAAGCTGAAGTGCTGCTTGGGGGATTAGCCTGCAGTAGTTGTCTGAGAGGAGAAAGAACTTTGTGGACTGTTATTTCAACTTGTGCAAAGATCTCCAAGAGCTTGGAAGAGAGCTTGCCCCCCTGACCGAAGTCCCAGGACCACAAGACTTCACCAGCCTTTGTGAATTGCTGCTGGAAACAAGTGGCTACAGAGGCAGGGAGTTGTGACAGACTCTCACAACCAGCCCTGTTTCCTGTAGGCACCACATCAAGCAACATCCGCCTCGAACAACGCAAGCTCTGCGCTCACCGACTTCGTCAATGAGACGTAGCCTGCATCGCGAATGGAAGACACCGGGACCTGCAGCGCCTCGCTACACCGAATCGAACTGGTCTGACCAACGTGGTCGCTGCTGCTGACTTCGAGTCCTGTGACCGTACCGGAGTTGGGCACCGCCTCCCACTCTTTGCGACACACCGCCTGACTCACACCACTGTCCGGACTGATCGACGCCAGCTCCCGAACTCCGTCTCGTTCAGCCGCACCGCAAGCTGCAAGCATCGCATGGAAGCACCATCTCACCCTGCAACGCAAGCCTTGGATCCTCTGACTCCGTCAACGGGTGGCTGCCTGCACGGCATCGAGGGACAATGTGTCCTGCAACGCTTCCTTTCTGCCCAGCAGCGAACACCGGAACCGGCTCGCACGTCCGTGCCGGCTGCCCCAAATAAAAGGTACTGCGACTGAATCTGTCGACGATTTGAGTGGGCCCGTACGGACACGGTCTGCTGGATTTACTAGAATCTGTTATTCTCAACAACGCTGTAGTCCGTTCGGGCTACCGACTCGCACAGAACCTTAATTTAAGCCTTTTTAACCAGAACTCTTGAAATCTAATAGTACTGTGGATTCTTTTAGTTGTTTATTGGTCTTGTAGTAACTCTATTTAAAATATGCTTATTTTTTATATAAATCCTTGTGTGTTGTCCATTTGTAGTGTTGTCACTGGGTTACTGTATGTGGTCACAAATGCATACCTTACAACGCCTCTGAAATGAGTCTTGACTGCTCGCGCCACGCCACCTAGAGGGTGAGCAGGGGTTATTTTATAGTGTAATCCCCCTTACTCTGACTAGAGGAGAGGGTCCCTATTTGTCACAAGTACCTACCTGTGCCAGCAAGAGACCCCAATTCTAACATTGGAAGTCAAGCGGAAAGGAATCCGAATTTGCATTTGTGACTCATGTACATTGATTGAGAAAACTACTTAGTGAGTGCAGATCATAACGCACCCACGTACTTCTGACACTTGTTTTTGCCAGAGATCTCCCTTTTAAAAAAAAATCATGCCTGATTCAGTCATCATGGAGGAGACAGCCTCAGTCACATCTGTTGACTCTGATTGGGAGGAAGAGAAAATCGAAAGCTACACCAACATGCAGCTCAAGAGCTGCTGCAGGGAGTTTATTATTTCCTCAGCCAGAATCACCAAAAAGGAGCAATACCACAAGGCACTGAGGGCCTGGGTGGAAGCCAGGAATGCACCCAGTGATTTAGTGAATTATGAGGATGCAGAGGAGCAGCTTGGTGGACCACTGGGTCCTGAGAGGAGGGGTGCACCCTCCCTAGTGGGTAGCAGTGTTTCTGCCCGAGGTCTGTCCCCAAAAGAGTTGGCAGACAGAAAAGAAACAGGATGCATGAAATGGAGATGGCTAAGCTCAAATTGAATAGGCAACTGGAGCTAGAAAGCAAGAAGTAGGCTCTAGAGGAAAAGAGATTGAGATTGGAGCATGACAAAGTTTTGAGGGAGTTGGATCTAAAAGCCAGGGGCCTAGAGATCTCTCCCTCTGGAAGCAGCATGCCGTCAGCACCTGGGAAAGGTAGAGTGTATATCCCCAAAGATGCGGTAAAGGAGTTTTTTAAGAATGATGATATTGGGCAGTGATTCAGAGCCTATGAGGTAGCCATGTCTTCCCACCGGGTCCCTGAGAGAGATTGGGGAGCGGGGTTGTGGGAAGGTTCCTTAGTGAGGGGCGGGTCACACTGTTTGACTTGCCTTCTGAAGTCCAAAAATCCTATAGCCACATGAAAGAGGCACTCATGACTAGGTATGATTTGACCCCTGAACTCTATAGGCAGAGGTTCAGGTAGTGCAAAAAGATAGAAAATGGTACCTGGGTAGAGTATGTCACTTTCTGTTGTAGAGCATTGGATGGTTGATTTTTAAGCTCTCTTGGATTTGATTGCATGTGAGTACGTGTCTGATAATTGTTTTCCAGAGCTGTGCTAGCACCTGATTAATAGCAAGCTGACTAACCCTAGGAAGCTTGCTGAGGAGGCGGACCGCTGGGTCAGTACCAATGTCCACAAACGTCACGTGGGAGACTCAGCCAAAGGTGAGCAGGGTCCCCAGCAGTAGCGTAGGGGGGACAGGGGTAAACAGAGGGAGTTCCACAGAGGGCCCCAAAGTAATTACCAAGGGAACCAAGGGAAAGGTTCACAGCCTCCCCCTGAGAAAAAACAGTGTTCCTGACAGGTAATCCTGTTCCATAGGGACCTCTGAAATGTTACAGATGTGGGAACCTGGGTCATAAGCCGATTGATACCAGATGCTGCCTGTTTGGTAAACCAGCACCCACTTGTGCTCCTCCCCGGCAGATGGCTGGTGTAGCCTTTGGGGAGGAGGTGGAAGTCCAAGGTGGGTGAGGTCCTGCAGAGATGTCCCTTGTCTCTTTAGAAGACTCTGAGGTGGTCCCAGCGAACCAACTGCCCAACAACACTAAGAAATATGGGCAGTGGGTGACCATCAATGGCCAAAAGGTGAAGGCTCTTAGAGACACAGGAGCCAGTGTGACAGCTGTCAGGTGTCATCAGGTGTCTCAAGAGCAGGTTCTCCCACATGCATTCTACCTAGTTGTTAACGTCTACAACACAGAGAGTCATTGTCCCATGGCTCAGGTTCCCTTTGAGTGGGAGGGGGTCTCTGGTACTCCTCAGGTAGCCGTGAGGCCCACCATGCCTGTTGACTGTTTGTTGGGGAACGATTTGGAGAGCTCACCTTGGGAGAAGGTGGAGAAGAGTACTCACCTGAGGATGGTGGGTCTGCCTGACTCGGTGTGCATGACCACCCGGTCAACGGCAGCCAGTATGGGTGCTCAAGAGGACCTGGAGCCTGAGAAGGAGGCCCAGGAACCTACTTTAGAAAGAAGTGGCAGGGGGCACAGTAAACCGGCCCCTGAAGTTCTCACAGCCCAGGAGGAGGTAGACCCTGAGGGGGATGGCCTGGAGCCTACCGGGGAACGGGTAGCTGAACTGAGGGACCTGCCTGAGCTGACCCATTGGCAGCAAGAAGGAGGCCCCTCCAGGGAAGAATTCTGCAGGGAGCAGAGAGAATGCCCTTCTCTTGAGGGCTTGCGGCAGCAGGCTGCAAGCCAGGTGATCTGTCTGGGTCACACTGGATCTACTGAGAGAATGGTCTCCTGTATAGTGAGCCTAAGGTTGCTGAGCCTGGGTCAGTGTGTGTGCTGGTGGTACCCCAGAGCATCAGAGCCTTCCCACTTGGGCTGGCTCATGATGTGCCATTGGCAGGACATTTGGGGTAGGACAAGACCTTTGAGAGGCTTGTCACCCACTTTTATTGGTCCCAAATGCGCAAGAGTTCAGACCCTCATTGCAGGACCTGTCAGACTTGCCAGGCAAGTGGAAAGAGTGGGAGGAGGCAGAAGGCTCCTCTCCAGCCATTCCCTGTTGTCAGTACCCCCTTTGAGCAGGTGGGGATTGACATTGTGGGCCCACTAGACCCCAAGACAGCCATGGGCAAAAGGTACATTCTTGTCATGGTGGACCATGCCACCCGGTACCCGGAAGCCATACCTCTGAGGACGGTAACGGCCCCCGTGGTGGGATGAGCACTGATGGGAATTTTCTCATGAGTAGGATTCCCTCGAGAGATTGTGTCTGACCGGGGCACCAACTAAATTTCTAAGTACATGAAGTCCCTGTGGCAGGAGTGCGGGGTAACTTACAAGTTCACCACTCCTTACCACCCCCAAGGAAATGGGTTGGTTGAAAGGCTCAACCGAACCCTGAAGGGCATGAATATGGGTCTTGAGGGACCCATTAGGCATAAGTGGGATGTCCTCTCACCATGCCTGTTGCATACCGAGAGGTGCCACAGAAATCTCAAGGGTTCAGTCTCTTTGAGCTTCTCTATGGGCACCCGGTCAGAGGACCTCTGAATCTGGTCAAGGAAGGCTGGGAGAAATCTCCCAGAAAACCTCCCCAGGATGTATATAGCTACATGCTGGCCTTCAGGAACCAGACTAGGTGTTTCAGGCAACTCGCTGAGCCGAATCTGGAAGCCAGCCAAGAGGAGATGAAGCGGTGGTACGACCAGAATGCCAATCTGGTAGAGCTTCAACCTGGTCCGAAAGTGTGGGTCATGGCCCCAGTGGAGCCCTGTGCACACAAGGATAAATGGACTGGACCATTTGAGGTTGTGGAGCGCAAGAGTCCAGTTACCTACTTGGTGGACTTGCGGTCTCTCAGGTCCTGCATGTCAACCGCTTTAAGCCCCACTTAGAGAGGTCTGAAGTGGGCATGCTCTTAGTGACAGATGCTGGAATGGAAGAGGAGACTGAGCCTCTTCCTGACTTCCTGGTAGACACAGAGCAAGATGGATCAGTGGATGGTGTTAATCTCTCTTCCACTCTAAGCAACAGAATGAGTGCCACCAGTTGCTGGGATAGTGTTCTGATCTGTTCTACCTGATTCCTAGTATCCCAGATTGGTGCATCCATGATGTGGGATGTGGATACAGGAGAAAGCTTACCAGTGAAGTTCAAGTCTTACAGAATAATTGACAGGGTAAGGGCTTGCATCAAAGAGGTGGTCTCAAAGATGCTTACACTAGGTGTGATTGAGTCCTCCAGCAGTCCTTGGGCCAGCCCAGTGGTCTTGGTCCCAAAGGCTGCGGCGCCGGGTGCCACACTCGAACTTCGGTTCTGTGTGGACTACCAAGGGCTCAATTCGTTCACGAAGACCGACGCGCACCCCATCCCCAGAGCTGATGAGCTCATTGATCGGTTAGGGGCTGCCCGGTACCTCAGCAAGTTTGACTTGACGTCTGGGTATTGGCAGATCACCTTAACTGATGGGGCAAAAGAGAGGTCAGCATTCTCCACACCAGATGGGCATTTCCAGTTCCGTGTTATGCCTTTTGGGATGAAGAATGCCCCTGCCACCTTTAAGAGGTTGGTTACCCAGGTGTTGGTTGGACTGGATGAGTTCAATGCCGCCTACCTAGATGACATCGCAGTGTTCAGTGTCACTGAGGAGGAACATCTGCGCCACCTCTGGAAAGTGTTGTTGGCACTGCGGAAGGCAGGCCTCACGATCAAGGTGAGTAAGTGCCAGATCGGGCAGGGTTCTGTGGTGTACTTGGGACACCAAGTTGGGTGCGGCCAGGTGGCGCCCCTACAACCCAAGATTGAAACCATCCTGGCTTGGGAACCCCCCCAAAACCCAGACAGAGGTGAGGGCCTTCTGAGGACACACAGGGTACTACAGGATGTTTGTCAAGGGGTATGGCAACATTGTTGCACCCTTGACAGAGCTGACTTCCAAAAAGCAGCCCAAGAAAGTGATTTGGACTGACACCTGTCAGAAAGCTTTTGAGCCCCTGTAAGCTGCCATGTGCATGGCGCCCATGCTCCTGGCACCCAACTTCTCCAGAGTTCATCACTCAGACAGACGCTTCAGAGCATGGTGTGGGGGCTGTTTAGTCACAGATGAATGAAGAGGGCCTAGATCAACCTGTAGCCTTCATCAGTAGAAGGTTACTACCACGGGAACAGAGGTGGAGTGCTATTAAATGCGAGGCATTTGCTGTGGTCTGGGCACTGAAGAAGCTGAGACCATACCTGTTTGGGACTCACTTCCAGGTTCAGACAGACCACAGGCCCCTCAGATGGTTGATGCAGATGAGGGGTGAGAATCCAAAGCTGTTGAGGTAGTCTATTTCCCTACAGGGTATGGACTTCACAGTGCAGTGGAACACCGCCCTGGTACAGAACACGCCAACGCTGATGGTCTGTTCAGATTTTTCCGCCCTAGTGATGAGAACTCCCAGGAGGTAGGGTAGTTCTCCCCACATTTCAGGTGGAGGGGACACGTGTTAGACCTGGCACCATTGGCGTGGGTCTCCCTTCTATTTTTACTGTTGCCTCATGTGTTTATGCTGGTGTTAGATGCTTTGGGAACTGTGCCACTGCTGTCCAGTGCCACAGGGCGAGTGCTCCCTACTGTAAATTGATGTATTGATCTGTGGTTCCGTGAGTGGATATTTGGTTTACTTGTCAGATCCTAGTACAGTGCACTGAGTGTGCCCAGGGTGAGTAAATCCAAATGCCTGATAGTGGGCTTGCAGCACTGGTTGTGCCACCCACAGAAGTGGCCTTGTAAAACATGTCTAAGGTCTGCCATTGCAGAGCCTATCCTATGTGCAGTCTGGTACTGTCATGCTGACTGGGCAAGTGCACCCACTTGCCAGTCCCTAAACCTTCCCTTTTCTTCATGTTAGTCACCCCTATGGTAGGCCCAAGGGGAGGGTGCATTGTAAGTATAAGGTAGGACAAGCCCTGATGTGTGTGGCATGACCTAATAGTGAATTACAGCCATTTTCATTTTTCAGTATTGCAAGGCTACCTGTCCTCCATGGGCCAGAATGGGCTGCTGGATTGTTACATGTTTATAATCCTAGCAGACTCAGAGAACATGGTAGAAATTCGAGTTTAGTATGCCTGGACAAAATACATCATTTAGTGAAGTTTATTTTAATATTCTGTGTTTGCAAATACCACTTTTAGAAAGTAGGTATTTGCTTGCCTAACCATTTGAGCCTGCCTCTGCGAGGTTATGTATTCCTTGTCTGGGTTTGTGTGTGACAGGGCTGGGGAATTCTAGAAGACAGGCTGGGGCTGCCCGGTGGTGAATAGGAAGATCTGCATCTAGATGGGAGGGAGGAGTTGCATCTCGGACCTGAATAGGGCTGGGCCTTTCCTCTACAATGCTGGATCCACCCTCTGTGGTGTTCCTGATGTCTCTGCCCTGCACACTGAAAGAAGAGGAGGAAGACTGTCAACAAAGTGCTCCAGGACTGTACTTGCCTTCCAAAATGCTGGCTCCTCCTCCTGTGGGGCATCTGATGTCCCTACCCTGTGCTGTGAAAGGGAAGGAGAAGTCTGGTAAACAGAGTGCTTCAGAACTGGCTCGAACTGGGCACAGGCCCCTCTCCCGTCGGAGAACAAAGGATTTAGGGGTATAAATATTGGGAACCTGATCCCATGAGATTAGATCACTTACAAGACAAAACCTCTGCTGAGGAGAAGGAACCTGAAGAAACTGAGGAGAGACTATTCCCAAACTGAAGTGCTGCTTGGGGGATTTGCCTGCAGTGGTTGCCTGTCTGCCAAAGAGAGGAGAAAGAATTTGTGGACTTTTATTTCAACTTGTGCAAAGATCTCCAAGGGCTTGGAAGAGAGCTTACCCCCTAACCGAAGTCTCAGGACCAGTGGACTTCACCATCCTTTGTGAATTGCTGCTGGAAACTAGTGGCTACAAAGGCAGGGAGTTGTGACCGACTCTCACGACTGGCCCGGTGTCCGGTAGGCACCGCATCAAGCAACGTCCGCCTCGAACAACGCAAGCTCTGAGCTCACCAACTCCGTCAACGAGCCGTAGCCTGCATCGCGACAGGAAGGACACCGGGACGTGCAGTGCCTCGCTGCACCAAATCGAACTGATCTGACCGATGCCGTCACTGCTGCTGAATTCGAGTCCTGTGACCGCACCGGAGTTGGGTACCGCCTCGCACTCTTTGCGACACACCGCCCGACTCACACCACTGTCCGGACTGATCGACGCCAGCTCCCGAACTCCGGCTCGTTCGCCGCACCGCAAGCTGCAAGCATCGCATCGAAGCACCGTCTCGCCCTGCAACGCAAGCCTTGGATCCACTGACTCTGTCAACGGGTCGCTGCCTGCACCGCATCGAGGGACAACGCTTCCTGGAACGCTTCCTTTTTGCCCCGCGGTGATCACCAGCACCTGCTCGAACATCCGTGCCGACCGCCCCAAGTAAAAGGTGCTGTGACTGAGTATGTCGACCATTTGAATGGGCCCGTACCGACGCAGTCTGCTGGATTTGCTGCACTCTGTTATTCTCAACAACGCTGTAGCCCATCCGAGCTACCGACTCAGACAGAACCTTGATTTAAGCCTTTTTAGCCAGAACTCTTGAAATCTAATAGTACTGTGGATTCTTTTTGTCGTTTATTGGTCTTGTGGTAACTCTATATAAAATATACTTATTTTTGATTTAAAACCTTGTGTGGTGTCCATTTGTAGTGTTTTCACTGGGTTACTGTATGTGGTCACAAATGCTTACCTTACAACGCCTCCGAAATAAGTCTTGACTGCTCGCGCCACGCCGCCTAGAGGGCGAGCAGGGGTTATTTTGGGAGTGTAATTCCCCTTACTCTGACTAGAGGAGAGGAACCCTATTTGTCACAAGTTCCTACCTGTGCCAACTAGAGACCCCCAACTCTAACAATTAGGGTTCTCTTTCTGTTTGAAAATGGTAATCAACTTGGCAAGTGAGAAGGGATATAATATTGTTAGTTGTTCTAGTTTTGACATTAGATTTTATTTTGTTAGTAGTACGGGATGAACAGTAAGAGGTTTTGCATTTGAGAAATAAAACAGTTATGCGAACCTACTGCTTTGTTGATTTATTCATCTCCTCGAAGCAGGCAGAATAATAGTTCCACCACTCAAAAACGCAGCGTGTTGTCTTCTGAGATGATATACGCCAGGAAGCACCCTTGCCGACCGACTGAACCGGTTCCCCTGGCTCCGACGGATCTATTTATCAGACCGCGGACTTCCGTGCCCGATTCTGGGTTGCTCCATCATTCCTTTATCTTTGCCGTTCCTGTTCAAAGCGTAACGGCATTTAAGAGGCTAAATTTCTGTTAAGGCTTTCATTGAAATGTCCTGATGATGGTCCCCGTGATTTTCTAGGGGGTCGGAAACGCCGTCGACTTACTGAGCACCTAATACTATAAACGTGATTACTATGTGTTGTAATGGTGCTTTGTTAAAACCTCTGTACAATTGTATTTATGACAGATAACGTGCTTTGCCTTAAAAAGCCCTCCTTCACTCTCTATACCCACCTTTGTACCCGCTCTGCTAGTGCTGGGCACAGGCTTGTGTTCCACACTGGCTGAACTGTGGAAGGTACTCTTTGTAATGTATTGAACTTTATATTGAGTAAACTTTGGAGACCACTGTCCGGCTGGACATGTCGCTCGCAATATAGATTGATTCTGTCTATATTTTATTTCTTACATATGATTTCTGTATGCATGGGACCTGTGTTGCATGTATAAAATCTGTTCCCCGAGGTCCCTGCTGACTGATTTGGGGCCCCTTGTTGTTGTTAACAGTCTTCTGAGATGAGACCTGCTGTGACGGCCAATAAGTTGTTTTCGAGGTAATTTAGTAAACATACAATTGTTTCCTCATTGTTACTGTAGCAATCACTTTGTATTATTGTGTGAAATGCTTGTGTTGTTCACAGGGCTAAAATCCTAAGACAAATAGTCTTTTTAATTTGAATTTGAGTTCACTGTCTCAGAGTTAACAAGTAAACTGACCAAATTGACTAATCCGACATCCATGAGTGCAGTGGGAAGGATGAACAAAGCCTAATCTCCGATGTCTATCTGCTCTCTCCAGATACAGTGTTGCGGCCTAATCGGAGACAATGCTGAGGGGAAGGGGGAAATGGGTGAAAGATATGCTGTTGTGTTCCTTCACACTACTTTGCTTGGTGATGCCCCTCACATCTTTTAATTTACTGCCTCTCTTTCAATTTGATTCTCTGGTTACATCTCTGCAAGGAAAATACAATGCTGACTACACCTCATTACTTCTGGATACTCTGTCCCCTTTGTGACCTCACTTGCGTGTGTAAAACCCACCCATACCTTGTTTTACCTCCAAGCCTCTCTTAGAAAGTGGGAAAAGTATGATTGTCCAACCTTAAAGTTTGTTTTTACTGTAAATCCAAACTCTCGACTTGGTGCTTGACAGATTGCCCAAATGCACCTTAGTATCAGAGCACATACAGCCTTGTACTCTTAATAATGAGCTGTTAGTTTTATCTGGTTATTAGGTCCTGTTCTTGTCACTGTAACCTCCTCCACCTAATGTTTTCTTAAATCGAAGATTAGGCTGTGCTGTTTCTGTTTAAGTAAGATGTTATGGTCGCATACTGTAGCGAGGGATGAATTATACTCTTTTTATTCTTTTCTTTTGCAGGATTCATAGTGCCAGGATCAGTGAAGACCAGGATGCTAGGAAGCTGTCGGCTGGAAGACTGGACAAGCAGGAGGAAGACCGAAGTCATTCCAGGAAGCTGGACAGGTTTCACAAATAAGTCTGACAAGCAAGAAGGAGCTTGCTTCAGCTGATGCATAGATACCCCTTGCCAAGCAGAGCTTTATAGGCTCTGGATTAAAAATAGCCACTGAGAAGATTTCAGAAGGTTCCATAGGGATGTGGATTCAAACATGACCACCAAGACATTTCCAGATGGTTCTGGATTCAAAAATGGGTACCAATATGTTTCCAGATTGTTCTCCAGGTACATAACCTAAAACAATATGTGTTCATTACAGTTCAAAATATTGCGTTTGATGACTGAATCCACTGCAAAAATTATTCCATCCAATTTTTGATAAGTAATGCAGTAGAACATTTAGAAATCGATTTAATCTTGGAAGTAAAAATAAAGGAACATACTTAATATATTTTATAAAAGATTGAAAATCATGCATTTTTTAATTTGATGAGGAATTGAAAACCTTTTAATTATGACGACAGACATAAAATATACTTCATGAACGAATGCAAAGTAAACGTGAAAAACAATATGCAGAGACATCCAAATTGCAAGAATTTTACAGAAAGTAAGTAACTGTGATGATGCATACGTGGTTAAAATCACATTGTAAAATAACACAATGTAAAGGTGTGGAATGTAACCACTTATAATTCTCCAGTGCCATGAGCCATGCACCTCTCTGCCTTATTTGGCAGCTGTCAACAAGATCCTCCACCAATCGTGGTAACGATTGATGAAAGTTGAGAGTGCACAAACTGATGTTGTTTACATTCTGGTGAGAGGTGCATGCTCGAGAGTATTGCATCCCTTCATCTGATCAGTGTTCAAGTGAGAAACCCATTCACTTACTCCTGCTACTCTGGATTGACTCCATAGATGATATGATAATGTTCTTGTAAAAACAAGTTTTAATATTGTTGAAGAGGAAAGAATATCTATTTTTAGTTTTAAGCAAAAAAAAAGTTGCCATTGCCGATGCAACAATGTTATGTATTTGAAGTAAAAGAAGCATTCTGATTATTTGAATGTTCTCAGTGTTTATATACTTATCAGAATGTGATTAGCTGGAACCCCTCTGAAACATTTTGAGAGTGCAACATTCTTGCTGCACTCACATTTTGTTGTAAACGTTGACAGTTTCACGGACAAATGCAGGGAAAAAACACAAACTGTTTGTTTAAGTTGAAAAATCATGGTACACCAGGGAAAAATAGAGCTTCCTAATTCAGCATGTTTTTGTCATGACAAATTGCTTTTTTTTTATTTGCAGCATTCTTGCATACTGAGTGTCATTAATTGTATTCTCTGTGTCACTAGAAGCCAGTGTAACCCTTAAAGAACTGAAATGACAAACATCAAACAGAGAATGGGTGGTTTGTATTGCATTTTCTGTTCTTAAAAGCCTTTCCTAATGTTGGCTATATTGCACTTAGGAAAGCAGAACAGCATCAATGCTTCCCCCATGAGTTTTGTGTAGTGAGTGTACTGTGTGAGTGAAAGGATCCGCCTCAAAAGTTTGAGTTGGTAGATGTTATGTTTGACAACATCTGGAATATGGAGTGCAAACGCTAACTCTGGGTGGAACCTCACCCAGATATGTCTTTTAGTATTAAGCTGTAATTAGAATAGGCCCCATTTCCACTGCTCATTGGTGAGTTCATTTTTACTCTGATGAACCAACAATTAGTAGGATTTGGGCCTTTTATAAGTTCTGATGAAGTCAGCACCACTGCTACTTCATTCAATTGTGTAGGTTGTGTGTTTCACAAAGCCGAGATTTTTTTTATTTGTCTCCTAGTTGGTGCATAGACCATATTGCTTGAAACATAATTTTCAATGACATATTATGTCATGAATATAGAGTTCTTTGACTTAATTCAAAAGTGTAATTTGGCTACGTATAGAAGTTTTACAATTGATGTATGCAAACCACAAATTGTGTGATTTAAAACATAATCTAATATAACACAAGTTGGCTCACAACCAACTAGAATTTATGAACATTTCAACACAGGTAGATCTTTTACATGAAGGACTTACATTTGTGTGAGATTTTTTAGAAGTATCATTTAATCAATGCTACAGAGATATAAGTTTCTACTTCTGAGCTTTGGAAGTCACACCTGAGTTCTCTCACCCGTAATTACAGATGCCAGAGGATTTCTGAGGTGTAGAAGTAAATATAATTACAAGTTGTCCCCTGAGAAATTAGTAATTTCTCTAGAAATTAGTGTTTTCACACCTGCTGTCTCTGGTTCTTTTTCAATATGGCCAGAGATTACAAACATCAGGAGTGCAGTTATAACGCATAACTGTAATCTTTATTCTGTGGGAACTCATGTTACCGGCTGAGTGGAGCCCGAGGATTTCTGAGGTGTAGTAGTCCATATAATTACAAGTTGTCCCCTGAGAAACTAGTAATTTCTTTAGAAATCTGTAGTTTCATACCTGCTGTCTATGGTTCTTTCTCATTATGGCCAGAGGGTAAAAACATCAGGAGTGCAGTTATACCGCAGAACTGTAATCCTGATTCTGTGGAAACTCATGTTACCCGGTGAGTGGAGCGTAATGAGGGCTACAAATAGTTTAACACTTTTTCACGGCAAGATCAACTCAGGTGCAAAAATCCAGATGGGCACATTCTCATTTATGTGTCTCATTCTAAAATCCCTTAATTTTCACTGAAGAGAATTGTATCATGGCCATTTACATTTAATGGTAGTGTAAAAAATCTCAGGCTTACTAATGAATTGGGATCAAGTAACCCATGTGTGACACTTAAATTATGACTTAGAAGTCAATTATTTTACAGGCACAGCAACATTAAAAGCATTCCTAATTTAGAATATATTATAGATCATCTTTCAGACTCTTTTTTACATAGAATGTTTATAGAAATCTAGAACATAAATGATCAAAGATTTGACACAACCTTTTCTGGGCTCACTAGCCGACCATTGGTCCTCCGATGGACCTTTTTGTCCGACTGAGTGGTGATGGGAGTTAGCATTGCCATCACTCAAATTCAGTTTGGAGTGCAACCCATTTGGCTACACATTGAGGATCATACATTGGTAGCTAGTTTAGCTAGGGCTAAGAATTGTTATTACTAATAAAAAAAATCAAGTTAAGATACATGACTCTTAAAATCGTACTATAGAAATACAAAATTGCGACAGGTAGTCCCAAACTACAGAAAAAATGTAGATGGACTAATGTAAGGAAAACAAGCAATTCAGTCACAATAATACAAAAGATTAGGAGAAGTATCTAATGCTTGGAGAAGAGTTGGTAATTTTGTTGTCTGTGCATGGATACATGAAAATCACCTAAAGTAGGGTTCTAGCTAAAGATGGTTCTAAAAATCTAAAGAATCTCTAAATCAGGAGTTTCCATAAAGGGGCAAGGGGAAAAATAAGTAGGGAAGGGGTCAGCATTTCAGAAGCTTGTTCAAGAGTCTTCTACGGTTCAGAGAATAAGTGTTAGCCTAAGCCAAACTTAGGAAAGATTTAAAAGTAAACATTGAGGTCTAAAACTCTCAGAGTCCAAAGAAACTGCAGTAAGGGAATCTGGAGGACTCTGAAAGCATGTGTCATGATCAAAAGAGGTGCCTGAATCTCTAATGGAGTGGACACTATATTATATCACACAGAGTCATCTAGGTAAACACCTCTATACACTTCATCAGGGGTCTATAGTTCTTGTCCATTTCTGATACTGCAGACTGCAACATAAGGGGAAAATCTCACAGTGAACATGTGAATGACATGTTCTTCTCGATGCCAGGTTGGATCACAACAGGCCTTTCAGTTGACGCTCTGGCTCCTCGTTTTCTTTAGACAAAGTCTTCTTCTCAGGATCTCTCTTCTATTGCAAGTACATAAATGTATCTATTCTCAACTAACAATGCATGTGAATACCTGCAAGAAATGTCACATGAGCAGAAAATGGAAAACAATATTTGTGCAGAATGGTGAAATACAGGCCTAGTCAGGGCAAGTTAAAGCATTAACTCATTAGTGCACACTTACTATGTGTGTGTACATTTAAACACAAATGAATATAAGTTTCCAGTGCATTAGATTCACATTACATTTAACATATGATAAATATTCAAAATACACATGTGAAAGTATGGCTAGTAACCTCATTTAAATGAAATATACGTGTAATATTAGTGCACATATTTCATAAATTCTGTATTGTTTTAAGTGAAATTACATTCTGCATATCCGAGGATAGTTTCTATTTAGTTTTCTAATCAAAAAATGTCAATAAGGGTATTAAAGCAACCACTATGAAAGTTGAATTTCATCTATATTTATCTACTAATCAAGGAAGGTTTATTTTATTAAGACTTCAAATAATATATCAATCAGTTATGGTAAAACACACAATATGAGTATCCTCTAATCATACAGTGAACTCACTATTTAATAATGATATGCAGTGCAACACTTACATTAATCAGTAAACCACACAAAAAACATGTGCTTAGTGCACATATATTTTAATGTATCTATTATGTATTTGTGACGTGTAAAGGGTAGACAATTTTGTGCTGCACTAAACCCTCTCTGATGGTGAATCAAGCCATCACATCAATGGCTTATCAGATGGACAAATCACAATCTACTTGTTTTCATCATCTTTCTTTTAGAATCCTACAGAAATTACATGTCATCATATTATATGCTCTGTCTATCTTCTAGTTCCATATCTGCTCTCTGTCTATTCACTTCCTGTTTCACTTGTGTACCTTTGTACCAATTATAGATTACAAGCAAAAATAATCCACAAAGAGCAATTAGCACTCAGGGTTTTAGCATGATTCCAACTATTTCACTATCTAGGTTTCCAAACCATCTGTCTATAGCAGAAATTCCATTCCCTATTGCTTCCCAATCATCTATTGCTATTAACCCTTTCCAATCTGCCTTTAAATCAGTAATGTTGCTAATGTATTTTTTCAAGTCCTTACTTTCATCTAGAATGTAGGTACAACATTGTTGAGCTTTTAACATCTGGCAGACACCACCATCTTTTGTGAGAACATCCAATACAAGTCAATTTTGCAAAACCATGGATCTGATTGCAATCATTTTTGTATCTATGACTGAAAATCCTCCAGCTGTACTAGTGGATAACTTGTCAACTACAGAAGAAACTTTCTAATCTTGTGAAAGTTTTGTATCACTTCTACAAATGGTATCTGTTTGGCCTACAATTTCAACAGCACCTCTTTCTGTTCTCACATGTTGTTCCCTTGATGAACCATCAAGTTGTCCCACGTGATAAAATGTTTGGAAAAGCTATCAACATGCAAAATGTTCAATACCATCTATTGGGTAACATGTAAAATGCTTGTTCTCACAAATTTAATGCACTGCAGGAAAAACTGGATCTGCTACATCGAAATATAATCTGCAATTTCCTCAAACTTCAAAAGTATGATCGTCTTCACCATTCACTATTCCCTACAAAAAATAGTGTCAGTTGTGGATTTCGAAATGAATATGCATACTCTCACTTTATGTTGCCAATCTAAAGCTAATTCGTCCATGTTTATGATTAAACTGTGCTTATTTTCATCTTTAATCCATTGTGGCACTTTTGAATGATTCAGTGCTTTAGCCAAAATGTTTCTTCTGTCTTCTACTGAATCTATGAATTGTTTTTCTATGCTAGTAAAGGAACATGTTAAGTTGTGTCGATGTGCATAAGCTGTATCAAATGTCATGTTGGGTTTAAAGAAATGTCCAACTATGTCAGTGTTTTTAGCATCATGCTGTTGATTCAAGTACTTCAGCAGAGGAAGTTCTGAAAACACAAAGTCATGATTTGAGTAATATTATTGAAAATGACCTTTCCCAAAGAATAGGCTCAGCAATAGGCTACTGGTAACTCCATATTTCAAGAGGGGGGATGATATGTTATCCCCTTAGCAACTAATGCATGTAATTGCATACAAACATAGCAATCCCTAACATCTATAGCCTCAGCATATTCATAAAGCAGTTTTAAATAAACAGCCAATTAATAATCTCTGCTTGAAGCATCTACATGTACATTTTTCTCATCTATTACTGGTATCACTGTTGTCAGTAGGAAGTGGTTTTTGAGGGGCACATGTAGACTTAGGCTAATCTACTTGTGAGGCATGGGGTAAACCTACAATTACAATCAAAGCAATTAGTACTAAACAACAAATACTCTTACACATATGCACCTACATCTAATAATGTTTGTGTTAGGCTCCATGAGTTCTTTGGTGACAGGCTCTTTAACTAGAAGATTGTAGCACAGTCCTTTCAGTATTTTCACTTGCACAAACAGCAAAGCAAAGTTGAAATGTCTTTCCCAGTAAAATATGTACAATGATATTCGGGAGACTTCCTTCGCCCCTCTCTATGTTCTTTTAAGGGAAAACATTACGCTCCTTCACCAACGTGGGCTTGGTACTCTTATTTGTAGTTTGAAGCTAATCTATTAAGTTCTGTCTAAAAATGTGCAGGTCAAACACACTAATAATCACTTCCAGAATAAATTGACAATTTCAAAACTAAGTTCAGCCACAAAGTTTGGTTCAAGGAGACTCAATTGTTATAGCAAAAGGTGAAGATATACCCTGCTTCACGTGTTTCGAGGCGGCGGCCATTTCCGGTTACTGAGTCAGGGCCCAAAGGACCACGTATGTGTCTGGAAAACACTGTGTATCTCCTGCGCATCGGTAGTGGTCTGCGTGCGGGTGCACATTAAAGTAATTGTTTTTTAACCACACGACTATTGCCTTGTTAGGTTTTCACACTGGTCCTGATTAAGCGCACTGGATCAATCTGACCATGTTAGTGCGAAACATGTCGACCTGACCACGCGTTATTTTACCCAGGGTACATTAATACCCACATTGTAACACACAACCATACCGGTTTTTATCATGACAGAGGAACCCAAATTTCACTATTAAAATTACTGCTTTCTAGTATCCCATAGCATTTTACCCACTTTTTGCACTTGCACCTTCACTAAATAGGACCCTCTCCGCATACCCACACTCATCTTATGGCTTTTCTCTTAAAAGATCTCAGCCAAAGCGACCCTTCGGGGGACCTAAACCAAACCTAGTTTCTTTCCTTCTATAGGATCTCCAACCTCTCCCTTCTCCCTTTTTCGGGGTGTGCACATGACTCCACTGCACAATCACCGATGGAACAGTGACCCCCTTACTTGACTATAACGTTTGATTTGGTGTACAGGCACTGGACCATAACAGCTCCTGGTCCCCCCTTTCTTGTTTGATTTAGTCATAGCACGGTGGCTCAGCAGAGGAACCCTATCTGTATCTATATTCACCTTCTCTTGTAGGAAACATGACCACCACTGACATGGGCAACATCCTAGGCTTAGGATTCGGCGATGACATAATGGTGGAAATTCTTAAGACACCATCCATACTAGACACTGATGGGAGTATGGACTCTGCTAGTTTACAGGGGGCCTGGAATTCTCTAGCCTAACTAAAAAAACTACAAGTCAAAATTGCACTGCACGGCACAATTATGACAGAATACCTGAGACATCAACAAATGGCGTACTAGTGAGAAATGCACCCCACATATTCCTAGATGACCTTGTTTTCAGACGCTAGTGGAGCCAGATCGCGTGGAAATGCACACGGGATTTGCTCGTTCTGATTATAGGCACAGCAAAATGCCTATCAGAGGCCCTTATCTTCAAGATAAAAATATCAGAGAATGGCGTAAAAACCGGCATCAGCATCTCTGCTTACAAAATCCGTTTGGCAGAAATCAATGCCGAGATCACTGACCACCGGGACTATCTGTAACAACAAAAGATTCAAAAACTACAAAAGGACGTGAAAAGATTCTCAAAAGAGAAAGTCTATCTCTACATCAAGGATGACTACCAACCATCTGACAATGATGCCCTCTCAGATGAGGGTTTAACAACCTTGACCACCTCCAACCATTCAACCCACAGCAATTCTAGCACCTCAAGCTGGGGCAGGATTGGTCCTAATCAGGAACTCCTTCCACTACCCCCACCACCACCGATGTATGGGTACCCGAACCGCCCGTTCCACCGACAGGGACCAGTATGGTACCCCATATACCCGGGCTCGCACCAAGGATCCCAACAACCACCCTTTCTTCATCTGCCACCTCCTTTTCAGAGCAGAGGCAGGGGCAGAGGCAGAGGAAGAAGAAGAGGGAGCAAACAACTCCATTGGGAGGACATAGAACACCAGCGAACAACCAGGAGCAAGACGCATCCAAAACCCTGATTGTCAATCTATCTAGCAAGTTCCTGACCCCAGACGAGACCGCCGTCCTTGAGATGGGATTAGGATTTGTGCCCACCCCGAAGATGAACAATTTCCGGATGAATGAGGAACTTCATCAACTGTTCAGAAAGATTAGACTCAAGAGCTTCTTCATGGACAAACCAGTGCCTGAAAGTGGGGACTCTGGGCTCAGACCCCCGTCTAAGTTCACACCAACTGCAGGGATGACACAGAGTGAGGTCCTCCCCTTTGAGAAGGCAGTCAAAGTCAAAGTCAAAAAGATGCTTTATTCGGTATGTAAAAATACAACCATATAGCAACAGACATAGTAATAAAACAACATACATAAATATCAGTTTTTTTAGGAGCATGTTTCCGCTAAAATATGTACAAAATTTATCAAAAATAAAGCACAAAGTATTATAAAATTATTTCTGTGTACACTACAATATAGCGGCATTCATCTGATATTGATATAAGTGCAAATTAGCCTAATAAAGTGCAAGTATTAATTCCGTCCTTCCTAAAGTGCAATATGCATTTGGCAGCACAAAACGGAATACTTAAAAGGTCTAAGCTACGTCATAATAAAGTGCAAGTGCTATGGCATTCTTTCAGTGCACAAAATATGATAGCAGCAATTATGCAATATTCATATATGTGCAAATTAGAATAATAAAGTGCAAAGTGTCAGTGTCATCCTACCAAAAATACACAATTCATTTAGCAGCACAAATTTCAAATACTTAGAAAAGATAAAGCATCATTGAATAAATTCATATAATAATTGACATTCTTGCAGAAATACATTTTAAAATATAAGTGGCCACGTGAAAGCATACATCTGGGGTCTCTAGAATGAACATCAGTTGCATCGATGTTTGTATACCACGCGTATTATATTTTAAAAAGATGGGTTTCAAATACAATTTTCTAAAAGAGGTATAAAAGTTACAGGATAGCATAAAATGACAGACGTTCTGTTTGGATCTACCGTCACAGGGACACAAAAAGGTGGCGGGTTTCTTAACCACGGGAAAGGCCACTAGGTGGTGCACACTTCCCAAACGGAGACGGGTCCATACAAAACGGTGAGAATTAATACTAACAATACTAAGATAAGTTTGGAAGTCTTCATTAATATTATATTCCAGGTAGAGATTGAACGTACTTTGTTTTACATATTTTTCCGTTCTAATCCCAGCTGTATGTTTAAGGAAAGAGATTTTAAGCTCCCGCTTCGGTGGTGCAAAATCTATTGCAAGATCTTTAAAAATGTTTAGGCCATAGAGTGTCTTATGCCAATGTTGTATGTGGCTCAGCCAGGGAATATTTGATCGACGATCAAGTTTAATACAGTCATTAATTACATCCTGGGTAAACTTTGGGCCCGATGTAGGTAAATCCCAGTTACCGAATTTGAAATACCGAATTTTACCGATTCGGTATTTCAAAATCGGTAAATGGGATGTAGGTCCCAACATCTGGAATCGTTACCGATTCCTTACAAATTCGGTATTTACCGATTCGGTAAATACCGAATCGGTATTTGCTATTGAATCCTATGGGCCTTTGAAGCCCATAGGATTAAAGTCAAATACTGAATCGGTATTTACCGAATCGGTAAATACCGAATTTGGCAAGGGTGCAGGGGGTGTCACTTTGACACCCTCTAGCACCCCCAAAACGGGCATGTGTGCAATGTGGCACACAGACATGCCCTAAGGGCACGTCTGTCTGTCACATGGCACATGTGTACATGCACAGATGTGCATGTACACAGGAATCGGTATTTTACCATGGAACATTGGCTACCTACATTGCATTTTCGGTAAGTTTACCGAATCGTTATCATTACCGAATCTGTAAATATTACCGATTCGGTAAATTTACAGATTCGGTAATGATAACGATTCGGTAAAATTACCGAAAATGTGCCCCTACATCTTGATAGCCCTTTACCGATCGGAAACGGCCGAAAATCGGTATTTTCGGCCGATTCCGATCGGTAAAGGGCTACCTACATCGGGCCCTATGTCTCCTCCTTTGCCCAAATTGAGCGCCATAGGGACAAAGGACGTAAAACAATTAAATCATTAACATAATTCATATTAAGTTCCCTGTGTATTATCTCGGTTGAGGCCATAGCCGGGGCACTGATTAGTCGTTTTAAAAACACATTTTCCTCACGCTGAATCAGTTTGGCACTCTGGACATCATAACCCCAAACCCCGGCTCCATATATGGCTGAAGATATACATCTTGCATTGAATATAGATAGCATTTCATGAATTCTACGACCCCCCAATTTTGCTGCGAATCTAAAAATACAACTTGTATTCCTAACCATTTTAAAAAGGACACTTTTTAGTTCATTAACCCACTCCCATCTCCTGAAAAAGTAATACCCAAATAACAAAAACTACTGACAGATTCTAGTCTCTCCCTTTCTAAAAAGAAGGGCTTACATTTTCTCAGTTTCTTACCAAATACCATTGTAACCGTCTTCCCTTTATTAACTTTCAGCTTCCTACTTTCGATGAATAGGTGGAATTGATTAATTAGATGTTGCAGTCCATTATGAGTCCTAGAAAGGAGGACTGCGTCATCCGCATATAAAAGGATTGGAATTGGGTTACCATTAATGATAGGTGCATCTGCATTAGTCTGTCTTAAAATTTGATCGGCCTGATTATTAAAAAGAGAGAACAGTAGAGGGGCAAGTACACATCCTTGTCGGATACCTCTCCTGATTTTAAAAAACGGGGTACATTCCCCATCTCTTCCAAATCTCACTTTACTGGACAAATTATTATACAGTCAGGCAAGGAGATGGATAATTTCAATGGGGGCGCCCATCTCCAGTAAAGTAGGCCAGAGCAGTGCGTGTTCCACCAGATCAAATGCTGAACTCAAGTCGGCAAAGCACAGGTAAAGATTACCAGCTTTGGCTTTGGTGTACTTGCCGACTATGAGTTCCAGGTTCAGGCACTGCTCCATAGTACCCATCCCCCTACGAAACCCATACTGGACTGGGGATAGGATGTTTTTTTCCTCAGCCCAGGCTTCCAATCTCACTAGTAGGACTCGACTAAGGATTTTAACTGTCGAGTCTAAGAGTGAGTTGGGTCGATAATTTCGGGCCTCGGACCTAGATCTTTTTTTGTGGAGGGGTACAATAATTGACTGACCCCATGTCATTGGTAAAGTATCTTCCACTGCAGCATTAAAATAACGTGTTAAAATTGGAGCCCATAGAATTATTTCATGTTTATAAAAATCCATGGGTACCCCATCAGGCCCAGGTGCTTTACCCCCCTTACTGTTTTTAATTGCCTCTGTAACTTCATCCAAAGTTAAAAATAGCTGCATTTTCTGCCATTTAAGGCATAATAATGTATCTGCATTAAAAACAAACCCATCTAGATTAAGGTCAGAATTAAAAAATCTCTGAAAAATGAACAATCCAAGCGTGGCAGCTGACATGAGAACTAACTTCGGGAATATTATCATTCTTTAAAAAAGGACCATTAATAGTTTCCCAGAATAGTTTGTGATCTTTAGTTTCAGCAGCCATATCTAGTTTATACCAAGCATCATTTTGCAACTCTTTTTTCCTATATACCAAAGCAGATTTATAATTCATTCGTCCTTCTCTGACTCTTTCTCTGTCTCTTGGTTTGTCATCAAGCGCTATTTTTAGCTTTTTTAGAGCTTGGGCACAATGTTTATCAAACCACACAGTTTTATTTCTTTTAGGCTTTCTATTTCTTACGGCCAAAGAGTTCTCAACAGTACTCGTTATTTTTATAAAGATAGAGAGTAAGGTGGCGCGGTCACAATTGGTGCTAGGCAATATTCAATCTCTGTATTACATTTACAAATGATATCCTTCGTCAATTTATTGGGGTCTATCTTGGTCCATTTGATCCTCATGCCGTTCGGTCTCTCGGCCGCGATTCCTTGGGCAGGCCTACCATATACTGTTGTTTTTGGGCCCCAGCCCAATAATTCCACTGAAATAATATTATGGTCACTCATGGGCTGCTCTATTACCCAGACGTTGGAGTAAGCAGAGCCATTAGTCACCAAAATATGGTCAATATTAGAGTGGGCGACCCTCCCTCTAAACGTAGGGCACTTTTCGTTGTTTTTGTTCTTTGTACATTCTAGTAGCTCCAGATTTAATTTGGCTACCAGATTGTTCAGTGCACTACCATAATTACTGTGTGGGAAATGGTTAAAAAAGATATTGTCACCGCCCGGGTACTCTTCTCGATGTCCACAAATCCCCTTTTGGGCTTGACTACATGGTTTGATATTAAAATCTCCTGCCCACAGTATTACAGTTCTGTTATTTGAACGTGCGATTGCTGCTTCTATTGCACACTCAACATCAGGAACGATCTTATCCCGATTGGGTCCCACAATATTGTTGTAAAAATTCACAATAATTAAGTCCCTGCCTTTACTGTGTATTAGGCGCAAGACTGAAGCGTGCTCGCCCACCACCACATATCCCCCATCATTAAATTCCGTTAGTTTTGTAGAGACCAGAGTCAGTAGGCCACCCTTTGCTCTGCCAGCCTTAGAGGCTACTGCTGTCACACTGTAAGAGGTGTAACCATCAACTTGTATTTGGTCTCTGTGCCACGTCTCTTGTAGACATATTATATCATAACCGTGTGTAACAAAGTTGTCCCAAAATGGTGTACTTAGTTTAGCGGCAATTCCCGCTATGTTCCAGGTGGTAATTACGAGGGAATCAACATGATTGTCTCTTGTGTCCTCAGAGTGGTTAGTCAATAATGATGTTTCTATACTCGGTATCATATTGATGTCTTGTGAGGCATTTACAGTAGTCATAATTACAGCATTATCTTTGCATAATTCATTATTGGACAAGTTTAAATTTTGCTCAGTTACAACTCTTACACAGCGTTGACCCCCCAACTCTTTTACCATAGTTACTGTTTCACCAGATACAACGATTTCAGGTTGTACGGCCATAGAGGGTACATTCAGTCAATCATTCTCCTCTAGTGAGTTGAACACCTGGAATATATTATAAATTGGAACTGCAAAGTTGTCATATATGTTGAACAGTGGGGACGGAGTGGGGGGAACATTTGGATGGTTAATATGGGCAGCTCTTGGATGCTGGAAGGGGTGCGTGGTAATTTGTCTTCCTGACTGATTCCTATAAAAATAATCAAGTGGGAACAAGGTGGTGTTGTATTCATGATTAGATGGCATGGGTGCATGTAAAATCGAATCTCTCGCCCATTCAGTAGTCCTGTAGTTTATAACTATGCAATCCCCATTTATCTCCTTTTTATTTGGTCCCACCCATCCTACCCTCTGTGTAGAAATAATCTCACTGGCGACATGTATTGGGAAGCCACAGTTTTTCACCAGCCAGTGCAGGGTTTTATTATTTAAGGTTTCCTGATTTTCAAATTGGGTAGGCTGTAGTTTGGGTATATTAGCAAGGATCGCTACATATGGTCTACATTCCGGTGGTAAATTAATTGTGGCCGGAATGATATTTTTATTGTGGCGCCTGGGTACTGGCGGATTCTTATTGTTATAAGCATGATCACCTGTATTCCTCTGACCCCCAGCGGCTTTAAGCCCATTTGTTGTATTAGGGGAAATGGTCGCTGGCCTGTTCGTGCCACTTGTGGTAGCTACAGAGTTCGCCACCGGGGCAGGCACACTAGGGGTTCTAGTTACTATACTTGGTGTATTTTTGTTCAATTTCCCAGGTGGTGTATTAGTTGTGGGAGACCTAACTTGCGTACCCAGATGTTCTAGGACGTCCAGGTTGGCTATACCCAATTTTTCTAGATTCTCTACTTTTTTAATAAGGATTTCTAGGATTTCTGTCACTGGTGCAATGTGGGTTTTTATTGTTTTCTCCAAATATTGCACCAGTCCCTCGACACTGGTTGGAATTAGTGCTTCCTTTAGGTATATGTTTCCACTGTTTTGGTGTTTCTCACCCTCCCTCTCATGGTCTGCAGGAATGTGTACAACTCTCTTTTTTTTGCGTCTATATGTCTTACCCTGCTTACTAAATATCAGCCTTTTCCTACTATAAGTAGATTTCCTTTTAGGCCGGACAGACCCGCAATCAGTTTCACTGCTTACCAAACTGATGTCACTAGCTTCTACAGTGGGCGTAATGCCATTGATATCACAACCATCTAAGTCCCCCATGTCATTAGACACGTCATTCTAGATTGTGGGCTGCGGTATGACACTTGTTGTCAGGTCAGGCGTTAATGACAGTCTGCTCTCCCTGACACAGATAATAGAAGGTTCTAAATGTTGAGGTACAACAGATTGATTTTGGTCATTCCTAGGCAGACCTGCAAATGATTGTAACAATAGAGAATCATGTGATAATGATGTTTCATTTGTGATGTTAACTAGTGTGCTGACCACTTTTGGCGATTGAGTTATTAAACACATACTAGCTGGCAATGAGAGTCTTCTTTCCCTGTTCTCAATGGCATTAACCACAACCCCAATTGTTTGCAGCAGCATTCTATCGATAGTGGTTAGGGTAGGTAAAGGGGGTGGTACCAATGTTTATTTTCTTGTAGCCGAACGTGTATGCATTGGTTTTTTTTTTACCACCGCTCTACTTTTATTTTTAGCCTCCGTCAGGGCTATTGCAAGCTGCTACTGTTTACTGTCAAATGCACGAGAGAGTTACCTTAATGACCAAGAGGACAAAGTCAAGAGGGGTGGCCCAGCCCAGTCTCCTGCGGTCTCTGAGGGCCTCAGAGGGCCCGTCCTTGTCCCGGGCTTCTCCCGGGCGCGCCCGCACGTGTCCCGCGGGACAAGGGAGCAAGGGTTCCTTTATGCGCCCCCAGGCGCTTCCTGATTGCCTGCGCGGCGGCGTCCTTGCCGCAAGGGGCTGATGGGAGTTGTGGTTCACCCGGCCCGGCGGAGCCAAGCCCGCTAGGCCACCAGCGGAGCAAAGCCCTGCCCTCTCTACACCACAACGAAGGACAGCAGGTCGGCGGATCCAAGCTCAGCCACAAGACACACAGCGGAGCCAAGTCCGGCCGTGTGCAGCTCTCCAGATAGTTACAGCGCCTCCTGCAGTTCTCCTTCGCAAGGGCTCCTCTATGCGCCCCCAGGCGCTTCCTGATTGCCTGCGCGGTGGCGTCCTTACCGCAAGGGGCTAATGGGAGTTGTGGTTCACGCGGCCCGGCGGAGCCAAGCCCGGCCAGGCCACCAGTGGAGTAAAGCCTGGCCCTCTCTACACCAAAACGAAGGACAGCAGGTCGGCAGTGCCAAGCCCGGCCACAGGACACACAGCGGAGCCAAGCCCGGCCGTGTGCAGCTCTCCAGATAGTTACAGCGCCTCCCCAGTTCTCCTTCGCAAGGGCTCCTTTATGCGCCCCCAGGCGCTTCCTGATTGCCTGCGCGGCGGCGTCCTTGCCGCAAGGGGCTGATAGGAGTTGTGGTTCACGCGGCCCGGCGGAGCCAAGCCCGGCCAGGCCACCAGCAGAGCAAAGCGCGGCCCTCTCTACACCACAACGAAGGACAGCAGGTCGGCAGAGCCAAGCCCGGCCACAGGACACACAGCGGAGCCAAGCCCGGCCGTGTGCAGCTCTCCAGATAGTTACAGCGCCTGAAGGCAGTCTTAAAAGAGGCAAACCTACTACAGAACAGACCAACGTTCAACAACCTACCTAACAGATTACGCCTAGCAATCAACTCCCTCAATGGTGATGATTCCACAACGATCAAGCCAGCAGACAAGGAGGGGGGGGGCACCACTGTAATCCTTAACACCTGCGACTACGAACAGGAAAGTCTCAGACAGCTGAACAACAGCCACTACTACAAGAAACTAGACTCAGACCCGACGGAACAACTCCTAACCAAAATCAGAATCATAATCAATGCGGCGAGTGCAGAGGGGTGGATCTCTGCTCAGGAAGCTGCATTTTTGCTCAATGATGCCCCTAAAAGACCCTACTTTTATTTATTACCCAAGATACACAAAGGGATCATACCCCCCCGGGACGCCCTATTGTGTCGGGGATTGGCTCAATATTTGAACCTCTTAGCCAATTCAGCTATTTCTTTCTACAACCACTGGTCCAGGCCCCCCGCATACCTGAAGGACACCAGGAAGGTGCTCAACTTGATCCAAGAAATAAACGAAGAAAACACCAGACCCATTGAGCTACTAGTGACCGTTGATGTAGAAGTGCTCTACACAAATATACCCCAGGATGCAACAATCTCTGTAGTGGGGGAACTACTAAATCAAGCTGAGCTACCCATCAAAACACCAGCGGACTTTATACTGGCCTGTATCACCATCGCTCTAAAGAACAACGTTTTCCAGTACAGAAACAAGACCTACCACCAGGTACAAGGTACCTCAATGGGTAGCACCTTCGCACCCAGTCTTGCGGGTCTGTTCATGTTGCACTTCGAATCAAATAACATTTTCACGGACATGAACCCTTTCCAAGAGAATCTGGTCACATGGAAGAGATACATTGATGATGTCATTATTTAAGGAATGGTCAAGAGGAGACGTGCATAAAGTTCCATGATTGGATAAACCGTTTCAACCCTCATCTACACTTCACTATGACAAGCTCCAAGAAAGAGATCCCCTTCCTGGACCTACTGATCGCCCGTGATGGGGGTAACCTCCACACGAAATCTTTAAAAAAAAACACAGACCGTAACAGCTTGCTTAGCTTTAATAGCTACCACCGTAAGGCACTCCGTGAGAACCTGCCCTACGGCCAATTCCTCAGGATAAGGCGTAATTGCAGTGAAATAAAAGATTACGACGAACAGGCCGAACACCTGAGCAAACACCTACAGGAAAGAGCATATCCCACGGAAGTCATTTGTAAGGCGAAAAAACGAGCGAGAAACAATCACCGACAGGGTATACTTGAGACCAAATCGCATTCAGCTAACGAAGAAATCACTTGCGTCAATACATTCACCCCTCTTTCAAATCAGATCAAAGGAATCATTAAAAATAAGTGGAAAATCTTGAACACAGGCACTCTGGTGATCCAAAAACCTTGTTTCGCTTTTAAACGTACCAACAATCTACGCGACCAGTTGATCCACACACATCCCCAACTAAAGAAGAGACCCAACGACAGCACACTGTGGAATCCTCCACTGGTCTCTGGGCACTATCCATGTGGATCATGCACTGCATGCCCCACAACAAAGCAAACAAAGACTATTCAGATAGGGGATTTCTTATGGACTCAAAATGCCCACACAAACAACAAAAACTGCGTATACCTGATCACGTGCCCATTCCAGATGAGATATGTGGGCATGACCATTAGACCTGGGAAGACAAGGATGAGTGATGACAGGAGTACAATACTTAGAGGGTGCCTGTCTACAGAGATGACCAACCACTTTATCGAGAAAGGACATTCAAGTGCGGAAATGGAATGGACCATCCTGGAGGCAAACCCAGCCTGGGACAACACCTCCCTCTTGAGGCGTGAGCAACGCTGGGTCCATCATCTAGGCACCCATGTAAACGGCCTCAATGACGACATACCATGAGCGGAACTATGAGGCGTAATTTAATGACACTCCCGCCGTCTCAGTTAGTAGCAGCCCATTACCTGTAGGCACAACTATAGGAGTACAGACTATAGCCACGCTACCAGTCACCAGCGGACTGACACTGCCCTTACCAACATGTGTTGGGAACCTAGCCCTTCGCTCACCTCTACCCCGCAACCTAGCCTTTATGTTAATCGACTTCAGTGCTTTGCAGATTCAATATTTAAACTGACACTTCTCAACAGGCTGAGTGCCCTTACTACCGGTACAATATTGGCCAATATATCTAGGATATGATAAACTATGCCTATCCCTTGTAATGCACTAGACTAGCAATCTGATGCAACCCATCCCCAACCATCCCCCCCATCTTTTTCCGTAATGGCACAGTAACATAGCTGCTTGTCACTGTTTATAATGAACTTAGCTGCTTGTCACTGGTTATAATGAGCATATAACCAGTCGACTACAGGACACAAACTACTGCCTTCAAAAAAACAATGACCACTACCCATGCGCAGGAGATACACATTGTTTTCCAGACACATGTGCGGTGCTGTGGGCCCTGACTCAGCAACCGGAAATGGCCGCCGCCTTGAAACACTTGAAGCAGGGTATATCTGCAGGAGCGCCGGTCCTGATACACAAGATCCGGGACGGCGTTTGGAGGGTAGCTGCGAGCAAGCACCGTTTGATCTGCAAAAATGTGAGTAGACTTGCAATTGGTACTGGTGGCTGTCAGTGAGCCTCTGAGCATTGGAGTAAGTGGGGGTCGTATCGACTTTATCCTTCATGTATTCTTGTACGGGGGGGGTTTCTAACAACATGTAGCCTTAAACTAAATTGCACCTTCTCCTCTCTAGACCATGAGTCGATGGTAAAACTGACGCCGCCACCCATGGAGTAATTCTCAGTTTTCATAGAGGTGAGGGTTCCGATTTGTTTGGGGGGGCATTATACTCTAGCCAGGATGAATGGCCGACCGCGGGAGCAGCTCATGTGTCATGCATTTTCTCTACTTTCTAATAGAGGAATGCGACACTGGATCACTTACGTTGGTAGCTCTAACGGACATGGCCATTGTGTATAGGTGGAGGCAATGAGGAACTTTGGCAAGTTGGCAAAAGACAATGTCAGATTGGGTGTCCTGGACTTTGACCGACATGGCCCCATGCCCGGTTGTTGACACCAGGGCCCCACTTACCTTGGCCCACAGGGGGCAACTGCCGGTTCACTACATCGTATTTACATTATTAACCCATAGGACTGATGTCATCTGTACTACATACGGCACAGAATATGACCTTGAACTCTGTGTCTATTAAATGTTTCCTACATCCCTGTTTTTCCTTGGTTCCTTTTTATCTCTCCACTACCTTGTCTAGGTTCTCCTGGAGAGAAGATAATTTATCTGTTCACTGCGGTGCTCTAATAGGAGCATTGCACCGCGTGTACCCCCAGGAGAGGGGGCTAGCATTTCTTCCCCCTACACTTGCACACAATTTTTTAAACACATGACTATTGCCTTGTTAGATTTTCACACTGGTCCTGATGAAGCGCACTGGATCAATCTGACCACGCTAGCGCGAAACATGTCGACCTGACCACACGTTATGTTACCCAGGGTACATTAATATCCACATTGTAACACACAACCATACTGGTTTTTATCATGACAGGTGAACCCAAATTTCACTATTAAAATTACTGCTTTCTCCTATCCCCTAGGCATTTTTACCCACTTTTTTCACTTGCGCTGTCACTAAATAGGACCCTCTCCCCTTACCCGCACTCATCTTACGGCTGTTCCCTTAAACGATCTCCGCCAAAGTGACCCTTCGGGGGACCCGTAGGGCATTGCAGAGCCGGCCCGATGAGAAGCACCACTCGATGATGAAGCATGACATCCTTCGGGGTGTGTGAGGGCAACAAGAGACAAAGAGTGTACTTCCCTTCCCTCCCTGTTGTTCACATTGAGAGGGCCCTAGACCGAACCTAGTTTCTTTCCTTCTATAGGATCTCCAACCTCTCCCTTCTCCCTTTTTTTGGGTGTGCACATGACTCCACTGCACATTCATCGATGGAACAGTGACCCCCTTACTTGACTATAACGTTTGATTTAGAGCATGGGCACTGGACCTTAACAGCTCCTGGTCCCCCCCTTTCTTGTTTGATTTTTGAGACACAGAATGTACCACATCAGCCGGTCCGTTGAAGTAGTGAAGGATAATGTCATCAGTAGTGTTCAGAAGCACATTTGCAGGCACAGCTGGAAGTCTCATGGTCCTTCCCAAGATGATTTCATGGGTCAACAATCCTGTTCTCCTATCTGGATTACTGTGTAGACTTATCAGTACAAGGGGCAAAGCATCAGGCCATTTCAGAGATATCAAAGCACACACTTTAGCCAATCTGGATTTCAAAGTGCAATTCCAGTAGCCTCTGGTCATTAACTACAGTTGTGCCTCTGTTTGATTTGGAATACTGCACATAACATCTTCAGGACTTTATTATTAAAATGAGTTTCCTGGTCTAAGTCCAAAGAAGTTGGGATACCAAAACATGGTATTAACTCATTTAAAACAACGTAGCCACTGGTAGACTACCATTTCTCCTCATTAGATGAGCTTCTACCAAGTGTGAAATTTTTTTTTAACACAATCATTAGGACATATTTCTACCCATTGCACACAGGCATCTCAACAAAGTCCAGTTTCATCCCGTTGAGTAGCCCTCCTGATCTCCCTTTGTCACTCAGTGTGTCTTCTGTTGTTCTGCCTATATTCTGCTGTTTACACGCAACAGATCTGTCATGCAAACTTTCTGCCATCATTCTGAATCTGAAGTTAAACGATGTTTGACTAAATTGCAGCACTATCCCTACATGTGCAGGTCCATGATAATGTCTCACCATCGGCGGTAACAAGATATCTGTCAACACATATCTTCCATCGCTGAAACCCAAATGTCATCCACATTTATTTGACACAATCTGCTCTGATCCAACCTTGCTGTTCTGCTCCTGGCACTTCTTGCATCATCATGGCTTCCTTCCAAGTATCAATGGCAGTTAACAATAGATTGTAATTGGTGGCATTTGAATGTTCATTGACATATTCCTAATTAAAGGTGCATGTATTTAGAGCGCATCATCTTGCTGTTTTGTCTGGATACCTATTGCCCACTGTCACATAGTCAGTGTCAGGTCGATGTGCTGCACACTTAACCTCATCAATCTGAGTAGCCAACTGCAAAGCCAGCAAAAGATTTCTTACACTTTTGCTATTTCTGATGGGCGAACCTCAGGATGTCACAAACACATGTTGTGACCCTAACTCTCCGAAGTCATAAATAACACCAAAGCTGTACTGACTATCTGTGAAAATTGGCATTTTCAGCTGGTCTGAAACACAGCATGCTCTAGTGAGAGCAATCAGTTCTGCCACTTTTTCTGGAAATACTCCTTGAAGCCAGGAGGTATCGACCACTTCTGAGACAGTACAGACTGCGTAGGCAGCTCTCAGGGTTCCATCATCATCTAATAAGCTGGAGGCAACAACAACCAGCACATAATCTGATTCAGATAGTGACAAATTTTGTATGTCAGGTCTCGCCTTAGTGTACAATTTTTAACATCAAGGCAGTCATGCTCTACTTTTCCTTCAACATTGTCATTCCCAGGGATGGGTAATAAAGTAGCAGGATTTGGTACAGTATACCTCCTCTATGTAACCTTCTCGGCTCCAAGGATGACTTGCTCATACTTGGTAACCTCACTATTCATGAGATTATGGGTTCTGGTACATGTTAACAACACCCTGACTAAATAGGGGAGTACAACAAAGCTCAAGGGGTGACCCATAACAATACTCTTACACTGCTCAATGCTAATAACTGTGGAAGGAATAACTTTAAAACAACCTGACAAAGCAGCAGCTATGGGGTCAAGTATGACAGAGAAGTAGGCAATGGGTCTTTGAGCATTGCCATCTATCTGGTTTAGCACTGATAAAGTGCAGCCCTCTCTCTCACTGCAAAACAAAGCAAAACATGTATTATATTCAGACATTCCCATTTGGCGTGGCATAGAAATTCTTTCAGCTATATGAAGGCACGCATGCAGCTGCCATCCCTTGGTACCGGATCAACACATCTATTAGAGTCAGCTTCTGTAAAGGTTAGGCAATCAGGGAAAAGTTAGGATCCAGTGTCGACAGTAGCCCACCATTCCCAAGAATATTCTCACTTCTTCCTGTGTTGTTGGCAGAATAATTTTCAGAATCGCAGAGATTCTCACTGGTGCCACCTTCCTTGCTCCTTTCTCAATGTGATGTCTTAGATGCAGAAATTCTTTCTAACTGTGCTGCAATTTGGTTGGGGACACTTTATGTCCATTCTCAGCCAAGTGCTTAAACAAGGCGATTGTGTCTCTTTTACAAGCCTCATGCGTATTTGACGCCACTAGTAGGTAGTTAATGTATAGGACGAGGATTAAGTGATAGCGCATCTCAAAGGATGCCAAATCCTTTTGCGAATTTGATTTAAGATTGAGGGGCTTTCAGTATACCCTTTTGGGACTCAACACCATGCCAAACTACAGCTACTGAAACAAAAAGCGAAAAGAATCTGACTATCCCCATGGTATAGAAAAGAAGGCTTGACACAATTCAATGACAGAGAACCACTCATCGGTAAACAGACAAAATATCGACTACAAAATATCAAATGGACATAATATCGAGTTCAAAATATAGGCTGGACAGAATATCGAATGGACAGAATATAGACATCAAAAATATAATTTTGAAGGTAAGTAATGTAATATCGAAATTTAAAATATAGATAGTCAAAATATCGAAGTACATAATACAGGTAATTAAAAACATCGAAAAGTTAATAAAATCAAATTTTTTATAGTGTATTTTATGTGTTAAAAGTGTTTATTTATGTTATAATGTATTTTAATTAATGAATTTAATGTTATTTAAATGTTGTGTAATTTAATTCTGTAGCGGGTTGTGGGTTTATAGGGGAATAGGGTGGGAAGTAATTTAATTATAATTAATTAAATATGTAAATGTATTTATTGGTATTTGTTTATAACTAATTGTTAATTAATTTTTATTTTGTAATTACATTTTAATTGCCAATTCATTTTATTTAATGGATTAATTGATAATTATGTTAATTTAATTATTGTAATTTTTGTAGCGGTTGTGGGTTTATAGGGGAATAGGGTGGGAAGTAATTTAATTATAAATAATTAAATATTAAAATTTATTTATTGGTATTTGTTTATATTTAATTGTTAATTAATTTTTATTTTGTAATTAATTACATTTTAATTGCCAATTAATTTTATTTACTTGATTAATTGATACTTATGTTATTTAATTAATGTAATTTTTGTAGCGGGTTGTGGGTTTATAGGGGAATAGGATGAAAAGTAATTTAATTATAATTAATTAAATATGTACATTTATTTATTGGTATTTGTTTACAGTTAATTGTTAATTAATTTATATTTTGAAATTATTAAATTTTAATTGCCAATTAATTTTATTTAATTGATTAATTGATAATTATGTAAATTTAATTAATTTTATTTTTGTGGCGGGTTTTGGGTTTATAGGGGAGTGGGGTGGGAAGTAATTTATTTATAATTAATTAAATATGTAAATGTATTTATGCGTATTTGTTGCACTCTTTGGAGTGGGAATAGTAATTTTTACCTCTACGCTATCCAGCGCTTTCCCTAATGTTGCACTCTTTGGAGTGGGAATAGTAATTTTAACCCTACGCTATCCAACGCTTTCCCTACTGTTGCACTCTCTGGAGTGTGAATAGTAATTTTTACCCCTACGCTATACAACGCTTTCCCTACTGTTGCACTCTCTGGAGTGGGAATAGTAATTTTTACCCCTACGCTATCCAACCCTTTCCCTACTGTTGCACTCTTTGGAGTGGGAATAGTCATTTTTACCCCTACGCTATCCAACGCTTTACCTACTGTTGCACTCTGTGGAGTGGGAATAGTAATTTTTACCCCTACGCTATCCAACGCTTTCCCTACTGTTGCACTCTCTGGAGTGGGAATAGTAATTTTTACCCCTACGCTATCCAACCCTTTCCCTGCTGTTGCACTCATTGGAGTGAGAATAGTATTTTTTACCCCTACGCTATGCAACGCTTTCCCTACTGTTGCACTCTCTGAAGTGGGAATAGTAATTTTTACCCCTACGCTATCCAACGCTTTCCCTACTGTTGCACTCTCTGGAGTGGGAATAGTAATTTTTACCCCAACGCTATCCAACCCTTTCCCTACTGTTGCACTCTTTAGAGTGGGAATAGTAATTTTTACCCCTCGCTATCCAACGCTTTCCCTACTGTGGCACTCTCTGGAGTGGGAATTGTAAATTTTACACCTACGCTATCTAACGCTTTCCCTACTGTTGCACTGTCTGGAGTGGGAATAGTAATTTTTACCCCTACGCTATCCAACGCTTTCCCTACTGTTGCACTCTCTGGAGTGGGAATAGTAATTTTTACCCCTACGCTATCCAACGCATTATCTACTGTTGCACTCTTTGGAGTAGGAATAGTAATTTTACACTTCCACTATCCTACGGTAATAATATTGGATATTTTTGTAATTATATTATGTTACTATATATATATATGTTTTGACAAATATGATTGTAAAACATTTTTTTATAACTTTAATTAATTATTTAATTATTATAAGTTAATTTAAGTATTTTTAAGTATATTTTAGTAAATAATTTTTAATTTAATTTAATTTAACATTGTTTTTACTAAATTCGATATTTTTACAAACTATATTTTAGTAAACAATATTTTTTACTCGATATTTTTGTACTTGCTTGTTTGTAGATACAAAGTCGATATTCTGTCTGTCGATATTTTGTCGCCGATATTTTAGGTAGTCAATATTATGTCGCTCGATATTATGTCAGTGATCCCCACGCATCCTCACATGGAATCTGAAGCAAAATCACAGCTGGATTTGTTACCACAGGACAACATAGAACAGAAATAGAATTTACTCTTCTCAATTCCTGTACTATTCCATGCTTGCCATTGGGTTTCTGCAAATCCATAATGGGTGAGTTACATGGACTCCCCATACTCTCCTTCAGAATGCTTTGCTCAATCACAAAGTCAATCACAGGTGTAATCCCAGCAATGGTTCAAGGGTCATAATATATTGTAGATTGTCAGATACTCAGCATTTGACTTCACTGTAATGGAGACTGGTGCAAAGCCTTTGTTAAGTCTGATGTCTTTACCTGCAAAGTCCTAGACTCATGGTAATACTGTTTCTCTAAATTCTATTGACAAATGACCTTTTATCAGCATAGGGTTCATTCCGATTTCTGATCTCGGTCTGAGAAGTTTAAAGGCAATGTCTTTATCATGAGTTTGAAACGCGATCTCGTTTGGGGTACAGTAAATCGAACAATTCAACGTGTGCCAGAAATCTCATACAAGCAGATTTACAGGACTCAAATCACACACCACAAATCAGTGATTCTCCTCAAAGGACCCTATTTTGACACCCTAAACTATTGTGATGCCCTAACCTGCTGCAGATGTGGCAAGGATTAGTCTTCTTCAAAGTTGGCACACCAACACCTGTACTCGGATCAATCGGGACACCGCATTCAGTACCTTGCAATTGCAACCCCTACTGTTGAAGGTCAAAACCACATTTCATCATTTGAGCTTCCTACTGATACACTCCCTCCATGGGACCAGCATTCACAACAAACTGATGATTCTGACGTCTCTGTGCAGCTTTCATCCATGCAAGCATTAATATTTCCCTAATTTTCTTGTTTTTCATCTCCAATTTATCCCTGCAGTATTTGACATATCTCAATATCTTGTTTATGGGCTTACTCTGTCAGCAATTCAAATGTTGCTGAATCATGGAACTAACCTCATGCTTCTATCCATATACAGACCTGTAAACAAATTGTCCCATATCTTTGGCATACACAAGGAGATGATGGACGGAGCGCTGAAACTGTTCAGACACTCACACCCAGTCACAGATCTGTGTTGAATCCATAATCATTCTTTAACTCACTTCGCCATCCCAGGTCAGATTCAGCCATATGCAAATCAGTCTTGACCCTGTGGCTCATGGGAACAGTCCAGCCCGAACTGCCAAGCCAGGTCTTCCCTAGACTGGAAACAAGCATCCTAGGACTGGTTTTGGGGTAATGCCCCCCCTCCCCCCATCAGTCAGGCCAGCTTGAATCCAGTAGCAAAGTGAGCAAGGGACCCACGCCTGGGCATACCCTGCCAACTTAAGGCAAACAGAGCAAACACAATTAGATGATGGACGGAGCGCTGAAACTTTTCAGAAACTGTGATATTTTGTGAATACAAAAGCTAGTCAGATGCACTGAAACAAATCTCTCAATAATGATCTTGTGAGGCAAACATATTATTTATCTAAATCATTATTTACAGTTTATTCATTCTTAATTCACATCACAGGTTAATTGTTTAATATGAAATGATCTAATGTGGTATGATGAGGGTGAGGAATCATAAGCTTTAAGTCAGCACATTCTTTAGCAAGATGCTGATGCTAGGCAAAATATTCTAAATGAACGTTCTACTGAGCCATGAGCAAGAGTCTAAAAAAAAGGCTTTGGACTAATTGAAGGACATATTTAAGATTGATAGCCTTGTACCAACATTTTTCATCACATTATTTCCATATACATTTAAGCCAACACATTCAACGGACGTGTTATTTTCTATGTGAAAACGTTATTTTATCAAAGCTGAATTGCATTCTAAAGTGACTTTTTAACACATTGAAATCTGGCACATTTTTCCTAGGTGTTTTTTTTGTCTATGTAAAAAGATTTCTGCAACAGTTTACATTCTATGGTGAAACTCTATTATGGTCTGCAAGTTGAGATTTGTCGACATCCTGTGTGAGTTCAACAAAAAATTGGTTCTGTTGGGTAAGACAGGTTATTTGAACTATGCTTTTAGATGCAAATGAAAACAAATCAGCTCTCTGATACAGGGACTAGTGTTTAGTGAGAAATCAAATGCTCAAAACACGAAAGAGCAAAGTCATAAGGTCAAAGTATTGTATTGTACATATTAATACATGATTGCTTCTATACAAATCTGAATTACTTCATTCGTGGATTAATTATGCGTACATAACAATACCGTCATAAAATTGTGTGACTTTTTGTGAAGGAGTGCTCAGTGAACATGATAATATATACAGCGTGGGGAAATGAATCTATACAGGTGTATATACAGGTACATTTGGAGTTTTGTCAGAAGATAGTTTGATCTCAAACAAGGATTCCTATGATTTCTGTGGGAATCCTGGTGATTCTGAACCTATGGATTCGTCGACGTTTCAACCCTAGTGTGCCCCTGTAGGTGTTCACGGCGGGTCTTTCTCAAGACAGGAGGGGAAGGACAGTCTGTAGGAAGAGAAGAGACCAAGTATCAGAGAGACTGGGGGTGTCGAGCTTAGTGGCACACCAAGATGGAATGGGAGTAAATCACGGTACTCACTTCAAGATCAAAGCAGGGGTTCCTCAGGTTGATCTTGTATGGCTCAATGGCCTGTCACATCTGTGGGGATGGAGGGTAAAAGTCAGGATGTGGCGGGGAATGCCACACATGTTCATGGGTACTCAGGTTAAAACGGTGCAGTTCGTGAAGTTAAACCCTAGTAGGGGCTAACAAACATGCTCAGGGGTGCTCAGGTTAAAAAAGTGTGGTTTGTGAAGTTAAAACCTGCTGGTGGTCTAGCCGATTCTGGGGCCTGCAGGGATGGCCATGGGGTGGCTGTGATATGACCCGTGAAATGCCTAATTGTATCTAGGACAGTGCCGGGACATATGCGGGCGGTCATTATGTGATTAAGAGCGGTACCAGGTGATCAAATCTATGGTCTGAGGTGTCTCGGCTCGGCTCCCGGAGTGCTGCGTTGATTCGACGATTATTTCTCTCCAAAGCTTCCTAAAACAGCCCAAATCTGTGCCCTAGGCTGGCCCTGATACTTTTGCCACAGAAAAACTGAGTAATTTGGCGGAATACGGCTGGCAAGCGGCCGGGGAGAAGAGAAATCTGAAGCGGTGCGGCTGAAGCAAAATGGCACCCGGCCGAAACCTAGCGGCCTGGCTCTGACTTCGCCCAAGCACCAGAGACTCTTGCTGAAGGCCTCCCCAGACATCGGAGACAGGGAGGAAAAGAAACAGACGGAGGAGGTCGCAGGAGCCCACTCCGCACTGCTACATCCCGCGAGTGCCCGTCTGGAGTCGGGGTGGGGCCGGCGACGCAGCTGGCCTGGGTAGACCCCCGAGGCCTCGCCCTGGGAGAGGAGCCCGAGCCAATTGAGTGTAACTGGCGGGCGGCGCAGCAGAGAAGAAAGGCGAGACACTCCCCATCCCTGGAGACGAAAAACTGTGACCTGGCCTGAGAGGTTCCTGGGGACTTTCCACCGAATCTTCCGGAAACACTCCGTCGCTATTCCCTGGTGAGAACACGACATACCCTCGGGGGACGCACGGCCCGACTGGAACCGGGCGCCCTACGTACCCCCGGGACCACCTCGCGGTCCAAGGGGAGCAACATGGTGAAGAGAGACCCGCCTGCAAGGTCGGCCAGGCAGGAAACCATCGAAACCTACGCCACGGTGAGGGCACAAAAGGAGATACCCCAGAGCCTCCCGGAAACGCTCACGGACACGGCCATGCTTCTGGAGGTGATTCAAGCCTCCAGGACTGATATCAAGGACTCTAGAGGGGCACTTAAGACCAAAATAGGTGAAGTGGGCTCAGAGGTTCTGTTGCTACGCCAGGAATTCCGAAATCTCACCGAAAGGGTGACTACGGCGGAATCCAGAATTAGCAGAATGGAAGACTCTATCACAACCCTCAGAAAGGAAATGGCGGAGCTGCAGGCGTCCCACAGGCAACTGCTATGGAGGGTGGACGACACCGAAAACAGGGCGAGACGAAACAACCTTCGATTCGTAGGATTTAGGGAAGGCATTGAGAAGACATATGTTGCTGCCTTCCTACAGGACTGGCTACGTTCCACCTTACCACAGGCCCAGTTCTCTAACTGCTTTATCATTGAAAGGGCGCATAGGGCACTACTGGCGAAACCGCCCGAGGGAGCAAGGCCGCGGCCGATAATTGCGCGCTTTTTGAACTATGCCGATAGAGACCTTATCCTCAGAGAAGCTAGACAGAAGGGAGAACTCAGGATTGAGAACGTGAACATCATGATTTTCTCTGATTACAGTCAGGATGTCCAAAAACAGAGACGATCATATGACTCTGTCAAGGCGAAACTTCGAGAACTCCATATCTCGTATATGCTGCTCTTCCGGGTGAAACTGAAAGTAATGTTCAAAGGAAAGTCGCACTTCTTTAACCGCCCGGAGGAAGCCTGGCACTGGCTGGAGGAGAGACCTTTGCTTCGAGAAGCCGAGGAGGAGGGCAGCAGCGAACAGAACTGGCGGCTGAGAACTTTCAGAGGAACTCGCCAAGGGCGCAAAGATCCCAAATTCCGAGAATGCAGCGGGGCTCACACCTGTCGCCCTATCCGGACCCGCATGCGGCAGGATGAGGCAGAGGAGGCCGCGACGCAATCCCCGCCGACCTCAGGGATCAGATGTCTAGATATGGTGGCCTGGTTAGTCCACAGGAGGCAAACACCGGAGGCCTTGACAATGAACTCTTGTCGGAGGTGGAGGACTCAACCGACCGTTCTACACACCCGCTGGTCGAGGTAATCCACGAGATGGAGCTGGGTGCAACTGGCGGAACAGAGGAACAGGACATCGAAATGCAGGACTCGCAATCGTGAGGAAGCTTGGACCTTACATCCGTACCAGCAGCACGCCGCTGCTAGTGCCGCGCAAGTTATAACCCCTTTCATATTTCCTTATCTTTTCTATTGACTCAGAACACTGTACACGGGGTAATGCTGGTGCCCCTGTGGTCTTGCTTATCTCCGGAGAGTCGGGACACGCTCCACAGGGTGCCTGCAAAGACTATAACCCTGGTTTGAATCCTGACGTAGTTTGATTTGGGATCCTGTGGGTGGGCGACAGACCTTCACCGCCTGAAAGTCCAATTGGTTACGGGTTACACGAATGGGCTGGACGGGGGGGAAAGGTAGGGAGGGGGGAGGACGGGGGAACAGTTGAAACAGTTCTGTTGGGGGGATCTTTGTTGGGAGGGGGGGAAAGTTGGTTAACTGCAGTCAAATTTACTGGTGCCCTATGCCGCGCCTCCGCACCAAAGGTCATTCCCACATGCCTAGAGATACCCTTGGGTACGCCACGACATACCACACGAATGCCCGGGCTGCTTACCATGCAGGGGCTGCCCGCCTGACTACTTCAGGCCCAAACCATGCTAGCTGACCACGACACACACACCGGGAAAGCCGGGGAGAGATCAGCATCTTGTCCTGGAATGTGAATGGCTTGGGCAGTAAGATTAAGAGGGGCCTGGTTACCTCGTATCTGAAACGTGTAGCCCCGGACATCACGCTCCTACAAGAAACACATCTCAAAGGTACTAAGTGCGGCTTCCTAGCCAAAGGTCGTTTTAAGCATCTAGCACATGCAGGATACACGTCAGACTCTAGAGGTGTTGCCATTATTCTGAAAAAGACCACTCCATTTCTCATAACACAAACATGGACAGACCCCCAGGGGACGTACGTGGCTATCAAAGGGATATGAAACAGATGCGCCTACACTATAGTTTCAGTCTATGCACCAACAAAACTCCAGGCTCCCACACTTAAGAAAGTAGCAGACACACTGCTGGAAACAGCCGACACCATGCAGATTGTAGGGGGAGACTTTAATGACGTATTGGATGTCTCTAAGGATAGATCAAGCACGGCACAGAGGAAGGGGACACAGACCCCTTTGTCACAATGGGCGACCAACCTAGGTCTCACAGACACATGGAGGTGGCTACACCCTGAGGCACGGGTTTACTCGTTCTTTTCGGGCGCCCACCAGGCCTTTTCGAGATTGGACTATGCTTTATGGCCCGCCAACACTTGACAATGCACGATGTAGCAGAATATAAAGCTAGAGGAGTATCGGATCACTCACCACTGCTAGTCAGACAGGGTGCGAGACGCCAGGGAGATGGACGGCAATTGCAGTTGACGGCATGGGATCTGCAAAGCCCAAATGTCATACAGGGACTCAGAGCAGACATCAAAGTCTATATTGCCGAAAACGAGGGCTCAGTGACCTCGAAAGTGGTTTTCTGGGAGGCTTTCAAGACAGTTATGAGGGATAGGGCGAAGAATAGGTTGGCAGAGGAACGAAGAAAGCTCCACTCTGAGGCCGAAATCATCGAGCAGGACATATTAGATCTGGAAAGGGAATGCCAGAACTCGAGAGACCCGGTGGCAATCAGGAGACTCACAGATAGACAATCACATTATAGAGAGCTGGTGACAGGAGAGGCGAAAACGCTGGCACTAGCTACCTTACATCGCCTATACGATGTAGCAGACAAGTCCGGTAAACTCCTGTCGAGGGTCAGCAAAAAAGAACAGGCGGAGAGATGGGTGGAGCAGATTAAAGACCCTCAGGGAACGACACTCCAATCAGACGTACATATAGCTGAGGCATTCGCAGACCACTATGAACACTTCTATGAATCTAGAGATCTAGGGACACGGGAAGAGGCGCTTCAGTATATGGACCTAACTGACCTCCAGACTCTGTCTGTTGAGGACGCTAAAGCGCTTGACTCCGACATTGCTCTCGACGACATATCTGAGGCACTGGCCAAACTGAGACCAGGGAAAACACCTGGCCCCATTGGCTTCCCAGCCGAATTCTTTGAACGAACGGCTGACCTAATAGTGAAACATCTGAAGGGCCTATATGAGGATGCCCTCCAGGAGGGAAGGCTCCCTCCCGATTTGGCCATGGCTACCATTGTCCCTATCCACAAGGACGGCAAACCGAAAGAGCTTTGTGAGTCCTATTGTCCAATTTCATTATTAAACTCAGAAACAAAACTATTGGCCACTATCCTGGCGATGAGATTGAGACGGGTGATATCGCAGCTGATCCACCTTGATCAGACCGGGTTCATACCAGACAGGGCTACCAGACTGAATCTTAGGCGCACTCACAATTGGCTGCAGGAGGTCCGGGACAGGGAGGACCCGCACTGGTTCCTGTCCCTGGATGCGGAGAAAGCCTTTGATGCGGTACACTGTCCATTCCTGGAGGGCGTCCTACAGACATTCGGCTTCGGACCGAAATTCCAGAAATGGGTGCAGCTGCTGTACACTGAACCGAGGGTCAGGGTGAGAGTAAACGGAGTCCTCTCGTGGGAATTCCAAATATGACGAGGGACCAGGCAGGGGTGCCACCTCTCCCCACTCTTATTCGCTCTAATGATAGAGGTCCTGGAGGCTACAATTCGCCAGAACCCGAACATCAGGGGATTTCAGCGGACCGAAGGAGAGGTGAATGAGGAAAAGATCTCGCTATATGCGGATGACGTCCTCCTGTATGTAACTTCGCCGGAGGCGTCGATCCCGCAACTATTCACGAACTGGAACTGTACGGTGACCATGCCGGATACAGAATAAATTGGCATAAGTCGGTCTTATACAACCCCGCAGGGAGAGATGCGTGGTCGGACCTTCCAGGAAGGCAGCTCACTACAGCGGAGGGCTTTCAGTATTTATGGGTCTACCTCACCCTGGATAGACATATCTCATACACCCGTAACATTGAGCGTATCATGGTAAACTCCATTGCAGATATGGACCGCTGGAGACTACTCCCACTCACCCTCCTGGGCCGAGCGGCTATGTATAAAATGATTATTCTCCCCAAGTACCTGTACGCCCTTCAAAATGAGTACTATCCCCTCCCCCCAAAAGTCTTCCCCAAGATACACGCGGACCTCCGTGCCTTTATATGGCTGGGCAAACAACCTAGGGTGGCCCTGACCACCCTACAGAGGCACCAATATAGTGGGGGGATCTCGCTCCCAAATCTGGAAGCATATTACTGGGCGGAACATCTGGCCCCAATCAACGAATGGATACACGCACAGGCAGACCATCCCTCTTATGCACTAGAGCACCACAAACTAGCACCCAGACACATCATTTCCTATCAATATATGGGGGCATGGCCGGAAATGTCTCCTACCGGCAACCAAAATTACCCTTCTTGCCTGGAGGGCGTCCACGAAATGCATGGGGTGGGACAGGAAGCCAACAAAACAAACACCAATTTGGCACTGCACGTGGCTGACGGAGCGCCACAAATTAACAGGTTATAGTAGGTGGGACGACATAGGGATCTCCACGTTGGGAGATGTCATTGCCAAAGGGCAACTGAAAACATTTACGGCTCTGACCACGGAATTCGGCCTACAGCCAACACAGAGATACAAATATACTAGATTAAAACATGCATGGGGAGCCCAGAATATTGACACCATAGACCTGGCAGAATTCGCCCTACTTGAAGGCAGGCTCCTACAGGAGCACATCCAGCAGAAGGCGGTATCTCTAACCTATAAGACCCTCACCAACAACATGTTGGGGGACCTGGCCAAGCTACGGCAACAATGGGAGGCGGATTTGGGAAGTATGGAGGACATTGACTGGGAACTGGTCTTAACGCATCCCACGGAGGTGGCAGTTAAATCTCGACTCCGCCTTATCCAATTTAACATATTACATAGAACCTACTTTGATAGAGTGAGGCTTCAAAGGATGGGTAAGACAGATGATGCCAAATGCCTGCGATGCCAGGACCCCACGGGGGATTTCTTCCATGTCTTGTGGTCGTGCCCTAAAGTACAGGGGTACTGGTTGGATGTGTTCACGGAACTGTCAGCAGTACTAGAGACTCAATTACAGATCGATCCCAAGCTGGCTCTTTTGGGCATGACAATCGATGTGGACCTTCCACGCCCTCTGCTGACCTTCCTGGTACTGGCCTTAGTAGTGGCTAAGAGGGACATTGCGAAATATTGGGGGCACCAGTGATACCACGTCTGGAAGAATGGAGGGGAGGCCTAGATATGTATATGGCGGATGAGAGGGTTACATACAAGGCAACGGGGTGTCCTAGGAAGTTCCGAAAAGTGTGGGGGAAATGGCAAAGCTATCACGGACTGGATGCCGGACTATAATGGTTCATTACGAGAGGTGCACATTGGAGGACAAAGAGACTTTATGATAATTGAAATGCTGATGGTACTATGGTGAACCCACCTTGTGCTCACCTTAGTATGTGAACTGTATGCCTCACTATGGGTAATGGATGGGGGGGCGGCAGGAGCAGGGGGAAATGCATAATGCACTTTACTGTAGAGATGACTGCAATGTTCAGTTTGGAGAAAAATGCCAATAAAAACGGTTAAAAAAAATAAATAAAATCTATGGTCTGAAACAGCAGGTTAACCAGCCCGATCAGGAAAAAGTTAAGATCCCTGATAGCGCTAATGAGCGGTACATAGGTGCGCCGGAAGGGCGAGGAGTATGTGTCCTATGCTCGGCGCTGCAGGGTGTGTTTCAGGATCATGGAGGCAATTGTGGTTTGCCGCTCGGGAGGGGCGCCAATGATTTACCTATTGCGTTGGTCTCAGCGGTCGGGGGTTTCTTTCCTTGCTCTCGGTGGCTGTGTTCGATAGCAGCATCATGATCGAGTGCTACGGGGTGGGTGTAGTAAACCAGCGTGTGCGTGGAGCACGTTCGTTGCTAGGTAACGACGTGACGCGGCGCGAGTGGTGTCTTTGGAGCGGGGTTGGCTAGGAGAGGGAGGGGGTGTGTCAGCGGCTAGTTGTCGCTGTGAAGGTTACATTTTAGCGATAAATTCTATCATGGTTTATAATGTGGAAATGAGTATCAAACAATGCAGGCTAAAAACATGGCCACAATTTACATAAGAATTAAAGTATCCACAGTATGCATTTGGCGCTTCATGATATCATGGTGAACGAACAGTGCAAATCAAATCAAAACCATATCCACAATATAAGTTATCACTGTATCCACAATTTGCAAACTCGAGTGCCCCGCCGCACTCGAGTTTGATGCTTCTATCGGACACAGCCACCGAGAGCGAGGAAAGAAACCACCGACCGCTGTGACCAACGTGATAGGTAAGACATCGGCGCCCCTCCCGAGCGGCAAACCACAATTGCCTCCATGATCCTGAAACACCCCCCGCAGCGCCAAGCATAGGACACATACTCCTCGCCCTTCCGGCGCACCTATGTACCGGTCATTAGCGCTATCAGGGATCTTAACTTTTTCCTGATCGGGCTGGTTAAACTGCTGTTTCAGACCATAGATTTTATTTATTTTTTTTAACCGTTTTTATTGGCATTTTTCTCCAAACTGAACATTGCAGTCATCTCTACAGTAAAGTGCATTATGCTCGCCCTTCCGGCACACCTATGTACTGCTCAATAGCGCTATGAGGGATGTTAACTTTTTCCTGATCGGGCTGGACCATAGATTTGATCACCCTGTACCGCTCTTAATCACATAATGACCGCCCGCATATGCCCCGGCACTGTCCTAGATACAATTAGGCATTTCACGGGTCATATCACAGCCACCCCACGGCCATCCCTGCAGGCCCCAGAATCGGCTAGACCAGGTTTTAACTTCATGAACCACACTTTTTTAACCTGAGCACCCCTGAGCATGTTTGTAAGCCCCTTCTAGGGTTTAACTTCACGAACTGCACAGTTTTAACCTGAGTACCCTTGAACATGTGTGGCATTCCCCGCCACATCCAGACTTTTACCCTCCATCCCCACAGATGTGACAGGCCATTGAGCCACACAAGATCAACCTGAGGAACCCCTGCTTTGATCTTGAAGTGAGTACCGTGATTTACTCCCATTCCACCTTGGTGTGCCACTAAGCTCAACACCCCCAATCTCTCTGATACTTGGTCTCTTCTCTTCCTGCAGACTGTCCTTCCCCTCCTGTCGTGAGAAAGGCCCGCCGTGACCACCTACAGGGGCACACTAGGGTCGAAACGTCGACGAATCCATAGGTTCAGAATCACCAGGATTCCCACAGAAATCATTGGAATCCTTGGTTGAGATCAAACCATCTTCTGACCAAACTCCAACTGTACCTATATATACCTGCATAGATTCATTTCCCCACACTGTATATATTATCATGTTCACTGAGCACTCCTTCACAAAAAGTCACACATTTTTATGACAGTCTTGTTATGTACGCATAATTAATCCACAAATGAAGTAATGTGGATTTGTATAGAAGCAATCATGTATTAATATGTACAATACAATACTTTGACCTTATGACTTTGTTCTTTCGTGTTTTGAGCATTTGATTTCTCACTAAACACTAGCCCCTTTATCAGAGAGCTGATTTGTTTTCATTTGCATCTAAGAGCATAGTTCAAATAACCTGTCTTACCCAACAGAACAAAATTTTTGTTGAACTATTACATACCCAGGTTCTGAGGGACACCGGGTCACCCCTTTTTTGTAAGGCATCCTGTGTGACCCATATCATACATACAGAGTTCATGTCCTCTGCTGAACATAGTGAAATATTATGTGCTCCATGTTTGTTTTGGTGTTCTTCTGCATCTTACTCCATTTGAGATTGGAATATTAGAGCTAGAATGTCTTCTCCTTTCCTCCAGACTAATATAGAATGACTTTCCACTGACAGGTCATACAGCTACATTGCAAAGGAACTAAGAATAACAATCGCACTGGAAAAGAAATTCAATTTATAAACGACCAATAATTTTCGAAATCTAGAGACTTTCAATGCACACTTCTAACCCTGTAGGAAAACTGTGACGGCAAAGAAGCATTTATTGTGAAAATAAGCACTCTATGCAGGATTCAAGAAATGTAGGCGATTGTCAATGATGTACAAATTCAGGAGTTCGACGTTGTTCTAAATGAATTTGCAGCATAAAGAAGCAGTGATACAGTTGCATGATTTATTCATGCGAGGAAATTATATCAATCTGTTCAGCATCATAAAAGGAAACCACCTGATTTAAAATTACCTTAAAATATCTTATTAGAAACTGACGCCTGCCAAGTAATCCGAAAAGTGGTGCTGCCATTTACATACAGCTTGACAGTCAGAGTTTGCAAACCCAGAATTGGATTGACAAATGGCACTAAATTTAAATAGCCTCAATTATGATATTACAATTTAGTTGTGTGCTTTACTCAAAATCCCCTTGGCTGCATCTGAAATGCATGCACTACTGCAATTGCATCTGTACTACTTCCCCTGAAAAAAGTCTGCATCATATGCAGGGCCTTGCTGCCCTGGACAAAAAAGCATCTTCACTGTTACAGAAAAGTATATGATTTCTGACTATGGTAACCCCTGCAGCTTCATATTTGCAGCGGTGCTTGTATGGCTCTGTCGTCCAGGCACACAGCACTCGACAAAGTCGATCTCACCGTAGAGATTGTCTTGTATAGGTAGCAAAGGAAATATATTTTTGACTGGGCGACTCACATCCCTATGTACAGATCGATAATAATTTCTACAACTGATTTATAGCAATGACGGTCAAGTTCATACCTGTGTCCAAAGTTGAAGAACCTTCCTACAGGCCTTCTGATGTGATGAGGTCGGACACCGAGCACCTGGCAGAAGGCCTTTATTTTTAAGGCATAGACTCATGGGCATGGTGCCCCCTTCACCGGTCAGCAGGCAACTGCCAGTGAATAGAACCCAAGCATAGAACAAGCAGATATAGAACATGAGCGGTGAACATTCCGACATGGCATTAGAACACCTTGGGCCTCATTTATGAAAGGTGACGCATCGCTGCGAGAAAACAGCGATGCCTCACTTTTCACTGCGCCCTCCTTGCGCCCGCAATGATGCGTCATATTTACAATATGACGCATCATTCCGCAAGGACTTACAGATACGTCAGTATTTCTGACGTGTCTGTAAGAACAAAAGTGATGCATTGCGGGAGTGTGTCACAAAAGTGACGCAACTCCAGCAACGCGTTCTTTCACATGGGTCAAGCCCCATGTGAAAGGGCCTGCGTCAGAATTACGCCTGCTGTGAGACAGACGCAAGAATTTGACGCCAAGGCGTCCTAGAAGTGACGCAGTGAAATCTCATAGATTTTACTGCGTCACTTCTACGACCTTTCTTGTGTCAATACGCCCCCCTTGCATACATTATACCTGGCGCAGGTATAATGTGGCGCAGGGGTTTACAAAGTGACGCATCTACCTAGATGCGTCACTTTGTAAATATGGCGCAACAAGGCACATTTTTTACGCCACTGGTGCGTCACAAAAAGTGACGCACCGGCGGAGTAAAAGTGACGCAAGGGCTCATAAATTAGGCCCCTTCTTTATAAATCTCTTAGTTGTTCATGACTGGGACAGCTTATATTCCTAGATTGTGAGATGCAGGTTGAGCACGCCTTGGAGTGCATGAGAGATTGTGCTCCCGCAAACTGGCATTCTCCAAAGATATTTTCAGCGCTGTCCCCTAGTGTGTCAACATGCGTGTCCCTGATCTAGTCACTGCTCTCCCCCCTGCACTAGGTATTATAGTCAGGTATCTGTGTGTGTGTGTTTGGTTGGGTCTCAATTCGACAGGGAAGGAATCTGTGTGCTCCCTCATTGGATGAGACAGGATTGGGACATATCAACAGGTTGCCTTAAAATGAGCCTCACACTGACAAAGACCCTGGCAAAGACAGCCGTGGCTAAACTGTAGGAAAAACTGCTACACCCTCATCCTCTAGGGCAGCTCTGACAAAACAGAGCTGAGAACCATTACAGCCTCTAATTAGCTGGAAGATCATTTGAGTGAAATTTACATTCTCTGTTGGAATTTCAAGATGTCTACCATCTCGCGAGACTTGGTGACATTGGGAACTCTGCAGAATGTTAGTTCCCTAGAAACTCAATTTTACCAGGCGAATGATGAACACGCATGAGACAACGTCAAGGACTGCAGCATTTCTGAGTGAACTGCTTTGCTGATTGCTGATATTTGTGAATAAACGTTGGCTTGCTGAGACAGGTGTCATGATTATCTGTGCTGCGAAGCAGAACCTCTGCACAACAGCAAGAGGAAGGACTCAACCAGAAGAGGAAAATTTAGTTGGCCTCATGTAGTGTTGGAACAAGACACACATGATTTAGGGAAATGTTTACAGCTAATGTCACCAAAAAGAAAGCAACACACAAAACATAACTTGGATCAGTATTACAATTGACCCGGCCCTGCAGTCGCAAGTGCTGCCATAATGACCACTGCCGGAGGACTACCCAGCCTATACAAAAAAAACATCGCTGGGAGTGGAGCTCTTACTGCTCACTCCACGTCTCCTAGAGAGAATTTAGATGATCCCACCTACCCCGCTACTAGCAGCAACAACAAAAAAAGACTTTACTGTCCTCTGGGGTTAACCACTATTCACTGGTTGGTTGCCTGAGGCCTCACACTCCTCCCCTTTGTGCTTCAAGTCACTCTATCCACTGTGTGTGTATGTTTGTGTGTGTTTGAGCATATGTGTATATGTGTGTATGTATGAGTGTGTGCAAAGTTGTTGGACCGGAAATGTCCTCTGCAGGGTAATGGATGTGCGCCCAAGCTCTGATTTCCCCAAATGTGCTGATTTATGTTGTCATAGGCAAACATTGATCATGAGTGTGCACCATGACATGGGTTCGTCTCATGGATTGTAGTCTTGTTGGACAGAGCGGGGCACCCAAAGGGCTACCCTCATAATATTGGAAGGCTACTTTTTACCAGGAGCAAAGCGCCATGAGTGCTGTGGTGTCAGAATACTGTGTAGTGATCAGTAGTAGTGAACAGGTCATTTTTACTTGTGTCACTGGAGTCAGGCCAACAGGCTCGCTCATTTATAGTTCTGCTGCTGTGTGCTTAGTTCACCCTTGCCCTACATTTATTTGGTGTGTAGTGCTGCACAGTGCTTGTTGGATGTACATGCTCTAGGTGCATGTGTGCCTGTAAATGGTACCAGACAGTGATAATGCAGTCCAGTGCAGTGATTGTATGTTATATGCCTGTACTGTGTGTATGTATGCCTATTAGTCATACAGTACACAAAGGATTTAGTGCTTCATAATGTATGTATGTTTTGTACATGTACTGAGTGTTTGTGGGCCTATAAACAGTACAATACAGGGATTATGTTGTACTGTGCAGTGTATTATGTTAAATGTATGTGCTGGGTGTATGTGTGCTTGGAATTGGTACAATACATGAGTGACTCTGGGTTCCATTTTGTGAGACCTAGGGCTACAGGGTGAAACATGAGGAGAGGAGGTAGTAGAATCCCCCCAGACAGATGTGTGTGTTGCTACAATCCTGTAGGATCGATGGGACACACTGGAGAAGGGAAAGCCTGGCTCCCCTAATACACTTCAAAGGGTACTATTTAACTGAGATAAAGGTCACATCTCAGGAGGGGGGGGGGGGGGGGAGGCCCTGGCCTAACCTTTTGATACACGTTTCATTGTGTCTGACATCCAGGTATGAACTCTAGTCATTCCCATGGCCTGACTTGGGGGTTATCAGCTTTGGAGTTGCTTCTGCTGGGACAGACTGCTTTTTGGAGCAAGAGTGATCATAGGAGTGGGCCATTCAAAAGGCTCTGGCTCTAACTCACATTTTGTGTCTTTAAATAGACTACAAGAAGGGGAGCTTGCACCCCAAAAATTGTCAGCTGTCAAACAGCCTGTCAGACTGACTGAGGAGAAGAAACTCTGCATGACTTCTGCCTGTGACCAGGACTGAGTGCCAAGGCCTGCTAGGCTTCTAGCTGGGTGAATGGACATAACCTAGGAAAATCACCTGCCCTGGAGCCTGGATCACCGGCGCCTGCCTGCTTGTCAAAATTAGTACGCCCTGTGAGGAAAAGGAGAGTCTTGGAGGGAGTGGGGAATCCTGTCAAGTGGAATGCCCTTAGGTAAGTGTGAGGAGGCAACTGCTGCACCAATCGGGTAGTTACTCATGTACAGGAATAAGTAATCATCCACCATATGTCAGGAGGGGTCGCCATGAAGTGAGCCATGATCATCCCTGTGCAGAACAGGTCATCAGCCATGTGCAGCAATTAAAAGTGCATGTCGAAGGGGCAGCTGTGATGTGAGTAGTGTCCATCACTAAACCGAACAAGTCCTCATCCATGTGCAGTGAGGGATCAGTGACTTCGCATTTCAGGAGGGGCTGCTGTAAATAAATCTGCTGTGTCTATTGGTCCAGAGTTCTTTAACAGTGGAAAGATAGTGATCCCAATTGCTCAAGGTCATCACAGGGACAAGGCCAGAAGTGCGACCTGATTGGGATCATCATCGGTGGAGAAAAGCCACTATGAGGACCCCTGTGGATCTGCACCATGACAGAGGATCAGCTTCAGGACATTCGCACTACTAGCACCCTATGCACCGTCAAACAGACCAAAGAACCTATCCAGCTTTGAGGAGCTCCAAAGAACCTTCAATCACAACAGCTGCACTCCTGCATGCAAGGAACGCAAGGAGATTGCTGCTTGCCTGGGCACCATGCAGTGAACTCACCTGAACTAGCTGCTACCACTCCAGCACTCGTAGGAGGGGCGCATTCAGGAATTCCTATTTTTCCGATCCTGCAGGTAAGACTCATTTCGGGCCAGTCAGCCCAGGGGAAACATGCTTGCTAGTGTGCTGTTCTGTGCTGAAATACTTTTGACTTTAACACTGAGTAAGAGTGGAACTGTTGAGACTTGGACTACTAGTGTGACTTACCCTGGATGCTGCCTATAGGGAATAGAAATTGACCACTATCTTTAGAGGGAGTGGGACATGAGGAACTGGCTAAGAAACACTAGAGACCCTAGAGCCCTGACCTCATGCGGGGTATGGAAATAGTTTATGAATGTCAGATTCCTCTTTGTGTTGTTAACAGCAAAATAAAATACTTCTTTTTACTAAAAGTGAGAATTTGGTTGGACAATACTATTTTGTGAGGCTGTGTTCACCCCCTGTATCTACCTCCATCCCCCAGAAGGAGCCTTGGACTGAACTTGTTGAACCACTGAGAATCAAGTGCTGAAGGGGTACTTGGCTCAGTTGCTCAGGGTGTATAGCAGTCTGGGCCCTGAGGGATCAGAACTAAAAGTTAACAACCCCACCAATTGGGCTCAGTATCTCCTGCTTACCCTGTGGCTCACCAAAGGGGGTTATGACACTAGTCCAATCAAGTATTAGGCACATTGGTAGCAAAAATATATTGGAGGTATGCTTCACCTAAGCATCCATCATTTGTTCTTTTTTCACCCTAAGTGGGAAGGGTATGCCCAGATGTGGGTCCCATGCTCACTGTGTCACTAGATTCAAACGAGCCTGGCTAATGAGTGGTGATACCCTCAAACAGCTCCCAGGATGCTTGTTTCCAGTCCAGGGTGGACCTGTCCTGGTAGATTAGGCTGGACTGGGAAATCTCTTGCCACTTTTTTTCAGGAGTGCTGCCTTTATGAGAGCAGAGAGGATTCCCATATTAGACATGTTTAAACCTTTTTCTTTGGAGGATGTCGAGAGATCCTTGGATACAGCAAAATCTGGCTCTTCTCTGGACATCTGTCCTGCTAGGGCCTTGGGTTTATTTTCTAGCCATGCTGCTTCTGCTATTCAGACGTTGTTTAATGTAACTTTTGAAAAAGCAATATCCCCTCTGAATAGGAAATCTGCGCAAGTCCTACCGATCCTATAAAGCTAATTTGACCCTATCCAAATACCACCCCATATCTTTGTTACCTCTTCAGGGAAACTCTTGGAAGGCTGAATTAACATGCGGCAGGACAAGGGTGTACCATAGGACTCATGTTTGAGCCCTACTTTGTTCAAGATTTATGTGGTACCCCTTGCTAAGATTACAGAGCCATTTGGCTTGGAAATAATATCCTACACTGATGATACTCAGCTGATTCATACTTCTGACAAAGATCTAGCCAAAACCAAAGCTCGTTTTGCAAAGGGAATGCTAGCCATCTCTAGTTGGAGGACAGCTAACTGTCTACAGCTAAATGTTGATAAGACCAAGATCATGTTCTTTGGCAAGTATTCAAAAATCCTTCCCAGGGGTCTCACTGATACATACAGCCTGATTCATCATTCTCCCGTTTTGCGAGCCCCTAATAGCAATTCATAGCGAATCGCTATTAAGGACTCGCAAAACGGGATTCATGTAGAAATTGCATAAAGAAATGCGATTCCTGCATATTCCTTATTTGCGATTAGCAAATTGCTAATCGCAAATAAGGAATAACTCGCCATTCATTCCTATGGGCCAAAAGGCCCATAGGAATGAACGGGGAGTATTCCTTATTTGCGATTAGCAATTTGCTAATCGCAAATAAGATAGCAATTTGAAGGGTGCCAGGGGTGTCCAAAGGACACCCTGTAGCACCCCTCAAATGAAATTTTACACAGGTGTTGCACACACACATGTCCAAAGGACATGTGTGTGTGTAACATGCAACTCAGAAAAAAGCATTTAAATGCATTTTTCTGATTTTTCGCAATTTACCACGAGGTCTGACCTCGCGGTAAATTGCGGCCAGAAATTGCGAATTCGCAAAACAAATTGGATAATAAATTGCATTTAAGGAATCTCAAATAGAAATTCCTTAAATGTAATTCCTCGCAAAATTGCGAGATCGCAATTAGCGATTTTTGCATTTGGGATGCTGAATCCCAAATGTAAAAATCGCACTCGCAAAGGGCCCGATTCTCAGAATCTGGCCCTTTGCGAGCCGATTTCGGCTTCATGAATGAGGCTGTTAATCCTTTTAAACCAACAAAGAGGAAATTGGCACAGAAGCTGAAATATAAAAGATCATATTTATTAACCTCAAATGAGGTGAGACTACGTCACACAGAAGCCTTAGCAACTGAATGAGGCAGTCTAAGGAATACAGAAAGCTGGGGCTTTATATATGCTGAGGGTTACATAGTAAGCATAAAACTAAGGGGTAGTCCTGTCTCATGTAAGCATGCAAAATGACTAAGATGCAGTGGCGGCTGGTGAACTTTAAAAGTGGTGAGGCGAAAATGACTATTTTGTATATAATTGAGCAAGCGCGCAAGATCAGCTAGACTAACTCACTACAGGAGTTTTTGTGGTGTAGGCCAACAAAAATATTATTAAAAAAGAGGGTCAAATGACATATTACAAATATGGTACCAAGTTAATAATATTTTGCAGCACAATTTAAAGTAATAAAATAACAGGTCAAAGAATGGAGTTAAAAAAAAACAGGTTCATACTAAAATGTAATTGGTAAATTAGACAGAGTATACAAGATTAAACAGATTATACCAGTTGTACATGCTCAGGTGTCATACAACTGTAGTGATAATATCATAGAATGCTTATATATATATATATATACCAAGTACTCCAATGGTCGTTTGCCACCTATTGATCATCATCATTAAAGAATTCGATAGCAGCACTATGACAAACTTTTCACCACCACTGTCACATGAATAGTCATATTAAGAATATCCATATTAAGTAAAGGACTTGTACAATTGTACAGGGGCCATTGTAATGCAATTATTAGCCATAATTACAATCATTTCCAGAACACCCACACACTTTCAGAAATGGGTTCCCTCATACCCGGGAGAGAAAGCTCAGAATGTGATACGGAAGATAGCTGTACTCCAAGGTTAGCCACAATTAATCGAGATAGGCCCATATTATGTCTCAGGTATAGATCTTCTTCGTCACCACACACCACCACAGCCCTTTCCTGCCAACGCACTGACCGACGCAAACTTCTCATTCTATCTTCTGTGAGAGTTCTTCACTGTCGTAGGAGACGCAGAAGAGAAGTGTGTGTGGTATGTGTCTCTAATATAGGTTTAGCATAGCTATTGCTCTTTGTTGTGCAAGCGAGCTCCTTTTATTTCCCATTCATTGCTGTGAAGAGATAGATAAGTTTGAAAAAGGCTTTGTCTTCACCCTTCCCCCAGAATTTATGATAGAGATTATTAAAAAAGTTTTTATTTTGCTATAATAAGAAATTTGGTTTTGTGCTCTGTACTTTGGTGCAGGAGTTGCATACACTCTGCAAATGCTTCCTGAATGCTACTACATGTGTTAGTAAAAACAAAAAGCCCAATGAAACTGTAAGGAAAGCATGCCACCTAAAGCAAGTCCCTTTGAAAATGATGCAAGCCCTCTGCTGGTTTAACAATAGAAGACTCGGTTGTTATGATCAGATTGTACCTGCTAAATGATGTGTGGTGGTGGTGTTTTTTTCTCAAAATAGTCCCTATGGCTGTGGCACCTCTACTGCATAACAATGCAATGCTACTGCCGGGTCACTAACCTACCAAGCATTCAATCAGCAGTGAGTTGACAAAGTGTCCTGTGAATTAGTGTGCCTATACCTCATTCAGATCCCATCACTACACATGCCTCTGCTTCCTAAGGCCCATCACTCGCTGTGAAAGAATAATTCTAGATCTGATATCTGTGTCTGAAATCAATTGCATAGCTTGTACGCACATGTCAATCTGCATGACTTTCTCCGCAATGCTCATAAGGTCAAATATTAGCAACCCTTATTATTGGCTTGGCAGTTCGGGCTGGACTGTTCCCATGAGGCACAGGGTCAGACTGATTTGGATATAGCCATGTCTGAACTGGGGTGGCAGAGTGGGCTAAAGAACGGTGATAGATTAAACCCAGATCTTTTGACTGGGTGTGAGTGTTTGATTGATTCAGATGCTCCGTCCATCACCACCCCTTTTGTACCGCTTTTGGCCACCATAAGTGTGGCAGGGTATGTTCAGACGTGAGTCCCTTGCTCACTTTGCCACTGGATTCAAGCAAGCCGGGCTGAAGAATGCTGGATTGCCAGAAACTGGTCCTCGGAAGCTTGTTTCCTGTCCAGGGAAGACATGGCTTGGCAGTTCGGGCTGGACTGTTCCCATGAGCCACAGGGTCAGACTGATTTGCATATAGCCATGTCTGAACTGGGGTGGCAGAGTGGGCTAAAGAACGGTGATGGATTAAACCCAGATCTTTTGACTGGGTGTGAGTGTTTGATTGATTCAGATGCTCCGTCCATCACCACCCCTTTTGTACCGCTTTTGGCCGCCATAAGTGTGGCAGGGTATGCTCAGACGTGAGTCCCTTGCTCACTTTGCCACTGGATTCAAGCAAGCCGGGCTGAAGAAGGCTGGAATGCCAGAAACCGGTCCTCGGAAGCTTGTTTCCTGTCCAGGGAAGACATGGCTTGGCAGTTCGGGCTGGACTGTTCCCATGAGGCACAGGGTCAGACTGATTTGCACATAGCCATGTCTGAACTGGGGTAGCAGAGTGGGCTAAAGAACGGTGATGGATTAAATCCAGATCTTTTGACTAGGTGTGAGTGTTTGATTGATTCAGATACTCCGTATATCACCACCCCTTTTGTACCGCTTTTGGCCGCCATAAGTGTGGCAGGGTATGCTCAGACGTGAGTCCCTTGCTCACTTTGCCACTGGATTCAAGCAAGCCGGGCTGAAGAAGGCTGGAATGCCAGAAACCGGTCCTCGGAAGCTTGTTTCCGGTCCAGGGAAGACATGGCTTGGCAGTTCAGGCTGGACTGTTCCCATGAGCCACAGGGTCAGACTGATTTGCATATAGCCATGTCTGAACTGGGGTGGCAGAGTGGGCCAAAGAACGGTGATGGATTAAACCCAGATCTTTTGACTGGGTGTGAGTGTTTGATTGATTCAGATGCTCCGTCCATCACCACCCCTTTGTACCGCTTTTGGCCGCCATAAGTGTGGCAGGGTATGCTCAGACGTGAGTCCCTTGCTCACTTTGCCACTGGATTCAAGCAAGCCGGGCTGAAGAAGGCTGGAATGCCAGAAACCGGTCCTCGGAAGCTTGTTTCCGGTCCAGGGAAGACATGGCTTGGCAGTTCGGGCTGGGCTGTTCCCATGAGGCACAGGGTCAGACTGATTTGCATATAGCCATGTCTGAACTGGGGTGGCAGAGTAGGCTAAAGAACGGTGATGGATTAAACCCAGATCTTTTGACTGGGTGTGAGTGTTTGATTGATTCAGATGCTCCGTCCATCACCACCCCTTTTGTACCGCTTTTGGCTGCCATAAGTGTGGCAGGGTATGCTCAGACGTGAGTCCCTTGCTCACTTTGCCACTGGATTCAAGCAAGCCTGGCTGAAGAAGGCTGGAATGCCAGAAACCGGTCCTCAGAAGCTTGTTTCCGGTCCAGGGAAGACATGGCTTGGCAGTTCGGGCTGGACTATTCCCATGAGGCACAGGGTCAGACTGATTTGCATATAGCCATGTCTGAACTGGGGTGGCAGAGTGGGCTAAAGAACGGTGATGGATTAAACCCAGATCTTTTGACTGGGTGTGAGTGTTTGATTGATTCAGATGCTCCGTCCATCACCACCCCTTTTGTACCGCTTTTGGCTGCCATAAGTGTGGCAGGGTATGCTCAGACGTGAGTCCCTTGCTCACTTTGCCACTGGATTCAAGCAAGCCTGGCTGAAGAAGGCTAGAATGCCAGAAACCGGTCCTCGGAAGCTTGTTTCCGGTCCAGGGAAGACATGACTTGGCAGTTCGGGCTGGACTGTTTCCATGAGGCACAGGGTCAGACTGATTTGCATATAGCCATGTCTGAACTGGGGTGGCAGAGTGGGCTAAAGAACAGTGATGGATTAAACCCAGATCTTTTGACTGGGTGTGAGTGTTTGATTGATTCAGATGGTCCATCCATCACCACCCCTTTTGTACCGTTAATAATAAGGAAGGCAGTATTTTAAGATGCATTTGGTTGGTTATTTTATAATCATCTGCATTGTTCGAGGAGGGTGGCAATTCACTATGTGACTGTGAAATTTCTTTTGATGTACATAGCATCCATTAGCATTCGGTAAAGCAGAAAATGAGCAGATGGGGTCATCGAAGCCTTTGAGCTGTGGTTTCTGTGGAGGGCTGCCTCTGTGCTTTCGGTTTACCAAATGGAATGCAGAACATAATTATTTCTATTAACTCCGCTCAGAGCTCAAAGTGGCATAACGGCATAAGTACTATATAACACGGGTTAATACTTAGTTGAATAAAACTCACACTCCACTCTTGTGATCTTTTTCGGAGGGTGGTTGTTAACTAGTATCCATTTTGAAGTGTTTGTGCATCCAGGCAGCTGATACGTTACGGTATATTATCATACATGGTCACTGTCCTAACAAAATATTATGAAAAATGCCAACAGAACTACTGTAGCCCCATTTGTGCCTCACTACAATATTCATCTCTACCCTGCTCTTGTAGGCATCTGAGTTTCCTGAAGGCCAATAGATCATTCACACACGCATCCTGGTGAAAGTAATTTTCTTCTGCAAAATTTCTAGCCCTTAATCCCTGTGCTTTTCCGGAGCTCCTCTGTCACTCAGCAATCAACATTGGATGACAAGCTCATACCTATGGAACCTGTTTCCTACGACAATCCCCCACTTTGTAGCCATCCATTCCTTCATGAAAAAGAACTTAAAAGGTTAACTTTCCCTGCATATGCGTCGCACATAGAAACCACAGTACATGACAAAACAAGTTTCTTTTCAAGTCAGGAGCCTGTCGAGTGCTGCTTTCCTATCAGAACTCGACTAGCTGTGTGTCAATCGTTCATTCAGCTTTATCCACACTTCTGATTGGGGCGATGTTGCGAAAAACTCGTCACCGCCCTAGCACACTCCTATGTATAGACATACTGCCCTGCTTTGACCATGCGCAGCATGTCTATGGAGTTGTGAATGCGTGAGACGGCTGAAATGAAAAGCGCCCCTCATGCATGCACTATTCACCGATGGAGCCCTGCAAATAACCCCGACCCACTACTGCTGACATGCGCAATTTGCCTGGACACAGATGAAAACAAACAAAACGAAAATTCATACTGTAATGTGTGTTAACTTTTCCGACGGTCGAGGCTTCAAAAGCAGCTTCTCTTTCTGTCATTACTGGTGCTGTGGGATGCCGCTCTTGCGCCCTCTATGCACCAGCCGCTGCTGCTAAGATGGGCATACAAGATCTACTTGCTCAACAAAGTGGGAGGAGAGTTACTTCTCCATACAGCAGCAAAAATAGCCTGACAGTTATACTAGAGAAGCAGGTGCATTCTACTAGCTAGGCCCTTCTGGGCATGTGTGAAGTGGAAGATGCTGAATATAGTTTGTCTCTAGGCAGATTTCAAGAGCAGTTAACACTGAGGGAGGACAGAGCACATGGTGAGCATATGGAAAACAAAATGGCTGTCAGAAATACAAAATGGCTTTCACAAAGCGGATAAGATAACCTCTAAATACAGGATGGCTTCAGCTAAATGCTAACCCATTGCTGTCAATTTACAACAGACGACCGTTTTAGCATTAGCTGAAGACATTCCTATGATCCAGTAGCAACATAGAAAATATTTACACATTAATTTTCATAATTTTATCAATTTCCTAATTCATTGCTAGGTGGGCATTTTCCATTCTAAACATTTCATTTAGGCTCTGTGTGAGCTATAACCAGGAATACAAAGAGAACAAAGCATCGGGTCATAATTAACATTCAGATAGCAGAAGAAAGTATTGACCACTATTACAAACAGAATTATCATGTTTCTAGTCCTAAGCAAAAGCAAATCCTAAAATCATCTGGTAAATATTTTCAGGGCTCCTATGAATTTCTGTGACTATTATATACTCAGGTGAGACAGTGGCGATCCTTATCAATGCTCTCAGGTGAAATGGGAATACTGTTTATCAGAGTACAGACAGAACACTACTTTAAAACGATGCCAGCAGAGCAGTAAGAACAGTCACACAAATTCACTTCTGTGGACCATTTTGGATGCTAGAGGCAAAGCCACTAGAGGCTCTTCCTCTGTCATGGCAATTCAGTCAAATGGGAACATATCCAACACCCACTTTATACAATTGCACTGGAATCACTTGTGCAGCTATGCCAAAGTCCGTTCTATGTCTCTTTGGTAGGCTTCTATCGTCCATCAAATCTGCTTCCGTTGTCTTCTTCCGCGTTGGACCTCTTCATCCAGGCCTTCCATGAAAATAATGCTTCTTAGTATCCGTTGGAGGGCCCTCCTGGCAAACACTCACAGCCAGTCGAAAGTCTGAAAGTCTCAATGTCTCAATGCAGTGCACAAGGGTCTCTCCTCTGCGGCAGACACTACAGATATTGTGCTCTTCATTGGTTGTGGGCACAGATCATCTTGTGCAGACCCAGGTACTACTTAAACAAAAAAAGCAATAAAATGTCATGTTCAACTACATTCTCAGGCTCCAACATTTGTTATTCAGTGTCAGAGGACGCTCGGGCTGCTCTTTCATTTTATTCTTCCTTTCATCATGGGTACCACAATGTAGTGCCTTTTGCCTATCTTGGATCCTCGGTGCACTGCCCTTCCGTTGGAGCAAAGAAAAGGGGGGGGGGGGCAAAACTCAGGCCAAGGGGCTTAAGGTACCGCATGCTGTCAGAGGTTGCCATCACATGGCAGGTAGAAAACTGGAGCCTCAAACCAGCCCTGCCATCAACATCAGGGATCCTTCTCTTTCGCTCTTTTGCACTGAAACTCTGGTTCTGTGGCAAACAGGGAACCAGCTCCTCCTTCTTGTATGATGTCCAACGCCATCTGGTGGAGCAAGCAGGGTGCTTTGGAGATTCCATTGATGGCGCGCTGGCGATAGCTGTCAAGCCTTGCTACTTTCTGGGTACTGGGACTGTAGGTCCAAGACGTCTGCCCTTCATCTGTAGCTGTCACTGATAGGAGTTAGGACACATCTTCATCTTCGTTCTGCAGGTTATTATGACTCTTCCTTTTATTCTGGAAGATCCTGCAGAACCTGGTGATATAAAAACCTGACACAGCTGTTAGTTTCCTTCAATATAGTACAAAAACAATTCATTGTATTTAACAATGGGACTGCAGAAAGATGGCCTGCAATCTTCAAAGGAGTGGCCAGAAGCCATGGGACAACTCTGGTCTAGAATGCACTATCACTCTCAAAGGCAAAGGCAGTACTTCTAGTCTCTTCAATTGGGTACTCTTCATTATCCTCCCTAACTTCAATGTGGGAGCATTATCCTCTGCCATTTAAGGGTAGATAGCTACATGGGAAGTCTATCTGCTGAAAACTCTTAGGAAAAAAGGAAATGTTCTACACTTTTACTCATAAATTGTACATTTACTTGTACAGGACTGCAGACACTTCTAAAATGATTCTTCTTAATAAAAAGCACCTAGATTGGACACTTAGGACCATGCTCTTATGTTATAGAAGCAGCAGGAAAAATCTGAAACTGCTAATTTCACAGGGGCTCCTATCTATAAAACAACATTTTCTTCAAAACATTTTTGCTAAGGATCACAAGGGCATCTTCCCTACATTCTACTTTTCATGATCCAGACTATGCAACATCAGCTCTAATAAGGACTGTCAGTTTATTTACACAGCCTAGCTAATTAAAAACTAGCAATACCCTTGCAAAACTACAATAATAGTGTTATCACCTAAGACTTGTAGAACAAAACTACCCACATCTAATTCCCCTTAAAGATCAAAATAGGTGAACAACAGTCTAAACTACTGATCCTGTCATAATTTTATCAAACAGGATGGGCAGTAATAAAACCAATATATTTATTCATGTTATTAATGCTAACAATGTTTAAAACAGTATTACTGAATAGCAAATTAAATGCTCATTGCTATTTCACAGACAGTTTAGACAGGCTAAAAAAGAATTGAGAAAAGGAGAGAGCATAATACCAAGCCTTAATTTGTAGAGGAACTAGCCTCCCTCTTCCAGTTTGATAGTAGGAAAACCTGAAACAGGTTTCACTTCTGTCAACACTATCAACCCCTATATGTAGTACCTAGTCATAAACAAAGTTATAGGAGGTACATAGCACTTTTGAGAGGGGTAAAATCCTTTTAGCAAATGTACAAATGTCATTGCCTCAGGTTTTAAGCATTAGTGCTGTATGAATATGGCAACACTTATCTGTTAATCAAAGTTCACATATACCATTATATCATTTTCTATCACATAAGTGCATAAAACTTGCTTAGCCCAAAAAAATAAGCACAATTCCTCCATGTGCTAACATCTTGTCTTTCAAAAAATGTCAGATGTCAGAATGTCAAAGCAGAACTTTACTGTGGGAGCCCTACCAGGCTTCGAAATATAAAGCTGACATTTATCTCTTCCCAGCTATCCAATTCTGTGTGCGAATGCAGCTTTCCCTATTCAAAGTCAATCTAAAAACAGAAAGCTGAAAAGCTCTTATCCCCCTGTTTGTAGTTAAAAGAATAATATCTTCTGGTATTTTATACATTTTTCAATTATAAGCAGTGTGCAATATGCTCTTGCAGCAAAATGAAGGTCAGCTATTTGTTTTATACCTAAATGTATGCATTTACTGAAGCCTAAGGCACTTTAAAGGTTACTCTAAATGAAACAAATGCTGTTTAAATAGTGCTTTTTACCCAATTTCTACTTTGATATTTGGGGCACTTAAAAATGAATATCCTATCATTTTTTGCATAATATTTATTATCAGAATGTTCATTACATAGCCCAGGAGTTAGAAATCGAAAATAATCATTTATACCTTTATAAAAATTAGTTTTTTACGCCTGCTCAGAGTGATATTCCACATGCAAATGTCCTCATTATGCGGTACAACAAACCTTAAACTTAATTTGAATGATAGGAGGTCACAGTATGAGTATTAAGCTTTATAAATATTAAAAAACAAATTTAAAAGCACTTATTTTTTAATAATTTTTCATAATTAATAAAACAAATATTTTTATAAAACCACTCATTTTGATAATTCCACATAGGAAAAGCAAGCTGCATCCCTTGCCTATCATATTTAGACACATTCATTCATAAGCCTAAGCACAGAAGCCTAACTTGAAACATGACAAATATTTGCACCACTTTTTTTTCTTTAAAAGGGCAATTATTATTTAGCAACAGAACCAGGAATATGCTTATAACAAGCATTTACAATGCAATGGTCTCGGCATCATTAAAGGTAGAGCTATTGGCATTGCTCATGACATTTTTTTTTTAAATCATAAATAAATGGCATTGTCATTTACATTGCCAATAGCTTAATCGTTAAATAAATGGCATTGTCATTTACAATGCCAATCGCTCGCAAATGCATGACCTATTGTATTTACACCCACACAGAGCCTCACACACAAAGCCACCCACACACACATACAGAGCCAACCACACAGAGCCACTCACAGTCATTCACATAGAGCCCCCTACACAGAGCTACCCTCACACAGACAGAGCTACCCTCACACAGACAGAGCCACCCACACATAGAGCCACCTACAAAAAAGCTATCCACACAGAGCCACACACACACACACACAGAGCCACAGAGAGAGCCACACACACAGAGCCCCACACACACAGAGCCCCACACACACAGAGCCCCACACACCCAGAGCCCCACACACCCAGAGCCCCACACACCCAGAGCCCCCCACACACACACCCAGAGCCCCACACACACCCAGAGCCCCACACACACCCAGAGCCACAGAGCCACATATCCACACAGAGCCACATACACACACAGGAGAGGAAGCACAGCGAGGGGGCAGGGGAGCAAGCACAGCCAGGGGGCAGGGGAGCAAGCACAGCCAGGGGGCAGGGGAGCAAGCACAGCCAGGGGGCAGGGGAGCAAGCACAGCCAGGGGGCAGGGGAGCAAGCACAGCCAGGGGGCAGGGGAGCAAACACAGCCAGGGGGCAGGGGAGCAAGCACAGCCGGGGAGCAGGGGAGCAAGCACAGCCAGGGGTCGTAACGCAGCATAAGCCCTAACTATCATTATACCACCTTATCAAAAGAAAAAGTCAACGAGGGGGGGGGTGAGGAGCTCATGCACACAAAAGCAACGAGGGGTGGGTGGAGGAGCTCACGCACGCAGAAGCCACGAGGGGGGTGAGGAGCTCACGCACGCAGAAGCCACGAGGGGGGAGGGCGGTGAGGAGCTTACGCACACAAGCAACGAGGGGGGAGGGGGAGGGGGTGAGGAGCTCACCCACACAAGCAACAAGGGGGAGAGGGGGTTGAGGAGCTCACGCACGCAGAAGCCACGAGGGTGGTGAGGAGCTCATGCACACAAGCAACGAGGAAAGGGGGGAGGGGGTGAGGAGCTCACGCACACAAGCAAAGAGGAGGGGAGGGGGGTGAGGAGCTCATACACAAAAGCAACGAAGGCGGAGGGGGAGGGGGGAGGAGCTCACGCACACACAAGCAATTAGGGGGGGGGAGTGGGGTGAGGAGCTCACGCACGCAGAAGCCACTTAAATGCAGCACTTATAGTTTCTTATTCATCCAGAAGATGATTTTCATCTAAATGCTTAATATATGCCTTTCACTCTGAAGTTATGATAAAGGCCCAAATGCTGTTATTACAATACCAGCCCAGTGTGCTGAGCAATAATTTTCACTGCATGTCCCTGTATGCCTCCCGAGAGGTGCACCTCTATGGCACAAAACATGTCATCGTTTAGTAACAGCCCTTACTAAGAGGCCTATAATTGTAGGAGCATGACCCTGCTCACTTTTGTGTGCCGATTTGACGTGCGCAGTCAGAGAGCTTATGTTGCTGCACAAGACTTCAGATTCCAGTGTTCCCAATCTGTCACCTTTCAGGCACACCGAGAGTAAATGCAGCATATGAACCTTGAGGGGAATCGTTAAATCTGCGCACTAAACAATCCCCCACATCCCCACCCACAAAGGCATCTGGGAGAGTGTGCAGTCAAACGCCTGCCTGTCTGGGTAATCAATGTAATAGCCTCTTATAGTTGGTTAACAATAAACATCTGTTATTCAGCATCAAGATGCCCCTTTGGGGCTGAACGTGTAATTTACAAATGCACATGTTATGTTATGATCAGGTAAGTCGCTTAAATCATGCGCTATTTGCCCTGGCCTAACCTGCAGTAATTACCACTGCCCATAACTCATAATCAATGGCTCAGATGACTGAAAGCTAGAAGTAATTTTCTAGGGTGTCAAGCTTATGCCACCAGCTTTACATTCAGCTCTTGGAAACATCTGCACACTTAACTCAGCAAACTTCCCAGCATTCGAATTTGTGACCTGTAGGTTTCACCCGTATCTCTGCAACAACCCACTGAGCAACCTTCAAGGATTCAAACCTGTACCCAGCAGATTGAACAGAGCACACTGCAGCAAAGCTATTTTACTATGATTGAAAGCTGTCACCTGCTGAATAAACAACTACTGCAAGTGTCCTAACCCTCTCAGCTATATTACCACCTGATGTATTGGGCCTTCAGATATAATCATTAAGACACCTTTGGGGATTAGCGTTCCTACTGCCAATTCCCCAATGGAAATATGTCTTGCTACAACCATTGTATCAACATAACACCAGAACTAGCCTCCAGTATACATCTGCATTTCAATTCTTTGTCTGATAATCACATGCAGCTTCTTAACAAGTGGTAGGTACGTACATGTTATCTCTTATGCACTTACCACATCCTTACAGAAGGTTAAAGTGATGCAGATTTCTCTCCAGAAACGGATTTTAACTAAGTACTTCATTAGCTTCCCCATTTATATTTCAAACAAGTTATAAACATATCCATTATCATCAATTTAAAAAAGCAAAATATTTGTTCCTGGCATACTGCCAATATATCTAGACGATGCGAAGGTCACTGCTATCTCGGGGTCGCCGTGGTGATACTGCTGCCACGCTGCGGCAGGACAGTCTTGCGCACTTCCGGTTCTGGGAGGTGGATAACATCTTCACCCCCGAATGGCTTCATTTACAACAACAAGGAAAGGACAAACCCCAAACACACCTGTGGCGCGCCTTACCTGTGACGTCAGTCTGTGCTTGTTTGGCGCTCTGGTCACAGGTTCGCTTCCTAACAGGGCAAACTAAACTTTCATCCTTCTGAGGTCTACGGTCAAGGGTATCAGTCTCTGCTTTTAAGGCGGTCTGCGACTTCTAAACACCCCTTAGTGCACTGTGGGTGTCAACACCCCTCAAGGTATTGATGCAAATGTCTACTACAGAACACCGTACAATACCGCGCACCTTGGTACAATAGCAGACCACACAATAAAATACAATTGAGTTCTGTGCAACACAACACCCTCACCAAAAACTCCAAGTAGAACTAAACAAATCTGTCTGGGACAGCACAACACCATACAATAACATGCTCTGAGTACAGTACCTTGTCAGTACAATGCAGTGCAGGGCAGTACAACACCACACAATATCATACCTTGAGCACAGCACAACACCATACAATAACATACCTTGAGCACAGTACCTTGACAGTACAATGCAGTGCAGGCCAGCACAACACCATACTATACAATAAAATGCCTTTGAGTTCAGTACTACGCAACACAACACAGTGTTACAGCACAGAGGGCATGACGTCCCTCGTAGGAATGCAGAGTAGTCGAGAAGCTCCGGTTGCCAGTGTCTGGACTGTGCAGGTGGCAGCCGGACCCTGCCCCTGTCCGGAAGCATCTCTCTCGGGGTCTGAAGAAGGCCCCTCCCCCACCTGACGCCACAGCCCTTGGAGAGACGCTTTCGTGGGGGTGCTGTGAATGGGGAACTTCCACCTCGTGACTAAGACGACACATTGTTTTATCCTTGATTTACTCCTGCCCGTGTCAGTGGGACGTTTCCAGGCTGGGGATGGGTTGGGAAAAGTTATGAGGTGTTCACAAAATGTCTATAGGAGCCTTCTCCTGACTAGAGTCAGGCAGACTGTGCACCCTGCACTGTTTATAAGGAACTGTACCCAGTGTAAACTTTACACAAATTGTGTCCCGTGCTGGGGTACCATTTAACTCAGGGAAATGCAAAGCCCGCTCTCTGACCTCGACTCGGGTGCATACTTAACAAGCATACTCCTGTAATTTAGCACTCTCATCTCCACAATGGATGCTAAAATGCATTTGGTGCTAATAAATAGTGCTAAATACTACAGAGCATGAACAGAAGCACGAGCAGCTACTGACACTTGCTAAATTGACACTTTGAGTAGGATATTCCCCAAATTTATTCCAGTGAATTAGCTCTATTCCATCCAAAATTGATACTAGGGTGCCTTTTTCACTAAGAAATAGTGACAAATGCACAGAGCACGGACAGAAATGTGAGCAGCTGCTCACACTTGCTAAATTTACACTTTGGATAAGATTTTCCCCCAACTTACTCCTGTAATTTAGCACTCTCCCATCCAGAATGGATGCTAAAATGCATTTTGCGCTAAGAAATAGTGCCAAATGCAAAAGAGCAGGAACAGGAGCACAAGCAGCTGCTGACACTTGCTAAATTTACACTTTGGGTAGGATTTCCCCCAACTTACTCCTGTCATTTAGTACTCGTGCGTCCTAAATAGATGCTAGGATGCATTTTGCAGTAAGAAATAGGTCAAAATGCAACAGAGCATGAACATAAGTTTGAGCAGCCGCGTACACTTGCTTAATTTACACTTTAGGTAGGATGTTCCCCTTACTTACTCCTGTCATTCAACACTCTTGTGTCAAAAATAGATCCTAGGAAGCGTTTTCTGCTAAAAAAAATAGCACACAGCAGGGCAAGTAGCAGTTGTTTGATAAGTGTGCTTTTATCATAGGATTTTCTTTCTCTAAATTACTCTTAATGACACAAGCTGGCATACTATCAGTAGTTATGTGTCAAAGATTAACTCAAAATAATCGTCATTACTCTGATTACGCCAGCGGAATGGACGTGTATGGCTAGTGGGTCATAGGTCATCTAGAAACCCCTACAGGGCAGCCAGCCCGAGCATCTGCTGTGCACACACCTACCTTCAAGCTTAGTAAAATGTGGTGTGTTCACAGGTGTGCATGGATCTGCTGTTTTGCTCTGTTTATGGTGGTAACAACGAATCTTGGCTGTGGTGTTTCTGACACACACACTTTGAGCCTCAGATGAAGTGCTGTCATGGTGTGCCATCCATGGGCCGGTTCTGAAGCCTGCGTCTCCTCAGCGGTCTCTGCACACACTGTGCGGTGAGACATGCCCACTGAAGTGCGCCTAGAAGCACGCAGGTACAAGTAGCGCCAATGCACAGAAGTGTGAGGCGAGCATTGAAGGCGCTTTACTCCCCTGCGAAGCGCTCATCCGATCCAACGAAAAACAGAAAGAGTCCCTCGCACACCCTCCGTGCGCCTTGAAACTCCACAAAGATGTGCCAAGGCTGACGTCACGTTACTGTCATTCTAACCTACACATACCACTGACCCACTGAGCATTGAACGAGCGCTGATAACCCGGTACTACACGCTGAAACCCTATCCTAGTCAAAGGATGCAACAGTGAGAGTGTGCTAGGAAGTTTAGGTGTGGAAGTAAGCGCTATAGACATTCCAATGGCGTGTGGTAGACATTAGCGCCGCCGGCTGGCTTCTAGGCGCAATGGGAAGAACCCAGGTCAGAGCGACAGCTGTCAGCTAAGCTCTCTTAATAATTACACGTCTCGAGTCTCCTAAAGGTGCAACAGACCTCTGACCCTTTTGGGGGTGCTCTGTTTGGGGGGGCAAGCCTTGGTCAGGAGCAGGGTGAACCCCCGGATCTCCTCGGCTGACCGGGTATAAACAGGGAATTCTCTTATATATCAATCATAGCGCCTCAAAGAGAGGGAGGGCCCTATCAGGCGCTGGCACCTTTTATCTGATTTACGGTGGAATCTGGGGACAGTCGTGCTCACACTCGCCCTCAGCACTCCCGTGGTGAATACAGTGTGCAGCGCACCCCTCAGTCCCTCCGTGCAGCTCCAGTACGGTGGCTCAGGCGTTTACTGTTCCGCTGCCCAGCTCTGAGAGTGGGTGGGGCCGTTCCGCCGGACGATGCCTCTGATCTGTCTACATAATGCAGTTAAAAAGTGAAAAGAGCTCTTTTAATGTATATCCAAGTGTGTTTGTCGCCCTGACTGAATCCCGTCAGTTAAGGCCACGGCAATTATGCGGTTGTGCGTCCGAGGTGCTGGGGTACCATTTAACTCAGGGAAATGCGAAGCCCGCTCTCTGACCTCGACTCGCTTGCATACTTAACAAGCATGAAGCACGGCTGACAGGGGGGGGGGGGCGAACGGCGTACGGACAGCGGGAGGGGGGGGCGGGAACGGCGTGCGTGCAGGGGCTGCCGATTCGATTCGATTCTTTCTCGCAAATAGAAAATGGGCACACAGACTGCCAGGTGGAGGAGGCTGCGACTTCTTGGGGCGGCTGTTGTTGAGAAATGGCCTAAAGAAAAGCGCCGCCATTTTCAGATTCGGGGGCGTGTTTTTTGCGCCCTGAGTGACAGACGACGTCACAGGGCTAAAGAATGCAAAAAATCACGCCCCCGAATCCGAAAAAGACGGAGCTTATTTGGAGGGACGGCTCTCTCCTCCAATGGCTGGCCCCCTTTTAGGAAGCCAGCCAATGGAGGTGAGACGGGCGAGGGAGGCGGGTTCCAGATCCCTACTAAGTAGCATACGATCTCCTCCCGGAAGCTGGCAAGCCAGCATTTCCGGTCCTCGACCGAAAAAAACTTTAATAAAGGAAATCCTCAGTTGAAATGTTTTTCTAGTTATACAAAATAATGGACCTGATTTTTGTAACCTTTTTTAAAACAGCAAACTGAAATGCAGAGTTTCACCCGTGTTTAACTGACGAAGTCCTGGCTGAGTGAACATTCCTGTCTATTCTTGGCATACAAAAATGACAGCTGTTTGCTTAGCGGCAGTAAAAGTTGTTCTCAGTGTTGAAACTTAAGCACAGTGGCAGTCTATTTAAAACTGAGACATTTCTTGTTTTAAAATGTGTGTGCAGTTCAGCAAAATCCAATTTATTCAGATGACGTGTTTGCCTGTTAATATCTAATACAATGTATCTAAGGAAAATGCTTTATAAATGTTTATTTATTTCAAAACACACCATTTCGTTTTTGAGGCCTTTTTTATTCCTATTGAATTTGAATTCTAATTTTATTGTTTTAATCAGTTAGCAGTTTGTACATGTGCATTGGATGTTTATTTAATTTGTATTTAATATTAATTAGATGACATTTTGCATAACAGACTGATAACAACAAGAAAAACCACAAACAAACACATTGAGCTTATTCCAGACATATGCAGAAAGGGTCAAACACTCAGGACACATAATACACCGGGCTTAATAGCCATTATTTCATAAATAGTACAATTGCTATTTACTTACAGAAGTTGCACTAATGGGAAAACCACAAACCACATAGACATTTAAACACACATTTAACCCACAGATCAACACCTAAGACAGAAAGAAAGGACAGCCAACAGACTGTACTTAAACCAAACCATTTGGAAATACTAGTTGTAAGTCATATTTACAAGAAGCGCTTCTCAATAGACTGCAAAAACAGCCCAACAGACTGTTTTATTTCCAAGAAACCAAAATACGCTCAATTCACTAGCTTTGTCTGGCAGAACACCAGAGAAAGAAATTGTTCTGCATATCTCCATTCATAAAATTGCGCAGAAAAAGGATCCTTGTATGTATTTTTGTACATATCTGAATTCCATGGGGATACAGAATCACCAAGGAAGAAATATGTTTTTATACCTAAACCTATTTAGATATTCCCTCAAGGGAGTTGGCTAATTTTATTCCCATCTCACTATGGTACCTCCAAAAAGCAACACATCGATGTGTACTTGACACAGGCATGCCAAAAATAGTGCAAAATATGCAGTATTATAATCAAAGTAGCTCTTAAAGTACTCTTTGTACGTTGAGACGTTCAAATATTCTTAGAAGTAGAGAAAAATCTCCTCATTACCTGCCTATATGTATTGCAACACATACATTTACATATTCATAGTACCTCCGTAGTAAATTCCTGTCCTGTCCTCCTCAGTAGATTTCTGTCTCCTGACAAGATCACTCCTTGGATAGCCACTTCTGATGAGGTGCACGTTGGAGCGCTATTTTGAAGTATTCAAAAATCCTCCTCAGAGGTCTCACTGATACTTAGTCCTTTTAAACCAACAAAGAAGAAATTGGCACAGACGCTGAAATATAAAAGATCATATTATTACCCTCAAATGAGGTGAGACTATGTCTAGGAGTACAGAAAGCTAGGGCTTTATATATGCTTAGGGTTACATAGTAAGCATAAAACCAAGGGGCAGTCTTGGTTCATGTAAGCATGCAAAAAGACTAAGATGGGCATACAAGATCTACTTGCTCAACAAAGTGGGGGGAGAGTTACTTCTCCATACAGCAGCAAAAATAGCCTTACAGTTATACTAGAGAAGCAGGTGCATTCTACTAGCTAGGCCCTTCTGGGCATGTGCAAAGTGGAAGATGCTGTATATAGTTTGTTTCTAGGCAGATTTCAAGAGCAATTAACACTGACGGAGGACAGAGCACGTGTTGAGCATATGGCAAACAAAGTGGCTGCCAGAAATACAAAATGGCTTTCAAAAAGCGGATACGATAACTTCTAAATACAGGATGGCTTGAGCTAAATACTAACCCATTGCTGTCAATTTACGACACTCTTTGGTTCGATGAGCAGTGGCCCTCTAAATTGGGCATTTTTCTGTCTCCCAGAGAGTATGTGAAGATTCTTGGCGTAAAAATTGACCAGGCCCTTTCTATGATCAAGCAGATTTTAGTTATCACTGGATTGTGTGTTTTCACACTATGCATCTATTACGTAGAATCTTTCCTTATCCTCTGATACCTGTCAGAAGAATGTTAGTCCAGAACATTGTAGTTAGCTGACTGGACTACAGGAATGCTCAACTGGCTGCAGCAAGCAAGACACTTATGACTAAATGGCAAGTGATACAAAATACTGCAGCCAGGCTTGTTCTCAATCTTCAGTCCAGAATGCCTTAATCCTGTTCGTTGAAATTTTTATATTGGCTACGGTTAAGGAAGAGAAGCATCTTTAAAACCTGTTGCCTCACCTATAATGCCTTAAGGTGCAAAGGCCCCCGATATCTCCAACAGAAACTTAAACACTATGTTCCTACTAGAAAATTAAGATCTCAGGACAAAGCCTTGTTGAGCATACCCAGTCTTTTTGTCTAGCTGTGATGGTAGACCCTTTCCTATCTAGCTCTACTTCATTGGAACAAATTACCTTGTCACATTCGTCTTTTCACTAACTACTGTCAATTAAGGAAACTGTTGAAAGCTTCCTTATTTTAAGTGATTTCTCTCTTGTGGATGCTTGCTTGAAGCTGCAGTCAGCATCTAGATGCACTAGGGTGAGCTGTGTGCTAAATTACATTTAACTAACATAACCTAACTGTTCCCATGAGAAGCAGAGCCACGGCTGATTTGCATATGGCTGGGTCCAGACTGGGGTGGCATGGTGAGCAAACAAACAATGGATTAAACTCAGATCTGTGACTCGGGGTGAATGTCCGATTTTTTCTCCATCTGATTTGTTCAGCATTCTGTCCATCATTTGTTCTTCTTGCAGGTCCCTTGTTTGTTTCCGGTTCAGTGAGAATTTGGTCTGGCTGTTTTGGCTGGAGTGTTCCTATGAGGAACAGGGTCAAGACTGATTTGCATATGGCTGGGTTCTAACCGGGGTGGGGTGGTGAGCAAACCTCGATGGATTAAACCCAGATCTGTGACTGGGGGTGAATGTTTGATTTGTTCTCCATCACGTCCATCATCTGTTCTTTTTGCTTTTGTCCTCTAAGTGGAAAGGGTATGCCCAGATGTGGGTCCTGTGATCAATGTGTCACTGGATTCAAGCTAACCTCTCTAATATGGGGTGACACCCCGAAACCAGTCCCAAGATGCCTGTTTCCAGTCCAGGGAGGGACCTGACTTGCCAGTTCCGGCTGGACTATTCCATTGGGGAGCAGGGTCAATACTCATTTGCATATGGCTGGGCCCAAACTGGGGTCGCAAGTTGAGCCAACTAATAATAGATTAAACCCAAGATTATATTTGAGGTCAATGTTTGATTTGTTCAGCATTCCGTCCATCATCTGTTCTGTTTGATTTTGTTGGCCATAGGTTAAAGAGTATGCCCAGACAGGGTCCTGTAATTACTGTGCCACTTGATTCAAGCTAGCCTGGCTTATGAGGGGGCAATTGCCCCAAAACGGTCCCAGTATGCTTGTTTCCAGTCCAGGAAGGACCTGGCCTGCCAGTTCGGGTTGGAATGTTCCCATGGGGAGCAAGGTCAAGACTGATTTGCATATGGCTGAGTCTGAACTGGGGTGGCATAGTGAGCTAAAAAACAATAGATTAAATCCAGATCTGTGACCGGGGTGAATGTTTTATTTGTTCAGAATTTTTGTCCATCATCTTTTCTTTTTGCTATTCTCACCTAAACCAGTATTGACAATAAAAACATAGAAAAATATATCAGAGACCTTCCCCATATAAAAGTTTCCTATATTTTAAAAACAACTGTTCCCAAACGTAAATAAAACAAAAAACTACTTTAGGTTTTCCACACCTACCTTGGCTTCAACATGAAAGTAATGAAAACAAAAAGACATTCTCACAAAATTCTAAAGGTAAGGCAGATCTCACAAACGTGGTGGCCTCAGTGCTTGAGTGAAGAATCACCGCATAAATCACTATGGCCAACAGAAGCCACTGGGGGTGAGGGGGTGCAGGGGCTGATCGCGGTGCAAAATAAGTAGAGGAGGAACAACTTTTTATACTTATATGTTATGTTCTCTTACTTTGGTATGTTACATTAACATTATATCTTTTTGATATGTTATGTTACAATATTTTGCTATGTTATGCTACACTGTTGCAGCATATGAACTTCACAAAGTGTATGTTCATCAGGTGTTTCCGGTTTGAGGGAAACTCACCCGCTCTTAAAGGTGAAGTCGCTGTCAATTCACCAGACTAATTCTTTGAAGGCTTACACAGGACAATAAAGGCACTCCTTTTTCACTTACTTTATATCTTCTTTTTCTGCAAATGTATGATTCCCTTCATGTTATGATTCACATGCCGAGCCGAAGGTTAATTTCCATTGTTCGCTAGACAAGTACATTAAAGTGTAAGCTCTACTGAGGATTTTATAACTTGTAATGCATTTACAACATCACTCTGTATTGGGCTGTAATCCTATAGGTTAATGCCTCTCTCCCTTAATCAGGTTGAAATACAATGACCAGCATGCAGCATTGAAATATTCTTGTTTGAATTATACATTGGTTTGCCTAATGCAGTAGTTCCTACATTTGAAACGATGTAGCCCAGAGTGCAAGCAATATCCGTGTCATTGTGAATTGTGCGCTGGAATAAAAGGTGGTAGACAATAAATATATACATTTACGAACACTTATAGGATTAGAGCATGAAAGAATAACAGAACAGTAGTGCACCCCAAATGAGATTTCACACCATCTGTTTGTCTCGTCGCAGTGAAATCCGTGAAGCCGGTTCCAAAGCGCTGCTCGAAGCCATTGTTCATTGCCAGAAATGGAAATATAACAGCCACACACTCGAATCATCGCAGCGTTTTGTTGTTTGAAAGGATTTTCTGCTTAGGGAGAACAGATAATCTGAAGAATTCAAACAAAGATTTAATAAAAACAGAGCGCTAATTTCTTCATGGGCCGTACGTTTCCTAGCAATTTTATTTTTTTACAAGCACTGGTTGTAGAAAAGTGGGTTAATAAGTTGGGTAGGGGGGACCCTTGCTATCTTTTAACACTGTCTCAGAGATACTTTGCTTAGTATATTTTAGCTTCTTCACAAGCAGCAGGCAATTCCACGAAGAAAGGTGCGTAAAGTTCAAGCAATGCTAACAATTTTGTCACGAAAACAACACAATGATATTCCAAAACTCAATAGAGAAATTGAAAGGTAATGAACAAAACGAAACCAAAATCATTGCGAAATGTAGAAGTGGAAATTGAGCTATGCATGTTAACATTTTAGAGGCAAAATGTGCCTAGACACCGTGAATCACCTTAGGAAAGCAACAGTTTGGGTTTGACAGGGACCACTTCATGATTTCAGACCCATGGCAATGGAACGGATGTTTCATGCACTGCAAGTTGTTTTGGGCAAAGTTTTTACCTTAATACTTAGCTTGTGAAACAAAACTCAAAATCATTTAACAGCAATGAGGCCAAGGTTCAATTGTAAAACTATCCCCCAACCAGGACTGGTGCCAAGCCACGGCTTACATCCGGGCAGCAATATATTGCATAGATGTTTGTAAGAAGATGTCTGTACATTGATTCTCATATACCTACTACCAATAAAAAGGTTTATAAAACACATTCAACAGGGAATGGTCTAAGGCTGAGGTTGGCAAAGATCCCACAATGATGGGTATTCTGACGAGCTTCCACTAAAGCCAGTGATTTAGGCATCAGAAGCAGCAGCCAAACTGTAGCTCCTGAGGTCAATTTTTATCTGGAATGGATTTTCCACCTCGCTCACTCCAATATTTTATCTTCAGATTTTGTCAGTTTGTTGGTTCTTGATATCATCCTGGTGGAGCAAGACTATAGGCTGTAGCTTGGAATTGCTCCACAGGCTAAAATACCTTCACTGCACGGTTCGGCTGAAGCCCTTTACAGCATGGCAATAGGGTCCAAGCTGGATGAACCTGATTGGCCCCTGCACCTTGTCCCACTTTTTTCCAGTTGCTGTAAACTTGCAGTCCTGAGGTCTGCAGGCCCTGAGAATAGGCTTTGAGTACCACGATTAGGATTAGAAGTTATTCTGCCTTTTGTGTTCTTGGAGCAGACAAAAAGAAGGCATGTTACTTGACCTATGGAAAGTACTTCCAGTCCCTAGGTGCCAACTCGAGTCTAGAGTCCTCTTCTTCCAGAAGTAGTCAGGATACTTCTTTTTCTGGCTGGGTCTTTTTCTTGAGTTGTAGTCTTCCGAGTTCCAGGAATGTTCTGAGGAGGTGATTGTAAACTGACAGTCTTGTTGTGTCTAGTAGTCAGTGACTGGAGAATTTTCTGCACCCAGTCATGACTACATTTGCACCATATGACCATTGACTTTTGCAGTGTTTTGTTTTCATATCACTTTAAAAATTAATAGAAGCCCTAAATTCAAGATTGCTTAACACTTCTTCTCTTTGGAAGAGCTCCAGGCTCCCCTCTACCCGCTCACTTATTTAGATGAGCTTTCTTGACTTCTGTCAGGGGCATGTTGTTTCTCTCTCCCACTGGTGTTGGAGTTTTGAAGAAGTCTTGGGATGAATAAGAGCAGATTATGTCAGCACCATATGGTGATCAGCAAATCAAAGAAAACGTGTTAAGGCTATCCTTTATTCTGTCTGCTGTCCTTTACCCCTCCGAGATTGCTAATCCTGCTAAATGGCCAGTTGTTGGCAACACTTTTGTTTTCCTGTGTCCAGAATCCAGGATATTCTCCACTGGCAGGTAGAATCATCAACTACATTGAGGAATGTGGATTGACCTCTGGAGTTGTGATGAGCAGCAGAACTAATTTTAAGCCAGCTCTGACTTGGACAGCTCATAGTAAATTTTGATAAAGTAATGTTCCACTACAGATGTGAAAACATCCGATTTCACCATAATGTACTTTAAAAAAATGTAGTCGAAAATAACGTCTTGAATTCTCTTCTATCATGTTCATAAAATATATCAATTACGTATTGTAATCATAACCAGGTGTGCCTTATGGAAAGTGTAACAGTATTATTAAATATTTGAGTGTATTTAATTACGTTTTTGTATTTCAAGTTATATTTTTTACTTTTTCATTTGCGTTTTGTTCTTTAATTTATTTTCTTCTAGTGTTCAACTGTTGGAACTTTGTTCTTTTAGTAAGATATTTGCAATGCTATCCCAACCAAACCCCATTCTATTAGCCCTTGGGCGACCCAAATAACTGGTATGTTACCTAAAACCCATGCAAATCAGGGATGCGAAGCAAGAAGCAGTTTGGAGCTAACAAATAGGTTTTCTACTCTATCTAATTTGGAGGAAATTGATTGACTGACTATTTGCGAAAATACTTGTGATCTATTACTGCCCCCACCCATCACTAGAAAGGAAAAGGGTATTACTGTTAAATTAATGAGCTGGAATATTGCAGGACTCCGCTCGAAAAGGGTTGACACAAACTGGTTAGATTTATTAAAAGAATATGATGTGGTAGCTCTACAGGAGACGTGGGACAGGGACTGCGATTTCTGGTTAGATGGGTACACATCCTATTTCCTAGCAGCACAGACTTCGAACTCAGGACGTAATAAAGGAGGGTTGCAGTTCTTAATATCAGTTAAAATGAATGGAACTGCGAAGGTATTACAGACATCATCCCAAAACTATCTAGTTCTGGAAGTCACATTGACTAATAAATCCAAATGTGTTTATATTAATTTTTATAATGCCACCCAAAGCACAGGTGATATTGAAAATGTCAATTCCTTGAATGAGTTCATGTATAATTTTAAAGAGAGTCAAACCACTTCGGTATATTTTATACTGATGGGAGATTTTAATGTACACTTATGTCAACAAAATTGTCAGCTAAGAGATACTGTAAATTCAGATATGTTCCCACTCCCACATTTTGAACATTCTGTAAAAGGGGCGGCCCTAGAAGAACTTCTTTTAGAGAATGAACTATTTGAACCGGAGTTCTTTGATAGCAACGAAAGGGTCCCAACCTACAGTGCTAGGGATTGCAATACTATCATTGATTATATATTCATCTCAGCGGCTATGTTACATAATGTTATTTTTTATAATGCTATACACACTACATTTAGTGATCACAATCCGGTTGTGTTGAATATAGAGGATAACAACCTGTTTTTATTTAATAAAAATCTTGAAGTAGATTTCTCTGTAGATATAATTACAAAGGATCAGGGGAGACGGGTGAAATGGAGCAAAGTTATCCCAGAGGATTTCCTTTACTCCTTAAATGAGAAAGTGGGTAGTGATATTAATGTCTGTAGGGAACCACTGAAATTTAAGGGGAATATTATTGCGTCCTTTGAATCCATCTGCCGTCAGGTGGCAGATGACCTAAAATGTAAAATGAAAAAGAGAGAGAAAAAGGTAGAGGGGTGGTGTGATCGTGGGGGTGTCGCGGGCCGGAAAATCAGGCAAGGAGGCCGAATGTAGTGGGCTATAGTTGGTTTTTATTGGTACGAGAGTCAACAGACAGGATGGTAAGGTAGTCCGGTGAGATGGGATGGTTCTTCCTGATCGACGATCTTCTGCTTGCAGGGTCTCGGGAGGTTCTTCGTCTCCGTTGCTGGGGAGGTACCTCGGAGGGCAATAAGAGAGAGAAGGGACCGTTAGACCGAACCAGGTCTCAAAACGTATGCTGACACCGACACCGGGACGTGTGTGGGAAGAAAAGGAAGGACTAGTGAGGTAAGGTTCTATGGGGAAGAGGAACGTACCGAAAAGATAGGGAAGTAGGTCAGAGAAAAGAGTGTCAGGGTGAGGGTGACGGGAGGAGGGCGTTTTGCAAGGTGAAGTGCTTTACAATAATCACAGTGCAGTTAACGTGCGAGAAGTGCCTAAAAGTGGGAGAACTATACAATATATACACTGAGCACCTAGCGTGCTCACGGGGAGGTTTACGCTACTCACGCGGTCCGCCGTAGCTCTCCAGTGAGCCACGGCCGCTCTTCAGCCACCTCCTCAAGGGCTCCACCAGTCCTCCGTCCACTCGTCTTCTTCGGCTTGCTCTTCCTCTCGCTCTCCAACACCAGTCTGAGTATCCTGCCACAATGCTCCGACCTCGTCCTCACAGTGGCGTTCGCTTTTCACTGGTGCTGTCGCTGCCTCCGGGGTGGGACTTCCGAGTTCACGGTGATGTACTTCCGGTGCCTGAGGCCCGGTGATAGGTTCCTGGAACAGAGAGAGGGGCGGGGCAGTGTGGGTCATGCTGTTTGCTCTGTCACCATTACGGACCCGAGGGGGTTGTCTGAAAGTGCGTGAGTGGGAAGTCCTTGACAACGGTAAGGTTTCAGGGGGGCACAGTCCAGGCGGGGGTGAAACAGGGACTGGGTCACATTCCCTTCCCCTGGCTGTCTTTCTTGTACCGGTGAGAAAACTGGGGTACCGGGACAAAAAGTCTGCGTTGCCTTGTTCAGATCCTTTTCGGTGGCGTGTATGAAACCGAAATGGTTGGAGAGACAGGAACCACTGGAGGACCCGGTCGTTATGCCCCTTATTCCGGGCCATCCATTCCAAGGGGGCATGGTCGGTGTAAATGGTGAACTCCCTACCCTCTAGGTAGTATCTCAGGCTTTCTATAGCCCACTTAATTGCGAGGGCTTCTTTCTCAACAACAGCATAGTTAAGTTCCCTAGGAAAGAGTTTTCGACTGAGATACAATATTGGTTTTTCATTTCCTTGTGAGTCTATTTGGGAGAGGACTGCTCCTAAACCCTGATCGGACGCATCTGTTTGGAGTACAAAAGGCCGGGAATAATCAGGGCTTACAAGGACAGGACTGGAGGTCAGGGCGTCTTTCAGGTCGTTAAATGCATGCCATACAAGAGTACTGGGGTGGTTTAGGGCTAGCTCGGTGTGTGTAGCTTTTTTTAGGTCTGTAAGAGGGGCGGCCCTTTGAGAGAAGTTGGGGACAAATCTCCTATAATAACCTAGGAGCCCTAGAAATGCCCGGAGATCTTTCTTTGTCCGGGGAAACGGGAGAGTCTCAATGGCTTTGGTTTTGGACTCCTGGGGTCGGATCAGACCTTCACCCAAAAGAAAACCGAGGTACTGGACGGTTTGGGCGGCCAGGGTGGTTTGGGCCGGATTGATGGAAAACCCAAAGGAGCCCAAGGAAGAGACAACCGCATGCAAATGGACGAGGTGTTGTTCCCAGCTATCGCTATAGATGACTATATCATCCAAATAGGCCCCTGCATATGCTGTGTGGGGACGTAGTACCAGATTCATGGCTCGCTGGAAGGTGGCAGGGGCGCCGTGCAACCCAAAGGGCATGACAATGAATTGAAACAAACCGTCCGGGGTAGAGAAAGCGGTCTTCTTCTTATCCTGTTCTCGGAGGGGGATCTGCCAATAACCCTTGCAGAGATCAAGAGTTGAAATGTATTTGGCCTTCCCTATCCTTTCGACCATTTCGTCCACTCGGGGTAGAGGATATGTATCGAATCGGGAGACCTTGTTTACCTACCGGAAGTCTATACAAAACCGGACAGAGCCGTTGGGTTTCGGCACCAGGACTATAGGGGAGTTCCACTCACTGACCGAAGGCTCAATGATTCCCATCTTTAACATGTCCTCGGTCTCCCTCTTTATAACCGCTCTGCGGGCCTCAGGGACTCGATAGGGACGCAGTCTAACCACCTTCCCGGGTTCTGTCTCAATCGAGTGTTCGGTGACGGTAGTACGTCCCGGACAAGAAGAAAAGACCTTCCTTACAGGGGTCAGGGTTGCTTGGAGGGCTTTGACCTGTACCGGAGTTAAAGCAGGGTCCAGACAGGGGTCGAACAGAAAGGACAAAGGGGGCCTACTTCCCATTAGAACAGGACGGGGTCCCTCCCACTTCTTCAAATGATTAACATGATAGATCTGGGACGTACCTCTTGTGGGGTCGAGTTCTATCTCATAAGTTACGGGGGTGACCTGTCGTTGAATGGTATAGGGCCCTTGCCACTGGCCCAAGAGTTTTTGATCTGAGGAGGGCATCATCAAGAGGACCAGGTCGCCCACGGCGAATACCCTGGCCTTGGTACCTTTATCATATTGTTTTTTCTGTGTATTTTGGGCCTTCTCCATATTCTGTTTCACTATCTCTCTTATTTCAGCTAAGTGGGTCTTTAGATTGTTAACGTACTCTGGCAAAGGGCGGGTGCGGTCAGGCTCGGCTTCCCAGGCTTCCTGGGCCATATCCAGCAAGGTGCGTGGGGGTCTCCCATACAACAGTTCATACGGGGAGTAGCCCGTACTGCTCTGGGGCTTACATCTTATGGCAAAAAGGGCCAAAGGCAGGATTTCCTCCCACCTTTTGGCCTCCAGGCCTAACAGTTTTTTTAGTGTCTGTTTCAACGTTGCGTTATAACGTTCGACCAGACCATCCGTCTGGGGATGGTAGGCCGAAGTTCGGATTTGCTTTATTCCTAACGTAGAGCAGACTTGTTTAAGTAGGGAGGAAACGAAGGGGGTCCCCTCATCCGTGAGGATTTCCCGGGGAAAGCCTACTCTGGAAAAAAGTGTGATTAGCGCCTTGGCAATGTTCTGTGCTGTGGGTTGGCGTAATGGAAAGGCCTCAGGGAAGCGGGTAGCATAGTCTACTATGACAAGGGCGTAACGGCAACCTGTTCGGGAGGGTAACAGGGGCCCTATTATGTCCATCCCCACCCTAGTGAAAGGGACATCAATGAGAGGAAGAGGTTGTAGTGGTACCTTAGGGGGTCGGTATCGGCTGTGTTTTCTGGCAGACACTGCACTCGCGACAGTAAGTTTTGATGTGCTGATGGACCCCGGGCCAGTAGAACTTATCAAGGACAGTCTGGCTCGTTTTTTCGTCCCCAAAATGACCCCCTAACAGGTGACTATGTGCTAGAAAGAGGACCTTATCTCGGAAGGGACCGGGAATCAACAGTTGGGCGGATTGTAAGGGACCTCCTTTTCGATATAATAACCCCCTCTTCTTAAAGAAATAAGGACCTACTTGTGTGGGGTCTTCCTGTTCTAAGGCCCTTCCCCATGTTTCTTGCAGGAGCGGGTCCTCCTGTTGGGCGGCACGGAACTCTTGGTCGGTTTGCCATGGTGGGTCATCCACATTCACTGGATAGGCAAAGGACGGGTTTTTCTTCTCCTGTCTTTTCTGGTTTTTTGATTTGTGAGGTTTCGGTTCTTTGGACGGAGAGGATGGACCCTGAGGGTAAGGGGCTTCTTTCCACCATTGTGACAGGGAGTCCGTAGTGTCCTGGAGAAGGGTCGGGAGTCCGGGATAATCGCTACCTAAGATCGCTTGTTCGGGTAACGCCAGTACCAGACCGACCGTGAGGTGGGTTCCCGGGTCCCCGGGATGTTGAACCCAGACTTGTGTGGTGGGATAGCGTTTAGTATCGCCATGTACGCACTGTATGGCCACTGTTCCGGTTGGTGCTCCGTGGGGAAGAACCAAATCTTGCGGACGAAGGACGCTTTGTCGGCACCCGGTATCTGCGAGGGCCAGCATCTCCTGTCCTTCAATGGACACGGGGCAATGAAACGGAGGAGGAGTGTCCCTTGGCGTGTTGCAAACATAGTTCCGAACCAGTCCGATTTCCATGGGCACCTCCTTCTGAGGACACATGCGGGCTATGTGTCCAAAGTTCCCACAATGGTAGCACTGGGGTCCGGGATTGGGGGGATGATATAGGACTGGAGAATGTAAGAGAGGAGGAGGTTCAGGTCTTCGAGAGGGCAATGGACGTGTTGGACGGCTGGCTGTGGGGTTGTGTGGTCGGTGCGGGTTTTCCTCCTTACCGCGTTGTAGCTCCTGAGCACGACCATAGGCACAGGCTATTTCCACTGCAGTTTCTAGAGTCAACCTCGTATGCTGCCGAACCCATCTCTGAGTGGCGGGATGCAAAGAGTTCAAAAACTGTTCAAGATAGATTTTCTCTAATATCTCGTTTTTGGTGGAGTTTTCCGGTCTAAGCCACCGGTTGGCGAGGTCCTTGATGCGGAAGGAAAGAGCACGCGGATTTTCTTGCGGCCCTTCCTTAGCTTGTCTAAGCTTCACTCGGTAGGTGTCGTCGTCCACCCCCAAGCGCTCTAGGATGCACTTCTTTATATCTGCATAGGGGTTGTTGCCTTGGATGTTGGCTTGTTGATAGGCCGCCTGTAGGTCTCCGGTGAGGAGGGGACCCAGATATTGGCCCCACCGATCCTCGGGCCAATTTGCCGCTTGTGCCAGCCTCTCAAAGTTTGTAAAGAAGTAGTCCGGGTCTTCCCCCGGAACATACTTTTGCAAAACCACGGAGGGGAGAGAAGCCATGGCTCGTGGTTGTCCTAAGACGTCAGTCAGTTTGCCCATAGCTTGGTCATGGGCGGTTCCTTGGCCCTTCAAGACGTCGTGTAGCTGCCCTCTGTCGTCCTCGGCGGTTTTCATAAACTGCTCCATAAGTTTCCCCAGTTGTTCTTGGGAGTCGGCCATTCTCTTCATGACGGCCTCCATGCTTCCAGCTGATCCCACTTCTGACACCAAATGTGATCGTGGGGGTGTCGCGGGCCGGAAAATCAGGCAAGGAGGCCGAATGTAGTGGGCTTTAGTTGGTTTTTATTGGTACGAGAGTCAACAGACAGGATGGTAAGGTAGTCCGGTGAGATGGGATGGTTCTTCCTGATCGACGATCTTCTGCTTGCAGGGTCTCGGGATGTTCTTCGTCTCCGTTGCTGGGGAGGTACCTCGGAGGGCAATAAGAGAGAGAAGGGACCGTTAGACCGAACCAGGTCTCAAAACGTATGCTGACACCGACACCGGGACGTGTGTGGGAAGAAAAGGAAGGACTAGTGAGGTAAGGTTCTATGGGGAAGAGGAACGTACCGAAAAGATAGGGAAGTAGGTCAGAGAAATGAGTGTCAGGGTGAGGGTGACGGGAGGAGGGCGTTTTGCAAGGTGAAGTGCTTTACAATAATCACAGTGCAGTTAACGTGCGAGAAGTGCCTAAAAGTGGGAGAACTATACAATATATACACTGAGCACCTAGCGTGCTCACGGGGAGGTTTACGCTACTCACGCGGGCCGCCGTAGCTCTCCAGTGAGCCACGGCCGCTCTTCAGCCACCTCCTCAAGGGCTCCACCAGTCCTCCGTCCACTCGTCTTCTTCGGCTTGCTCTTCCTCTCGCTCTCCAACACCAGTCTGAGTATCCTGCCACAATGCTCCGACCTCGTCCTCACAGTGGCGTTCGCTTTTCACTGGTTCTGTCGCTGCCTCCGGGGTGGGACTTCCGAGTTCACGGTGACGTACTTCCGGTGCCTGAGGCCCAGTGATAGGTTCCTGGAACAGAGAGAGGGGCGGGGCAGTGTGGGTCATGCTGTTTGCTCTGTCACCGTTACGGACCCGAGGGGGTTGTCTGAAAGTGCGTGAGTGGGAAGTCCTTGACAACGGTAAGTTTTCAGGGGGGCACAGTCCAGGTGGGGGTGAAACAGGGACTGGGTCACAGGTGGTTTAATAATGAATGCTCCAAATCACATCGAGAACTACACAAAGCTTTGAAAATGGTACCCCGTGATAGATTGGAGGTGGCTAGGCTTAGGAAACAGTATAACCTGGATGTTTTAAAGAGGAAAAGGGAAATAAAGAGACAGGCTTGGGAGGATCTGTATGAAAAGGCTAGCCTGAGGGATAGCGCAAAATTCTGGACCATTGTCAATACCCCTTTGTTCAATGGGAAAGAAAATGCGCCACTGGAGGTAAATATCCCGGAGAAGGAATGGCTGGATCATTTCCAAAGAATTTATGGCAGCAATCTTGATTTGGGACAATCAGACCCAATACTGATTGATACACATGACAGCCTACCAAGCTTTACCATTAAAGAGATACAGAGGGCAATTGAGGATATGGCATCACAGAAGGCCCCCGGTCCAGATGGCGTACCCGCCGACATGTTTAAAGCAAACTCGGCTATGTGGTCAGTTGTACTTGCAAATGTTTTTAATGTAGTTGGTATAGACAAGATAAGACCCCCAACTACATGGTCACAGTCTGTCATCATCCCCATATTTAAGAAGGGCCAAAGGGGGGACCCTAGATACTACAGGCCCATATCACTGCTAGATTCTTCATTTAAAATCCTAGGTAAAGTAATACTAGAAAGAATCTCAGCTTGGGCCACTGATAAAGACATTTTGTGTGAAGCTCAGTATGGCTTTCGATCTGCCAGAGGTACAGAAGATCAATGCCTTGATTTACACCTTACACTAAGCAAATATACAGTAGCATCAAGGGGGATGATGTATTTGGCCTTCATGGACTTGTCCACAGCCTTTGACCTAGTCAATAGGTCAAAGCTGTGGACAATACTCCTTAACAAGGGACTGGATCGAGCACTTGTGGATTTTTTGGCGCGACTTCACAGTGACTTAAGGGCAACTATCCGTATGTCTCAAGAAGGGAACTGTACCGCTTTTTTTAAATCTGGAAGGGGGGTGCGCCAAGGGTGCATCTTGGCACCTATGCTCTTCTCCCTTTATATCAACTCACTGGGAGAGTCCCTAGAAGCGGCCTCTATAGACGTACCCCGCATGGGTGGTTCCATGATGCTGGTACTTTTATATGCCGACGACACAGTACTGCTGTCAAGGACCCCTAAGGGTCTACAACATTTATTAAATACATTTGGGGCTTTCATGCAAGACCTAGATTTAGTAATTAACGTAGAAAAATCACATGTTATGGCTGTGGGTAATCGCAAGAATAACATCAAAACTCTGTCTTGTAATGGCTCCGTACTCTCTAAAGTTAAAGCTTTTACCTATTTAGGAGTGGTGTTCGACGAGAAAGGGACATGGGCACCACAAATTCAGAATAAGGCCGCAGCAGTAAAAAGATCATCTGCTGCTATACTGGGGTTCGCAAAACGCCTTGGCGGTAAACCACCAGAGGATATTCTATCCATCTATAAAGCCAAAACCCTGGCAATAGCCAGGTATGGAGCCTCTATATGGGGTTACAAGAACACAACCCACATTCAAAGAGCGGAGAATATGTTCTTGCGATCCGTTATGGGTCTGCCAAAATCTACACCTGCTTTTTCAATCCATATGGAACTGGGGGTAGGTTATATTGAAGATATGCTGTCCTTGGCTCCACTCCGGGCATGGATTAAAACATGGCTCAACCCCAACTTAACACTAAATCATAAGATTATCAGAGATTGCATGGGGCGGGACCGAGTGGCAGAGATTGAGTGGCTCTCATATATTAAGAAAACAGCAGGATATTTGGGCTGCCCCGACCTATATACCAACCCAGAAGGTCTAAAAAAAGAGGATATTAGCTGGGTAAAATCCCAATATATAAAGAAAAGGGAAGCTGAAAGAGAGTCATGTGAAATTATGAAGCCAACTGTAAGGTCCCATTATTTGACAATTACATCTCTAGCTATCGAACCATACCTATCGATAGTAAATAAACCTTTCCACTGGTGGCTCCTTACGAAATTTCGTTTCAATCAGGCTCACTTCCTGTTGGGTGAATACAGTAAGTGGTGTAGGCCCCATGAGAATGTTCCCTGCAGGTGCGATGATTTCTCCGATCAGGATTCTTTGCATTTTCTCTTTTTTTGTTCTTTTTTTAAAAATGCTAGAGAGAAATGTATTAAGCCTATATTGAAAGATCTAGGGTTTATACAAGTTAAACCAGCTTTTCTGTTCCTACAGCTAATGGAAACACCTTTAATAATGTATGGGGTAGCCAATTTCCTTACAATGTCTATTCGGTCCAGACAAAAAAGACTCCGACCGTCACCACCCTGATAGTATGGGATCTGACTATTTGATTTTGTTCCCTGAACAAGTCTGTACGGCCTGTCAGGGTAGTGTTGTAAATTAATTGTAATATAGATCTGTAAATACAATTGTAAATAGATCATTTAGCAAATTCATTAGTACAATCTGTGTAAATGCACTGAAAAACTTGAAGAAATCTATAGTGAGTGTAAATATGATGTAGCTGTATAAAATTATTGTACAGTTAGCTTGATTACTATTGTAGATTTGTACATAATGATTTCTTGTTTTAACATTTTTATATAAATTCTTTTATTCTTGTGATCAGAATTTGGATGTATAGCATACTTTTATGATTTTAAAATAATCAAATAAAGTGTTTTTGACTCTGAAAAAAGATATTTGCAAACCTAACTTTAAGTCACTATGAATTATATAATTATATAATGACACATTTCACACCGGTGACAGACACACTGCTGACAGACAGATCGTCCTTGCTCCCAATCGAAAGTGGTGTCAGCAATTACAGAGTCTGCAGCACTCCAGTAAAACATCAAGGGCTTCATTTATGAAAAGTGTTGCATTGTTGTTGGAAAGCAGAGATACAAAAAATTTCATAACACCATCCTTGCGACACCATGGATGCACCGTATTTACTGTACAGCGCTCCATGTCGCAAGGATTTACAGATATGTCAGTAATCCTGACATATCTGTAGACACAAAAATGGTGCATTGCCTGAGTGTGTCTCAAACTCCTGCAACTCCAGCAATGAGTCATTTTACATGGGGCGAGCACTATGTGAAAGCATTTGACGCACTCCTCCGTAGAAGTGTCGCTGTGAAATCTCATAGATTTCACTGCGTCATTTCTACGTGGCTTTCCTGCATCGGAGCGCCTACCCTGCTTACATTATACCTGTTGCAGGTATAAAGTACCGCAGGGGCTTACAAAGTGACGCATCTGCCTAGATGCATCACTTTGTAAATCTGGCACAGCTGGCCACATTTTTTAATGCTGCCGCAGTGGAACAAAAACTGACACAACGGCGGTGTAAGGGCCTCATAAATAAGGCTCTAAATGTCCCTCTGCTCCTCAAAAAAAGGTGCTGACATTGTGGATTAGCTCTTGTGTCCAATGTATTCACACCATGATGCATTTTGGCTACAGCTGTAGTCTTGATGACGGATCACTGAAATAATATCGAGGGACAAAATATCGACTTGCCAAAATATCGTGGACAAAATATCGACAGTCAAAATATCGAGTTTGTATCTACAAACAGGTAAGTACAAAAATATCGAGTACAAAATATCGTTAACAAAAATATAGATGTAAAAAATATCGACTTTATTAAAAACAGTGTTAAATTAAATTAATATTAAATTTTAATTACTAAAATATACTTAAAACGACTTAAATTAAATTATAATAATTAAATAATAAATGAAAATAATAAAAATAATTTTTTAAAATCTTATTTGTTGACCCTGAACCCTAAAAATACCCCTTTACCCAAAAACCCAAAACTGACCCTGAACCCTAAAAATACCCCTTTACCCAAAAACCCAAAACTGACCCTGAACCCTAAAAATACCCCTTTACCCAAAAACTGAAAACTGACCCTGAACCCTAAAAATACCCCTTTACCCAAAAACTGAAAACTGACCCTGAACCCCAAAAATACCCCTTTACCCATGAACTGAAAACTGACCCTGAACCCTAAAAATACCCCTTTACCCATGAACTGAAAACTGACCCTGAACCCTAAAAATACCCCTTTACCCATGAACTGAAAACTGACCCTGAACCCTAAAAATACCCCTTTACCCATGAACTGAAAACTGACCCTGAACCCTAAAAATACCCCTTTACCCATGAACTGAAAACTGACCCTGAACCCTAAAAATGCTCCTTTACCCAAAATTTATCAATATTATTTAATTACCAATTAATTATTAATTAACAATAACAATAAAGTAAATATATTAGAACATTAGCTGTAATTATTTTAATAATTAATATTATTTTTTCAAAATTAATTACTTAAAAATAACACAAAATTATATATATTAAAAATGTACTCTAATTAATGTAATTAACTAATTACAATTAATTAATTAACAATTATTTACTAATACAAAATATATTCAAAATTATATTAATTAATTAACTAATTAATATTAATTAATTATCAATTAATTAATAATTAAAAATATTAACAAACATATATTAATTAATTAATTATTATTAAATTACTTCCCACCCTATTCCCCTATAAACCCACAACCCGCTACAGAATTACATTACGCAATTATTATAAAAACAAAATTCATGTAATAAAATATTTTATAACATTAATACACACTATTCACACATATTATTACATAAAAATACACTATAAAATATTATATATTATTAAAAAATCGATATTTTTGCTATCTATATTTTATACAGTCGATATTACTTCACTTACCTGAAAAACGATATTTTTGTAGTCGATATTATGTCCAGTCGATATTTTGTCCAGTCTATATTTAAAACTCGATATTATGTCCAGTCGATATTTTGGAGTCGATATTTTGTCTCTATACCCTTGATGACACAGAGAAGAGCCATTTTGTTTTCTTTTTTATAATGCTGTGACATCCAATATTACCATAATGAAAAAGCACATTCCCTTTAAAATGTCTCATTTTTGCAAAGTATAATTTAAAGTACTAGATACCATTTAAAACATGTTGCAGACGTTTAGACACTTTGCACTTGTTTTTATGAAAATATAATCTCTATTGCTTGATTAAATAAAATCATTGCAATCACAACATCTTATGTCTCCAAGAAAAACACATTTACATTACAAACAAAACAACCTCTCATTACATAATATGAAAAACTGTCCCATTAATACAATTTAAAAACTGATCTATAAGCCCAAATCTAGCCACCTTGCATCGTGAATTACAGAATATTATTGCACATTATACATTTTAAAGTGACGGTGTGCTTTACATACTATTTCCATGGATATAGCAGAGAAATATTCTGACCAATAAACATTCAATTCCCCTTCCTTTCAAAGTGCGAATGTGCAAAAAATGCATTAGTTTGCTGCGATGATAACCCAGCTAATATTAAATTTCGAATTAATACCGTCGCAACAAAAATTATTAAGTAATAAAATGTATAAGCAGTTAAAACTAATAGCACCAAGGCCATAAAAATAGAGGGGTTCTGCCCTATATTAGACATTTTTCAACTGCCATTAACATTTTTACCAGTTGACATAGTAATGGAACCGATTTACCAGACAATGACATGATTAATGCCTGTCGGGCAGATCTCACGCAACTCATCAGAAAATATGGTCTCAAAACTAAACGTCTAAGATTAATCAACTTCGGGCATACACATATTATATGTACAAGAGTTTCCTGTGGCCATCCGCAAAATCTACAATTAGAATCCGGCCACTTTTTGATCCAAGATCAGGTGCTCTCCTTTGTTGGGTTTATACCCATACGTAGCTTTAAAAACATGTTTTTAAACTTTACAGAAAAGAAAACATTTAAATACGATTGAACACGCAGGGATTGGTATGAATTGATCATGTACCATGCATAGTTATTCTCAGCTAATGCAATTTTATCCAATTTAAATGATTCAAGTTTAATATGCTTTTTTAAAATTATTTTATAGTTGGGCATTTTCAAAACTGGCAGTTCAATTTGCAGGCCGATGTTTTGTAAGGCAGTTAAAATATAAGCTCTTCATTTAACCGTGTAAGCAGATTCATCAATTTCTTGCCAACAAATATTCCCTAAAGATGCAGGGGCTGATGTTGACAATGCAGCCATACATTTAAGGAAAGATCATTTTGATACCAGGCACTGTCTTTGGAGACCGAATTCCAATCTAATTGCTGCTTGACACACTGACCTGACATTTCCAAAGGTTGCTTTAAAAACCTTAATGAATAGTATGTCAAGCACCTTCACATCTTTTCCTCTGGTAATCGGGGAACCATAAATGAGGGTAGGTTGTGACTTGGCTTTGATTATTTTAAGAATAAACTCATATGATAGGCAGTTCAGTGATTTCTTTAAACATTTAAAAGCGTGGATCAATGTCACAGCCTTGTCCCTTGGATCTTTAAGGTGAAATTGAAAAGACATGTTATTGTCAAATATCACCCGTAAGTATCTATATGTTTTAACAATATCAATTGTACCTGCTCTGGCCTTCCAGGGAGTAAACTTCTGTTTGACAACACCAATTCTCATCACTTTAGTTTTTTTAACATTCAGTTCAAGGCCATTCTGCTGTATATAATTATCAAAGGCAGTAATAAGTCTTTGTAGGCCGATAGGGGTATGGCTCACAAGAATCGTATCATCAGCATACTGGAGGTAGCTAATTGGCACTCCCCCATCATAGGAACATGCCCATTCACAACATCCAAATGCTGAGAAAGGTCTGCTAAAAATACATTAAGTAAGCAGGAGGCAAGAACATAGCCCTGCTTCAAGCCATTATATGTTCTAATCTTCCTTTATAAGGAATTACCCTCCCCAATCTGAACTTGAACGCAAGTGTTGGTCAACAGAAGTATAATAGCTTTCAACAATTTCTTTGAGATTCCCAGATCTGACAATTTTTTCCATAATAAATTTTGAGGCACAGAGTCGAAGGGTGCCTTAAGATCAATAAAAGCAATATATACATTCTGTTTATTCAAGACAGCCTACTCCGCAAGCAAGGTTAGAGCCAACAAATTAGTGATGGTGGATTGACCTTTCTGGAAAACAGTCTGATTAAATGGGATAATACTCTCCTTCATAGCCCAGTCTTCCAATTCTATTAGGAGACAAGAAGCAAAAACCTTTGCATCGACATCGGTCAACGAGATTAGTCGATAATTAGCGGGGTTTGACACCGGGCTGCTTTTATAAATTTGTTTCACTATGCTACCTTGCCATGACTCCGGAACAACCCCTAATATCAAAACGTCCCTAAATAAATTATGTAAAATGCCGGCCCACAGATCACTATTAACACAAAACAAGGCATTTGGTAGCCCATTAGGTACCGGGCACTTTTCACTTCGATTTCTTGCTAGAATTTCGAGCACTCACCAACTATTGAATTATCATTATATCATATTAGACCATTTAAAGATGGTGCTAATTTAATCTCCTTTATAATAAAGTGTAATTGCTCTGGGCACCCTATGTGAGAGAAAGAAAATCATGAGAAATAGCAAACTCATTATCTCTGCCAAATAAATATCACATATACCATACTCCTACATGGCCCTCCAAGTCAACATCATCAGAACCCATGGACTGAACATCATCTCCTATGCAGACAAAACCCAGCTCATCCTCACTCTATCTGAAGACTCATCCACCAAGAGGGCCTGATCTTCAGGAACAACACCTCAACATCAAACTAAGACCCTCATCCACTTCCACAGACCTGCCCGGAACCTCGGCACCATCCTGATTGCAAACTCGGCATAAAAACCAGCTCAACGCAGTTTCCTCGACTTACTTCCTCACTCTTCACATACTCCATATGTCTGAGATTCCACCAGCGCTCCAGACATCTGTACTTCACCTGCCTCTCCCTCGCTCAGACCCGGTGTATCTGCTGAAGCAACAGCGGAGGATGCTCCTTCTCCTACCTCATCGCAAAGTCCTGCAATGGCTTCCCCCTCCACTCCTCTCCCTCACCCTCTCTTCAGGAATTCAGAAGGGGATTCAAGACCTAGTTGTTTAACTGTGTCCACCCAAGCAGCTTGGCTCTCAGTGCCTGGATACCCTTGTAGGTGAATAGCAGTGCTTTATAAATCCTGTTTGGTTGATTGATTGATACTATATCATTTGACAGGAAAGAATGAGCAACAAGTTCCAGCGATGACTGTCTTATTTGTGAAGGCCGAAGTACACAGTTGGAAGACGAATGAAACATTCCAGAAGGAAATCAAAATTGTTGATGCAGCTTTAAGAGATGACCTGTGTAAATATGATAAGAACTTAAAGACCACCATGGAGCAATAGAACAATAGTATAAGGGAAGACAAATTTGGAAAACAAAGAGGGATTTAGTTGATGTAAAAGACATGCCTAAAGTTGCCAACCTGCTAAAGTAAGGGATTACACAGACTCCAAAACCTAACATAATATTAAGAAACTGGAAGAAGATAATTACTCGGATACCATACCTTGAAAAACATATAACCATTAATTGACGCTGCACTGATGCTAGAGACTTAGACCTCCAATGCCTGTAAGGCTTTAAAACACTTGTATCAAACACAGACTCCTGTTTAACAAAGCATCTACCTAGAAGCCATTCTAAAACTCGAAAAGTGGCAATATGTGCCAGTCTAATTAACTCCTAGCTAGCTTTGAAAAGGTTGGGACTAAGACGATTATTAGAAATACAGAAATAAATGTGGTATTCGGTGTAAGCATTTTGTCTTCCGAGCTGGTCCGGTGTTTCCTGATGAAAATCTTTCTAGGTAATTGTTGTAGGAATTCAGTTGGGAAAAAGGTAGCTATTGTTGAAAAAGGTGTGGGCTTTGGGTACGGAAAACTAAATCCATTATTCCCCATTTCCAACTTCATTTATTCAAAAGGGTGTGGTAAAATCACACGAGGTTATACTGCAAGGTGCAATAACAATCATTCTCTGCACAAGCTCTCTCTATATAAATCCTAAATATGCTGCTCAGTATCTCATTCGTATTCATGTGTAAAAAGTCATTTTTTCAGAAGTTGTCTAAACCTTAAATAAAAGGCAGTTGTTCTGATGTTAAATGGGAGAGAATTCCAGAGCCAGGGACTAATACAGAAAATCTAGAGCCTCCTAGTCTTTTCTTCTTAAAAGCTGTAATAACCGGAATGTTGAGATGGGATGACCTCAAGTTTTGATACAGTATGTACTTTTGAATTCGGGAGGAGATAAACTCAGGACTGTTGCCATGAAGGGTTTTAAAGATGATGCATGGAGTCTTAAAAGCTGAGTGCTGTTTCACCGGCAGCCAATGTAGTTTCCGCATCAGGGGGTGATGTGGCACCTCCTGGACTGTTAGTGAATCATCCTGGCTGTTAGACGGGACCTGGAGGGTCGGCCGAGGACAAGGGGAGAGGCCTCCGTGAGGGCCGTCTCCAGCGATCGTACAGACAAGTAACTTCCCCCCCACAGATGGACACCACACAAAGATAAGGTTCAACATTCTTTATAAGCAAACTTGAGGTACGATAGAATGGTACAAGGAGGTCAGGACTCAGGGGTCCCCTCGATTATAGAGTCTCGGTTAGGGAAAGGGGGTAGCGGGACAGTCTTGTTACCAATCTGGTAGTTCCGATGGGATGATGGGTAGCTCACAATCCTTGAGCTTGGTGTTCTAGGCGGACGGGCCGCGGCAGCGCCAGCAGGTCCCGAGGAGATCGTAGGTGGCAACGGTCCGCGGCAGCGCCAGCAGGTCCCGACGAAGATGGAAGTTACAACGGGCCGCGGCAGCACCAGCAGGTCCCGACGAGGATGAAGGTTGCAGAGAGCCGCGGCAGCACCAGCGGGCAGGACGACAGTTCACAAGGCAGGGCTACGGCAGCGCCAGTAGTCCGTCAAGGATGAGTTCTTCACGGTGTCTCTCGACTCCAGGATACAACTGCCTTCCTGCTCTGGAGCTGCCCCAGTTATAGGTCTGGTGCCCTTTGATGTCCGGACCCTCGCTCTTGGAGGTCAGGAGGTCCGGGATGAGGGAGTCCAGACACCCAGCAGGGGGGTGGAGCCAGCGCCCGGGGAGGCTGGGGGCGATCGGCACCTGGCGGGGGAGAGCCATCGACACTTCTTTCTCCCATTGACCTGCCAAGTGGTTCGTTCACCTCCTGGGTGGATGGTGGTGCCGGGATGTCGGGGCCTGGCCAGGCCCAGGGTTAGGGTCGAGTTGAGGCCATGCGGCCTCGTGGTGCAGTGTCCAAGATGGCGGCCGGGGCGGACAATGGAGCTGACAGTGGCCCGCCCCAATGATACAGAGATGTCCGGGGGCAGGAGTCCCGTAGGGGACGGGGAGCGGGTTGCTTCTGTGGGTAGCACCTGGAGGGCCGGTGTCCGGGCCCTGTCATGCGGGGAGGGAGCGAGCCCTTCATGTGGCCTGTCCAACATGCGTCCCCCCCAGCTGAAGGCGGGGAGAGTCACCCATCTTCTTGGGGACTCTCTTCGTCGAGGCGGAAAAAGCGTGACAGGCCATCCGCGTTGGCGTGATCCTGGCCAGGTCGGTGCTCCACAGTGAAGTGCAGGGAGATGGACCAGCGCAATAGTTTGGGATTTTCCCCCGCATCTGCATTAGCCATTGCAGGGGGCGATGATCTGTTTGCACCCGGAAGTGGGTACCGAAGAGGTAGGGCAGGAGCTTCTTGAGGGCCCACACTACTGCGAAGGCCTCCCTCTCGATGGTGCTCCAGCGCTGTTCTCGGGCCAGTAGGCGTCTGCTGATGAAGGCCACTGGTTGGTCAAGTCCATCGGGGTTCAGCTGGGAGAGGACCGCCCCAATGCCATGGTCGGAGGCATCAGTCTGTACGATAAATTCCCGGCTGTAGTCGGGAGCCTGGAGCACAGGGGCGGTGCACATGGCGGCCTTCAGTTTCTCGAAGGCCGCCTGACAGTCTGGAGTCCAGTTGACCATTTTCGGGTGTTTCTTTGATGTGAGCTCTGTAAGGGGGCCCACAATGCTGCCATAGTCCTTCACAAACCGTCGGTAGTATCCGGTGAGCCCCAAGTAGGCTCGGACCTCGGTTTGCGTGACGGGAGGTTGCCAGGACTGGATGGCAGCGATCTTGAGCTGAAGGGGGGCCACCAGACCGCTCCCCACTTGGTGTCCGAGGTAGGTCACGGACCCCTGGCCGATTTGGCACTTGCTGGCCTTGATTGTGAGGCCGGCCTGTTGGAGGGCCTGCAGGACCTCTCGGAGGTGGCGGAGGTGGTCTGACCAGTGGCGGCTGTACACAGCGATATCGTCCAGGTAGGCGGCGCTGAACTCTTCGAGACCCGCCAATACCTGGTTCACTAGTCTCTGAAAAGTGGCTGGAGCGTTCTTCATGCCGAATGGCATGACTTTGAAATGGTAGTGGCCATCGGGGGTGGAGAAAGCGGATCGTTCTTGGGCTCGGGGGGTGAGGCCGATCTGCCAGTAGCCCGCTGTCAGGTCGAAGATGCTGAGGTAGCGGGCAGCCCCCATCCGGTCGATCAGTTCATCTGCTCGGGGGACAGGATGAGCGTCGGTTCTGGTGACGGCGTTCAGACCTCGATAGTCGACGCAGAATCGGAGCTCAGGAGTGGTGCCCGGGGCAGCAGCTTTGGGGACCAGCACGACTGGGCTGGCCCAGGGGCTGTCCGAGGGCTCGATGACCCCGAGGGTGAGCATTTTGGACACTTCTTCTTGGATGCAGGCACGTACCCGATCTGGTACGTGGTACGCCCGATGTCTGATAGGGGGACTGTCCCCAGTGTCCACGTCGTGCAAGCACCAGGGGGTGACCCCTGGGGTGAGGGAAAACAGGGTCGCAAATTGCAGCAGGAGGCCCCGACAGTCTTGGCGCTGTTCCAGGGTTAGGGCCTCTGAGAGTCGGACCCCATCCACTGAACCATCTTTTTCACAGGTCCTCAGTAGGTCAGGGAGGGGCTCGGAGTCTTCTTCCGCTCCACTGTCTGTAGCCATCAGTAGGCTGAGCTCCGAGCGCACAAAGTGGGGCTTGAGTCTATTGGCGTGGAGGACCCGGAGGGGGTTCCGGGGAGATTCCATGTCGATGAGATAGGTGACGGGGCTCTTGCGCTCGATTACCTTGAAGGGTCCTGTCCAATTGTCCTGCAAGGCACAAGGTTCGGTAGGGGACATCACCCATACTTGCTGGCCAGGTTCGAACTCTATGGAGGAGGCATTCTGATAGTACCATTTTTTCATGTCCTCCTGACTGGCTTCAAGATTCGCTTTTGCTATTTCTCTGAACCGTCTGGTTTGATTGCGTAGGGTCAGGAGGTACTTGTAGACGTCTGGAGGGGTTTTCAGGGGGGCCATCTCCCAACCTTCTTTGACTAGGCTGAGGGGCTCTCGAACAGGGTGTCCGTACAAGAGTTCGAAGGGGCTGAAGCCGAGGGACTTCTGGGGGACTTCTCGGTAGGCGAAGAGGAGGCACGGGAGTAGCACATCCCACTGGCGGCGGAGGGGCTCTTCCAACCCCATGATCATTCCCTTGAGTGTGCGGTTGAACCGCTCGACTAGTCCGTTTCCTTGAGGGTGATAGGGGGTCGTGAATCGGTAGGTGACCCCGCACTGCTGCCAGAGGGATTTCATATATTTTGAAATAAAGTTTGTGCCTCTGTCGCTGACGACTTCCCGGTGGAAGCCCACCCGGGAGAAGATCCCCATTAAGGCTCGGCCGACCACCGGGGCTGTTACCGTTCGCAGGGGAACAGCCTCGGGATAACGGGTGGCGTGGTCCACCAGTACCAGGATGAATCGATGTCCTTGTGCTGTTCGGGGGTCCAGGGGCCCCACAATGTCTATTCCCACCTTTTCGAACGGGGTGGTAACAACCGGGAATGGTTGCAGGGGTGCCTTGAGTTTGCGGCCGCTCTTCCCGCTGGCCTGGCAAGTGGGGCAGGACCGGCAGTGGTTGAGGACGTCGTTTCTCATTCTTGGCCAGTAAAAGTGGGTCACCAGGCGGTTGTAGGTTTTGTCCTGTCCCAAGTGTCCAGCCAGGGGGACATCGTGGGCCAGTTTCAACAGGAAGTCTCTAAAGCGGAGGGGCACCACCAACACTCGACTGGCCCCCAACTCCGCGATTCTTTGTTCGCTATACAACAGATCATTGTCCCAATAGATCCAGTGGGCCCCGGCGGTATCCCCCGCGCTCTGGGCGAGTGCTTGCTGTCGTAGTCCCTCGAGGGAGGGACATGTCTTTTGCTCTTGGCGGAACTGTTCCTGAGTGGGTCCCCCTTCTTGTCGCCACTGAGCCAGGTCTGGAAGGTCCTGGGGCTGAGCGGGCCCTTCTTGTGTGGGTTCTGGGGGGTCAGTCTGGTCGGTGTCCTCCACTGGAGCGATCGGGGGAGGAGGTGCCGGCCATTCGGGTTCTGCAGGTCGGGGGATGGCACGGGCGGCCATGGACCGGGTGGTTACGCACGCCCAGTCCGGGAGGCCCAACATCCCCAGGTGCTCTCTTCTTTCCACAGCGGCCCACGGGGAACTCTCGAGATCGTTCCCCAGGAGACAGTCCACGGGGGCATCATCGCGGACCGTCACCTTCAGCATGCCGGATACTCCTCCCCACTCGAATGGGACGCAGGCCATCCGACACAGGCTCTCAGAATTGTCGGCTGAACGGACGGGGCAGAGAACGTTCGGCAGGATTTGTTCTGGGGTCACCAGGTGACAGCGGACGGCCCCACACTGGCCCCCGTGTCCCGTAGGGCTTCAGCCCTGCGCCCATTTATGTTCACCCACTGACTGTATTTCCTGGTGTTGGCGGGTAGGGGAGCCCGCGGGATCATGTCTCTTCCCCCTAGGCACGCCAGCACCATGGCGGCCGGTTCCCATTCTTGTTGTTCCTGTCCATATTCTTCATGTTCTTTGGAGATTTGCTCCTCTCCCAGGGCGGCGGCAGCTACCTGGCGGGGCCCCGGAGTCTGGTTCTTTGGGCAGTTCGGATCATTGGCGTAGTGGCCGACTCGCTGGCATCGGTGGCAAGTGACATTGGCTCAGAACCCCGGGCGCATCGGGGGGTTGCCCCGGTTGGCCGGGGGCGGGGTGCTGGTAGCGGGAGCGGCCGGGACGGTGTCTCTCCCCCGGCCCTGGCCTCCTCCTCCTCCTCGGGGACGGTGCTGACCTTGGTTGTTTCGGTTCTGTTCGTTCGGTCCACTCAGGCTCACTCGGGTGCTCTCCCAACGGTCAGCCTCGGCGGCGAGCTGCCGTGGGTCAGTCAATTTACTGTCGAGGAGGTGCTGCCTGAGCCCGACGAAGCAGTTGTTGGAGAGGTGCTCCCATACAATGAGATTGAAGAGTTGCTCGTATGTGGTGACTCGGCTACCTTTGATCCATCCTTCGAAGGCTCGGCTAAAATAGTTCACATATTCTACCCAAGTTGTACCCGGGATCCGGGTGCAGTCGCGGAACCTCTGGCAGTACATCTCGGGCGTGAGTCCATATCGAGTGAGGAGGGCGGCCTTCATGTGATCAGAGGACGTCATTTGATGGTCTGGTAGCTGTAACAGGGCATCGCGGCCTTCATTGACGAACCTCCCCCATAGACCGGCTCCCCAGTCATTTCGATCGATCCGGTGGGAGGTCATGGCGATCTCGTAGGCCTTGAACCACTGTTGTATGTCGTCATTTCGGAAATACTCTCGGACGACATCCTTGGGGATGTGGACCTTTGGTTCTGTAGCTCCTGGGGTGCGCGGTTGCTCGGGCACCCCCAGGTCTTTGTTTTGCTTCCGTAGTTCTATCTCTGCCAGTTTGCGCTCGTGTTCGTACGCTAGTCTCTTTTCTTCGAGTTCTCTTTGTCTTTGTTTTTCTTCCCGCTCTTCTCGGAGCCGTAGGTGTTCCAAGTTCAGTTTTTGAAACCTCTGGGTGTCCGTGCGCTTAACAAATCCCGAATAAGATAAGATAAGAAGTTTTTGTTCCGCTAGCTTTAGTTCACCGTCCATCTTGAGTCGTGCCATCTCTAGTTCGTGTAGTCTGTTTCTTTCTCTTTCTTGGATCTCTTCCTGTGAGAGACCCGTTCTCCGCTCTTCGGGAGCAGTGGTGTTGATCTCTGATGCTGCACGGTCTTGGTCCGGGGGTCTGGCAGCCCCGGTTTCCGCCCAAGACTCAATGGCGTGCTTGAAATCGTCTTTCGTGCTCAGACCGGTGGTAGCAATGCCTAGTTCGATGCAAAATTGTTTTAACTCACGATGGTTGTACTCTTCCAATTTCTCCATCTGGAATTTTTCTGTGCTCTCTTTGGTTGTCATTGTGGTTTAGTCGTGGGGTGAGTCACTTTCTGTACGTACGCGTTGATTCGGATCGCGCCGCTGGCCACCAATGTTAGACGGGACCTGGAGGGTCGGCCGAGGACAAGGGGAGAGGCCTCCGGTGAGAGCCGTCTCCAGCGATCGTACAGACAAGTAACTTCCCCCCCACAGATGGACACCACACAAAGATAAGGTTCAACGTTCTTTATAAGCAAACTTGAGATACGATAGAATGGTACAAGGAGGTCAGGACTCAGGGGTCCCCTCGATTATAGAGTCTCGGTTAGGGAAAGGGGGTAGCGGGACAGTCTTGTTACCAATCTGGTAGTTCCGATGGGATGATGGGTAGCTCACAATCCTCGAGCTTGGTGTTCTAGGCGGACGGGCCGCGGCAGCGCCAGCAGGTCCCAAGGAGATCGTAGGTGGCAACGGTCCGCGGCAGCGCCAGCAGGTCCCAACGAAGATGGAAGTTACAACGGGCCGCGGCAGCGCCAGCAGGTCCCAACGAGGATGAAGGTTGCAGAGAGCCGCGGCAGCGCCAGCGGGCAGGACGACAGTTCACAAGGCAGGGCTACGGCAGCGCCAGTTGTCCGTCAAGGTTGAGTTCTTCACGGTGTCTCTCGACTCCAGGATACAACTGCCTTCCTGCTCTGGAGCTGCCCCAGTTATAGGTCTGGTGCCCTTTGATGTCCGGACCCTCGCTCTTGGAGGTCGGGAAGTCCGGGATGAGGGAGTCCAGACACCCAGCAGGGGGGTGGAGCCAGCACCCGGGGAGGCTGGGGGCGATCGGCACCTGGCGGGGGAGAGCCATCGACACTTCTTTCTCCCATTGACCTGCCAAGTGGTTCGTTCACCTCCTGGGTGGATGGTGGTGCCGGGATGTCGGGGCCTGGCCAGGCCCAGGGTTAGGGTCGAGTTGAGGCCATGCGGCCTCGTGGTGCAGTGTCCAAGATGGCGGCCGGGCCGGACAATGGAGCTGACAGTGGCCCGGCCCAATGATACAGAGATGTCCGGGGGCAGGAGTCCCGTAGGGGACGGGGAGCGGGTTGCTTCTGTGGGTAGCACCTGGAGGGCGGGTGTCCGGGCCCTGTCATGTGGGGAGGGAGCGAGCCCTTCATGTGGCCTGTCCAACACTGGCTGTTTGATTTTGTACCAGTTTTAATCTCTAGAACAGGTATTTAGGGAGGACGAGGTAGAGTAAATTTGCATAGTCTATTAGTGAAATGACTAATGTGGGGACAACCTGAATGAGGTCTTTGAGGTTGAGAAATCTACCAAGTTTTCTAATTTTCGGAGCTGAAGAAAGCAGGATAAACGACTGATCCTACTTAAGGCTACATAAAAAAAATTTGATAGCAAGAACTCCAAGAATATTAACTGAGTTCCTTGTTTGAGGGGGAGTACCCATTTGAGCTGGCCAAAATTTGGCGTTTCATAAGTCTTGTGTGCCTCCAACCAAGATGATCTCTGCTTCATATGAGTTTAATTTAAGTTGATTGCTATTTATTCAGTCATTGATGAATGGCATTGTATATTAGGAGAACATTTTAGAGTCTGCAAAATTGTCAATAGCAAAAAGAAGTTGCATGTCATCTGCATGATTTAAAATTCTCACCTTCATTTTCCTCAGAGTAAGTACTAGGGAATGAATATGTAGATTCAAAAACCGAGGGGATAAAGACAACCCCAGAGGCACACCACATTTCAGTTGGACCTTAGGAGAACCAAAGGGGGACAAAATGACCATCTGAGAGAAAGAGACAAACCTGTCAAGCACCGTGCAAGGTATACCTGTGGCTCCAACACGGTCCACCAGAAGCTCATGGCCGACTGCGTTGAACGCTGCAGAGATGTCAAGAAGGACCGGCGCTTGTGTGGTACCTTCGTCAGCCACTTCCCGCATGTCATCCAATACAGACAGGAACACTGCTTCAGTTGAATGGGCCAGGAGGAAGCCCGCTTGATGGGAATTGGGAAAATGGCTTTCTTCATGAAAGAAGCAAAGAGAGTTGGCTACATGTGCTTCAAAAACTTTAGGAAAGCAATGAAATGGGATGGCAATTATTCACAAAGTGTGTATCAGTACCAATTATTATTTTTTAATAGTGGGACCAATATTACTTCTTTAAAGGAACTAGGAACTACACCTTGAATTAGGGGGGTCATTAAGTAAGGATAGAGCAAGGTCAGGAAACTGAGAAAACACTTCTTTTAGCACTTGTGGAGGCCAGATATCTGAGCGAGGGCCTGATTTTACTTTGCCAATAGGTCAATAAAATGTGAGCTACTGATAAAAGGCAGTTCGGCCAGTGGTTTAGGATTCCGCTCAATAATAGTTAACTTCCCAGAAGGGGAGCTTGAAGGAATGCTGTCTTTAATTACTTTAATGTTTTCAGCAAAGAATTAATTGAGTGCTTCACAAAAAGATTGAGTAGGAGGTAGTTTTTACCATCACTCTATCAGGGTTTGATAATTCAGACACAATAGCATCTTATATCTAATATCCTTGGATATGTTAGTTGAGTTTAAAAAGAAACCAGAACAAATGACAGCTTTAGCTTGTAAAATAGAATTTTTATATTGTTTAAGCTGGACCTGGTAAACTTCTTTTTTATCCAGTGAATAATTCCTTCGCCAGTTATGTTCAGTCTGGAGAGGGGCTAATTTAGCACGTTTAAGATCATTGGGCACCTGGCAAGCCTGACGTTTCGAAGGGGAGCATTTATATTGCTGGCATCTGTGAGCCATGCTGTACTATTTTACACTTGTTGATCAATGTTAGTCTTTTTTAAAGTATAAGGCAAGGCCCATGAATAACAAAAGGCATTGGTATTGACATGGGTCCAATTCTTAGCTAGTATCTGGGAACTGGCCAGGGGTTTACGAAGAGCCAAAACAGCAAGACTGAACCTAATTAGAGAATGACCAGACACTGGGTGTGACCATCAACTTGGTCACCAAGAGATTGAAAGTCCATACCTGATCAATGGTATGGCCTTTTATATGAGTAGGAGACATCAAATGCTGTACAAAATTCAGGCTACTTAACAATTCAGTAAATTCAAGTATCCTTTGCCACCCATTTCTTCATTAGCACAGTAATTGAAATCCCCAATTACCATGATTTTAGCATGATCAATCACTATATGAGAAACATTTTCTCCCAAAGAGTGAGAAAAGTGGGGCATATGGCACTGCAGTCTATATACCAGCACACAAGTTAAGGCAGTAGATATAAAGTAAAGTTTGATTAACGGTCAACTGCTATAATGTCAAGAGCAGTCAAGTTGGTAAACTTCAAATCATTGTGAATTGTTGCTGCTACTCCTCCACCTATTTTGCCTGTGGACAGATTTGCCTGAAGAAGATAATAATTATCTGGAAGTGTTGCTAAGATGTCAGGGGATGATTCAGAAGAAAGCCAATTCAGAGTCCAACGGGTGACTGCGTACATTGTAGTTCTTTACTAAGAAAGTATGCTTTATGTGATTAGGTGTAAATCTCTTCACACATTTTAGAAAATGTAGGTTAAAAAATAGAGATATCTACACAGTTGGACTTGCGGGAGTACAGTGGTACTCCTACTGTAGGGCAAATAAAACAAATAAAACATTCTGATTAGTTGAGAGGGCTTTTTAATCTCCATTGGCTCCCTTGGTCCCTAAGGACTGGTACCAGTCTTGGGGGACAGAGTAATCTGGCTGGCTGGCCAGTCACATATAAAGAGAAATGATGCACCTGCTGTTACAGGACCACGTGTCCTGAAATGAAATCATGAATCACATATAAGGGGTTGGGTAGGTCCATCCTGACCCCTAGCACTTCTGGAGGGACCCAGAGGCAAAAATGATAAAAATAGTTAATGTGCAACGGGAACTGCAGTAATTCTATGGGACGCAGTATGGGTTACTGTGTGGTACCACAGGACCACTGCAGAACAGTGATACCATGAAGCATAGCAAACTTCACAAACAGCGGCACAAAAAATATTTTTTTTAAACCTGAAACATGTGGGGTTGGGGTTGATGGGGGGGTTGTCTGCCATCGGGGGATTGGGCGCAGGGCATGGCCACAGTCTAGGCCCTACGGCCAACCCCATGTTGCACAGGGATGAAGGATGTGTGCAGTGGTTGGCAGGTCACAGGGGATTAGGCACAGGTTCTGGCCTGTATGACCAAAACCACGCTGTATACAGCCAAATGACTTGCACCACGGAAGGTTGGCTGCCTATGGAGGCTTGAGAGCAGGGCCTCAATGCAAGCAAGCCCTTCAGCCATCCCAACACTGTACATGGCAGAAAAACATACATAAGTTGCAGGGATTTGGGCAGAGGTCTTTTTACGGCTGGTACATCAGGAACTGTGTGATATGGGGGTATATAAAAACATTCTGTCATCTCTTAGATGACCAAATCCTGAGGGCATCCAGAACTTCAAGGCTAGCCAGCCCTCCCTGGGCTACCAATCACTCTCAGCTGGGCAAGCACCTGCTGTGCATAACTCCTTACAGACACCACACTCCTTCCAGACACCCAAGCCGCCCATAGGTATCAAACCCCCAGTTTATATGGCCTTTACCCTGTGCCAAACATTTCATGATCAGCTAACCCTCCAGGGCCACCAACCACACACTGATGGGCAAACCCTAACCTGATGCAAAGAGTCCACTGGGTTGTGCTGAACCCTTTGAGGCAGCCAACCTCCTGTGGACAACCAACCACAGAAGTGTGGGCAATCCACTGCTGTGCACAGCTTTCAACCTTTGCACAATCCGACACAAAAAGCACACTCCCTTCCAGACACTCAGAGATCTTCCTCAGGTGGCCAAACGAGATTAACAAGTAGACATTTTTCATTTCTCCTCATTTTTCTATATTGTATGTGTGTTGCCTTTTACAGCACATATGCAAAGTTGGAAAAGCCTTAATGGGTATTTTCTGTTCTAGAAGCGATCCCTTCCAGCAGAATAATTATGCTTTGTGTAACGAAACTACTTTGCACTGTTACCCAAGGGTGTCTGCATTGGTTTATTGCTGTCTAAAGTATGACTGCTCAGGGAGAGAGCAGAACATTGCCACATATTAGTAGCTTTGGCACTGTTTTGCTCTCTCCTGTTCATGCAATGCTGTGCAGCCACTTTACTTTCTGCCCTGCATTGCATTGCATGACTTCTCTGTAATTCTGGGACTTATGGTAAGATGTTGCAGACTACTGTAGCTAATAGAGTCCAAGTCTGTGGTTACAAATGTTCACCTTTCCGTTGGACAGTAGACTGGCCTTTTCTTGCTATCTTTAACCTGCTATGGCAGACTACAAGGGCAATATACTAACTTCAACAGGCTATGGACAATATGTATGAAAAAGTGGCACAGCATAGCAAGTTCCCTTGCTCTATCTCTGGGAAAGGGCAGGAATGTGCTGTATTTGAGGCAATACAGTGCATTCCTGTCCTTTCCTATGTGCTGGCGCACAATAGGCTGCCTAGCACCAATTCAGGCACCCATGCACCATGGCACCATGGCGCAAGGGTACCTGTGTTGCATGCAGGTTTGTTTTTGAGCATGAAGGGGCACCTTCCTGCACAAAAACAATCATGGAGAGGCTTTTTCCTCTTTATATGTTTGTTGCAGATTGCAGCACACATCGAAAGAGGGAAAAACAAGGAAGACATTAGACACGCCTCTCCTGGGAAGGTGTACCCTTTTGGCCCATTCACAGGTTTGCCTGTTCTTGTAAATCTAGGAATACATTGAAATCCATGGGTAATGTGGAACACCAATACAACACCCATGGAAATGCCTCCCTGGCATAGAGTAATGCAAGTCAGAGCTTTACGCTGCGTTACATTACTCAGGATGCTCTCAGTAGCGGTCGCTCCCCACGCTCCCAGCTCACCTTTGCTATCGTTGGGCTGCGCTCTTTGCTCTGATCTGCTCTTTTAAAATCTGCTGGCTGCTGTCTGTCTTAGCGCTGTAGTGCGATAAGCATTGTCGAGTATTAGAAATAATTATAGCACTTTAGCTGATTTAAGCACTGTGTTATTCATTTGCGCAGTCCCAGTTGTAGCGCTCGCTGTGTTGCTTTGACTGGAAATTGCATTGCTTGTTTTGTGCATCGATAATTGTAGCGCTTTCATCACACATTGTCTAAGTTCTTTCATTTGTCTTTGTGCCCCAGCCTGTCTCTAATTTCACTTTTGCTGCCATTTTGTTGTTGTTGTGCCTCGGAGCCCGTCCTCTACACCCCGCCCCCGCCTCCCAGCTGATCCTCCCTCCCACTGACTGCATAGCCTTGCTCCCACCCTCGGAAGCGCTGTGACCATCCCGACGCTCTCAATAGCGGTCGCTCCCCACGCTCCCAGCTCACCTTTGGTATCGTTGGGCTGCGCTCTTTGCTCTGATCTGCTCTTTTAAAATCTGCTGGCTGCTGTCTGTCATAGCGCTGTAGTGCGATAAGCATTGTCGAGTATTAGAAATAATTATAGCGCTTTAGCTGATTTAAGCACTGTGTTATTCATTTGCGCAGTCCCAGTTGTAGCGCTCGCTGTGTTGCTTTGACTGGAAATTGCATTGCTTGTTTTGTGCATCGATAATTGTAGCGCTTTCATCAAACATTGTCTAAGTTCTTTATTTTGTCTTTGTGCCCCAGCCTGTCTCTAGTTTCACTTTTGCTGCCATTTTGTTGTTGTTGTGCCTCGGAGCCCGTCCTCTACACCCCGCCCCCGCCTCCCAGCTGATCCTCCCTCCCACTGACTGCATAGCCTTGCTACCACCCTCGGAAGCGCTGTGACCGTCCTGACGCTCTCAGTAGCGGTCGCTCCCCACGCTCCCAGCTCACCTTTGGTATCGTTGGGCTGCGCTCTTTGCTCTGATCTGCTCTTTTAAAATCTGCTGTCTGCTGTCTGTCATAGCGCTGTAGTGCGATAAGCATTGTCGAGTAATAGAAATAATTATAGCGCTTTAGCTGATTTAAGCACTGTGTTATTCATTTGCGCAGTCCCAGTTGTAGCGCTCGCTGTGTTGCTTTGACTGGAAATTGCATTGCTTGTTTTGTGCATCGATAATTGTAGTGCTTTCATCACACATTGTCTAAGTTCTTTAATTTGTCTTTGTGCCCCAGCCTGTCTCTAGTTTCACTTTTGCTGCCATTTTGTTGTTGTTGTGCCTCGGAGCCCGTCCTCTACACCCCGCCCCGCCCCGCCTCCCAGCTGATCCTCCCTCGCCCCTCCCCCCTCCACCTCTCCACTTATGACAGTTGCATTTGCGCGCAGCGTTCACGCGCTGCGGACGCGCCCTATGTGCGCCGAAGGTGCGCCAAAGGTAAGCCCATCTACGCCCGTCCACGCCTGGACCGCGCCCAGCGCCATACCCCCTAGTCCACGCAAACCCCACTCCACCCTCATATCGTACGACGCCGCTACCCTCTTTGCCCTTAACCCCGGACGCACTCCACAATGCTGCGAAGCTGCCCCAGGACACACCCATGGACCCTTCGTCTGCCACTCCTGCAAGTTCACCTGCATCAAGTCCCACACCAAATCCACTAACTTCAAACACAGTTCCGACTCTAACAACCTGAAGTGCATTCTGCTGAACACCCGCTCGGTCCACAGACACGCCACTGAACTTTGGGACCTACTCGACACTGCATCTCCGGATGTCGCCTTCCTTACAGAAACCTGGATGAACACCTCATCAGCGCCCGACATCGCCATAGCCATCCCGGATGCTTACAAGATCATCCGAAAAGACCGCACCAACCAAACAGGAGAAGGCATCGCCATCGTCCATAAGAACACCATCCGAATCACGACCAGCTCCGACGATAACCTCGCTACCGCCGAACACCTCCACTTCCAGATCCACACCGACCCCAGGACCACACTTAGAGGCACCCTCATCTATAGACCACCAGGAACCTGCACACAATTCAACGAAGACATCACTGACTTCATCAGCCCACATGCCCTCAACTCCGAGAACTACATCCTACTGGGAGACCTAAACTTCCACCTGGAAAAGAAAAACGACAGCAACACCACCACCCTTCTGGACAACCTGGCCAATCTCGGACTCAAACAACTCGTTGACACCCCCACCCACCTTGCCGGACACACGCTCGACCCTATCTTCACCTCCAGCAAGCACATCTCCTTCGATCGCACCACAGCTCTCCATTGGACGGACCACAGCTGCGTTCACTTCAAATACAAAAAGACCTTGACCCACAACTTATTCCTCGAAGAAACTGGAACAAAATCACCGCCGACCAACTCTTCACATCGCTCAACCAAAACCCTACCACCATATCATCGGATCCAAACCAAGCTGCCTCCAAACTCACACAATGGATCACCCACAGCGCTGACGAACTAGCACCCTTGAAAAACCACCAGATCAAACAAGGTAACAAAAAGGCCCCCTGGTTCAACGATGACCTTAAGAAATCCAAGAAGTTATGTCGTACTCTCGAGAAAACCTGGAGAAAAAACCCAACCACTAACAACCTGACCACCTTCAAGGCCGCCACTTGCAAACACCACCAATTGATCCGATCCACCAAGAAATCAGCATTCAAGGACCGACTCGACAACAACGCCCACAACAGCAAGGAACTATTCAACATTGTCAAAGAATTTACCAACCCCACCGCCAGCACAAACGACATCACTCCCTCCCAAGACCTCTGCGACTCTTTATCCTCTTTCTTCCACAACAAAATCGCTGACATACATAACAGCTTTGAAAACCCGTCCGAAGAAAAGTCCTCTCCACCCACCCCCGAACCAAAACAGAACTCTCACAACCTTCGCGCCTGGAACCCAATCACTACTGAAAACACCATCCGCCTGATGAACTTCATCCACTCAGGATCGCCAACCGACCCATGTCCCCACCACATTTTCAACAAAGCAGACTCCATCATCGCACCCCATCTCCGCGATGTCATCAACTGTTCCTTCAACTCCGCTACCTTCCCAGAAAGCTGGAAACACGCCGAACTCAGCGCCCTTCTGAAGAAACCCACAGCAGACCCCTCTGAACTTAAAAACTACCGCCCCATCTCACTCCTCCCATTCCCTGCCAAAGTCATTGAGAAAGCCGTCAACAGTCAGCTTGCCGCCTTCCTTGAATCCAACAATTCCCTCGACACCTCACAGTCCGGCTTCCGAGCCAAACACAGCACCAAAACCCCCCTCATCGCAGCTACAGACGACATCCGAACGCTACTGGACAACGGAGAAACAGTTGCCCTCATCCTACTTGACCTCTCCGCTGCCTTCGACACAGTCTGTCACAGCACCCTCATACAACGCCTCAGCAACGTCGGAATACAAGGAAAAGCTTTGGACTGGATCATCTCGATCCTCTCCGGGAGAACCCAGAGAGTCCGCCTCCCCCCATTCAAATCAGAGGCCACCGAAGTCATCTGCGGAGTACCACAAGGATCATCACTCAGTCCCACCCTCTTCAACGTTTACATGAGTCCCCTCGCATCCATCGCGCAACAACACAACCTCAACATCATCTCCTACGCAGACGACACCCAGCTGATCCTCTCCCTCACCAAAGACCCTAACACCGCCAAAACCAATCTAGACGAAGGAATGAAAGAAGTAGCCGAATGGATGAAGAACAGCCGCTTAAAACTAAACTCGGACAAAACGGAAGTCCTCATTCTAGGATCATCCCCCTCTGCCTGGGACGACTCATGGTGGCCACCGGCCCTGGGTACAGCACCCATACCTACAGACCACGCTTGTAACCTGGGCTTCATCCTAGACCCCTCCCTCTCAATGACCAGACAAGTCAACGCCGTCTCATCCTCATGCTTCAACATACTTCGCATGCTCAAAAAAATCTTCCGTTGGATCCCCACCGAAACAAGAAAGACTGTCACCCACGCACTGGTCACTAGCCGACTTGACTATGGAAACACCCTCTACGCTGGAACCACAGCCAAACTACAGAAAAAACTCCAAAGCATCCAAAACGCCTCAGCCATACTCATATTGGACATCCCCCGTCAAGCTCACATTACCGGTCACCTGAAAGACCTCCACTGGCTCCCCGTCAACAAGAGAATAACGTTCCGTCTCCTCACCCACGCACACAAGGCCCTCTGCGACCTTGGACCCGAATGCCTAAATACACGTCTGTCCTTCTACACACCCAACCGCCAACTACGATCATCCAATCAAGCCCTCGCTGCAATTCCGCGCATCCTCAGATTCACCATGGGAGGGAGATCCTTCTCCTACTTAGCGGCCAAAACCTGTAATTCTCTCCCCACTCACCTCCGCCTTACACAGAACCACATTACCTTCAGAAAGCAGCTTAAAACCTGGCTATTTGATAAGTAATGCACAAACCCTCCCCCAAGCGCCTTGAGACCCTCTGGGTGAGTAGTGCGCTATACAAATTCCTAAACTTGAACTTGATTTATGAAGACTCGCAAAGCCATGCAAGGTGGCCTTGCTTGGCTTCATAAATGTAATTTTCATTTGTGTTGCTCTTGCACCACGTTACGTGATGTAGGAGCAATGCAAAGGGATTCATAAATCTGCCCCTATATTTGAACATTAACTGAAAGTCATGACTAACAGCATATGTTTTTTCTATTTTGAAAGCAGAAAAGGTGGTTCCGATCGGAACCTTATTTTAAACTGTCTTTAACTTAACTGTTTTTTTATGTATTTTTTTTATTCAACTCAAAAGGGTCATCAAAACTTGAATTTGAAAAAAAAAGTATATATACATATATATATATATAATATATATATATATATATACATGCCATTTTTCTCGTACAGAAGTACAACGCACTCCACACAGATAAATTCGGACACAATGCCGTCTGCTAGTCAAATCCTGGGTTTATTTCATAACCACAAGCCAAAAACAAACCCTACGCGTTTCGGCGGACAGCCGCCTTGCTCACGGGTAAAGTGTTGTTGTTTCACCATTGGTTAAATAAAGTGCATGTGACACATTAAAGCAAACAACATCAAAAGGGGACAAACGTGCTGGTTGGAGTCAGCCATCTTCCAATGGGTTAGTTACAATGCGTGAAACATTATTGTTGCGTGTACATAAGAGCCAGAAATCAAACAATGTGCTAGCATGAATTAAAGAATTTTTTGAAATAATAACATGTTAACTGCACATTATCAACATATTAATACAACCGATTACTTGGACCGAATTGTATTAAAAAATCATCATCGTGGGATAGAGCCTCCCGTGTTTGTTATGCTGGACAGCCATGGAACACGCCTGCACGATTAATTTATTGCCAATGGCATATCGTCTATTGGGAAATTAAATACATTCGAGTATTGTATTGGCCAAGTGACGTATCCCAATATCAAAAAATAATGAATATCAGAAAGTAGATATTTTTGCATATGAAACGCCTGAAAATCATATTTTTGCCCAGTGGCATAATCAAGAGAACAGATACACCTATTTGAGATAGGGCCTATCCACGTCCCGATCCTGGTGACTATAACATTCAAAGCAATATAAACATTATAAATAAAATTCCAAGAATCAAACCCAAGTGGGTTAGTCCATAATCTGATGCTACCAAGTCTCTTAGTTCTCTTAGTTCTCAAGTCCAGGCAATAAATCATGATGCATCATTAATTATCATTTTTTCGTTCCCAAGTTAGAGCAGGCAAATTTCATGTCCATTGATTGTCCATTCCATATAATAGCCGGAGTCCCCAATCTGCAAGAGAAACATCTCTGGCTCATTAAATATACCAAACTGCTTCATCTATAACCCAAAGTGTGGACTTTTCTCCTATTCTTCATTGATTACATTAAAAACAAGTGAAATAGTGAATGTTAAAATTGCAGCGGAAAACATTAGACTCAGTATATGTGTAACAGCATGACAAAGTATCTAAATACAGATAGGACAGGTCGGTCAGTGGAGCATGTCCCTATACTGGTACCTATATCTCAAGAGACTGAACCAAACTGATTTTTAATATTCAAGGAAGCCTACTCTCCCAGAAACCATACACAGAACCACATTTCCTTCAGAAAGCAGCTTAAAACCTGGCTATTTGATAAGTAATGCACAAACCCTCCCCCAAGCGCCTTGAGACCCTCTGGGTGAGTAGTGCGCTATACAAATTCCTGAACTTGAACTTGATTTATGAAGACTCGCAAAGCCATGCAAGGTGGCCTTGCTTGGCTTCATAAATGTAATTTTCATTTGTGTTGCTCTTGCACCACGTTACGTGATGTAGGAGCAATGCAAAGGGATTCATAAATCTGCCCCTATATTTGAACATTAACTGAAAGTCATGACTAACAGCATATGTTTTTTCTATTTTGAAAGCAGAAAAGGTGGTTCCGATCGGAACCTTATTTTAAACTGTCTTTAACTTAACTGTTTTTTTAATGTATTTTTTTTATTCAACTCAAAAGGGTCATCAAAACTTGAATTTGAAAAAAAAAGTATATATATATATATATATAATATATATATATATATATATATATATATATATACATATATATATATGCAATATAATATATATCAATCAAAGATTCTTTATTTTTCGACCAGCCAGTCCGCTATGACGCGTTTCGACCCCCAATCGGGTCTTGATCACTTGACGCGTTGTCATAGGAAGGGGAGGCATTTAAAGTGCATACACAGGAAATGACATATTGCACATTTCATCATAAACAGCAACAAGTCACTTTTAGCAGCATATTGCAATAGAACTGTGCTAAATAAACGTATCTCAGTACATCAATTAAAATTGAAAGTAAAGCGAGGCACGAATATAAACGCACGCCTTTCAAAGGGAACCGTGCGTTTACAAAACGCGCTCGGAAAATCCCTTCAGTATTCCCCACGGCACCCGCTGAGACACGCGCTAAACATTACCAGCGCTGCAGAGAAGGTCGAACAGAGCGTAAACAAAGTCTAATTACACAGATATCCTAGCGTGCGTAGAAACCACACAACAGGCCAACATGCAGTGCTTGCTAAACTCACCAATACTAAGGGAGTTTCAAAACGCAGATTTACACGTGAAGGTCTGGAGCTGAGCATAAGCGAGGCACACACACAGTGAAGCACAGGCACGACAGGAATGAGGAAATCACTGGGCTCATGTTGCACGAGGGTTTCTATAGTAACAAAACTATGCATGGGGGCGTATGATGTAATCAATTAACTGTGAAGAGGAAAATAACTCTTCTATGTCAGTCTAATTAGGGCGACGCCCCATATCACCATGGGAACTGGGTTAAACATGAGTGTGTAATGTGAAAAACAAGCTAAAATGTGCATGGAAACAGGAGTTAAACGTGCATGATGTAATGCAATGACTAAGGGGTATAAATACAGTCACAGTCTGTCATGATGTTGTGAACAAGGCGGGTGCTTACCGCCGAAACGCGTCAAGCAGCCTAAATGAGAGAATAAACTTATTTGGAATCTACTATTTCCACGGAGTCAGTGCCTTACTTGCATGAGAAAGTTTGGAGTGTTCCAGATATATATATATATATATTACCTACTGGCGATAGCCAGTAGGTATATATAGTTAGGATTAATTCCCTATGGGATTTCTGAAAATTCTATGTCTAATAACTTTGGCGTTTGAGGACGGAATCGGCTGAAATTTTCAGGAAAATGGCACATTTTGTTTCTGAGCAGCCCCTGAAAAGTTGGTGGAGTTTCGTCAAGGGGGGGCTGAGAAAAAAGGGGGGTCCCAAAACGCGTTTTTTCCATTCATTTTTCCATAGGGCGGTTGGACTCACTTTTAGCTCGAACGGCTGAATGGATTTGCACGAAACTTGGCAAAATTGTAGGGACTGTTAGCCCGATGTGCCTTTGCTAGGTCTCAATATATGTGCTCCAGTAGTTTTTGAGAAATTAACGTTCAAACCAAGATATATATCTGTAACAGCGCTCTGGGCAGCGATCCGGTCCGCTTACTTTTCGCGAAACGGAACTTTGCGCGCAGAAAGCTGATTGGCTCTCCGGTGTCTGTCAACATTCTAAACAGTCCGGAGCGGCCGCCATCTTATCTCTCGGTAGGATCGAGAGAGAAGAGGTGAAAAACGAAAGGGGAATTTATTGAAAGGGTGCAAGGTATACCCCTTTTGACCCCCTAGGATTGTTGTTGGGGTTATTAAAGGGTCCCGTGGGGAAAATAAAAAAAAATGATTTTTCACGGTAGAAGCGTTTCCCGGGCCGCGAACTGGGCCGCAAACTGGTAGCGAAACGGGAATTCGCCATTTTGTGCTTCGTTTTAATTGTTTAGAGACAAAAATTATCGCCGCACATCGGCCACAATGCATGAATATCGTTGAAAAGTCAGCGATATTCATGCATTATCCAGCAAATGCTCTTAGCCATGTTAGCCACCTTCCATTGGATAACAGAAAGCTGATTGGCTCTCCGGTGTCTGTCAACATTCTAAATAGTCCGGAGCGGCCGCCATCTTATCTCTCGGTAGGATCGAGAGAGAAGAAGAGGTGAAAAACGAAGGGGGAATTTATTGAAAGGGGGCAAGGTATACCCCTCTAGACCCCCTAGGAATGTTGTTGGGGTTATTAAAGGGTCCCGTGGGGAAAATAAAAAAAAAATTATTTTTCACGGTAGAAGCGCTTCACGGGCCGCGAACTGGGCCGCAAACTGGTAGCGAAACGGGAATTCGCCATTTTGTGCTTCGTTTTAATTGTTTAGAGACAAAAATTATCGCCGCACATCGGCCACAATGCATGAATATCGCTGAAAAGTCAGCGATATTCATGCATTATCCAGCAAATGCTCTTAGCCATGTTATCCACCTTCCATTGGATAACAGAAAGCTGATTGGCTCTCCGGTGTCTGTCAACATTCTAAATAGTCCGGAGCGGCCGCCATCTTATCTCTCGGTAGGATCGAGAGAGAAGAAGAGGTGAAAAACGAAGGGGGAATTTATTGAAAGGGGGCAAGGTATACCCCTCTTGACCCCCTAGGAATGTTGTTGGGGTTATTAAAGGGTCCCGTGGGGAAAATAAAAAAAAAATTATTTTTCACGGTAGAAGCGCTTCACGGGCCGCGAACTGGGCCGCAAACTGGTAGCGAAACGGGAATTCGCCATTTTGTGCTTCGTTTTAATTGTTTAGAGACAAAAATTATCGCTGCACATCGGCCACAATGCATGAATATCACTGAAAAGTCAGCGATATTCATGCATTATCCAGCAAATGCTCTTAGCCATGTTATCCACCTTCCATTGGATAACATGGCTAAAAACCGCTCTGTGCGTGAGCTTTTTTTTTTTTTTTTTTTTTTTTGCTGCGTGACGTTTGTTAACGTTCGATTCGATGGAAATCAGGAAGTGTTGAACACCATTTTGTCACTGCGAGTAAATATTTTGTTATAAATGAATCCTTATTGATAAACATTGTCTGCGCCATCTTGCGTTTTTGTCCATTGCCACAATTTTGTCGTGCACGGCAGCCATTTTAGATGACTTGACCAGGGCCACTCTCTGCACGCCGTCGATTCTCAGCATGGCTCCCCACCCTCGCACGCATCTCCCCCACGCAATGGTCACCCCCGCTCTCTCTCTCATGCATGGGCCATATACTTCCCCCATCTGCGCTGCTCTTCTCTGAGAATCACACCCTGTGCCCGTTCGACACCTCCCTTTCACCCTATTCACTACCGCACCCTCTGACACTTCTCTTCCTCTGTGTCCGATTGTCCAGGCCGGACCTAGGCTATCACCTAGCCCTGCGGATGTAGTGTATGGCTCCAGCTGTAGAGTATCCAGACATGCCAACCCTCCCGATTCAGGTGTGAGACTACTGATTTCAGTGCTAGTCTTTCGTTTCCCGATTCCTGCAAGGAAAAACCCGGGGGCATATTTCCAACAACTAGCGGTAATTTTTGTCTCTAACTTGTTTAGAGACAATAATTATCACCGCACTTCGGCGAATTTTATCGCACATAAACCTTGCTATTAGCAAGGTTTATCGCAAATGCGATAAAAAACGGCCGCAATGCATGAATATCGCTGAAAAGTCAGCGATATTCATGCATTAGTCAGCAAATGCTCTTAGCCATGTTATCCACTTCCCATTGAACAAGCGCATGGTCTTTTAAAGATTTGTGAAGTACTCGGGGCGGCGGTGTGTTTGTGTCCTCTTTCAGGAGCGGGCGGGGGGGCACTGGCAGCAATTTGCAGGCCAGGCAGTGTTCAACACGTGCATCACCCTTTCTCTGCCTGCTATTGCGCTCCATGCTTCGGAAAAGTAAGAAAAAGAACGTGCATTTGAGTTTGAAATGTCCGATCTTGTAGCAGTACACTTGCAAAGCCCACACATGACAATAACCCGATTCAAGGCCCCATTCACCCGATTTTAAAAAAATATATAGTACTCCAAGACAGTTACATTTTAAAACTTTATTAATATTTAAATATAACGAACGCAACAAAAACTGTAAATATATTTAACCATTTTTTGAAATTAACCAGAACTATAACGATAACAACAACAACAACAATAATATAACTTTCATGCCTAAATTACGCAAACATTTAGCTAATCTGCTAAAGGGGGGAGTCGCCATTTCTTTACAATAATCAATAATGAAAAATCCACATCAATAGGGTTGCCCGTTTTCTCGATGCAGCACTATAGTGCAATATACACAGCACCTGGGGTGTCAAGAGTGAACAGGTCTTTCTTTGTTCCTTAAGAGTCTCCGAGAATGCTGATGCATTGGTGTCTGTACACTTCTTTGTCAATTCTGTCAAGATGATAACTGCTTTATAAACAGACGATATCTTTGTTTCGTCATTAGTGTTAAGTGTGTCTGAAACTACAGTGCCCTTCTGTTTTTTTTTCTTCAGGCTCTACAGAGTTTTGTGTGTTGTTCTTTTGAGCGACAATTATTCCAGAGGTTTCAGGTTCACTTGTTTTGTTCTGCAGTGAGTTAACAGCTTTAGAGAGTTCATGTTTATTTGCTATGTCCTGCTGTTCGTGAACTGCTTCAGAGACGTCAGCCTCATTTTTTATGTTTCAGTAGATCCTGGACCTGCCCGGCCGCGCCCAAAATGGCGCCGGTGTAAATGGGACTCGTAACTGCTTGTTCTGTACTGGTTGCCCAACCTTGATATCACGAGATACATATGCAGTTTTGAAGCACATGGCGGAGGCTTGTCTGCTGTAGTGGGGCGCCCCTTTATCGTTTCAGTCGCCATTCCGCCCGCTTTTGCTACACTGTGCCTCATCCGCCATTCAGCTGTTTACCGCCCGCTCTTACGGCTACAGCGTCTCGCTCACCATGTAGTTGAGTTGCTCCCACTCTTGCGGTGCAGCGGTAGGCGGCTTCCACAGGACTCTTAAAATGGCGGCCGGCTCTTCGGATTTGGGCCTGGTCCAGTAAAATGGCCCTGGGACACCTTGGAACTCGGACGCTTGTCTGCCAGGGCTTGGGTTCCATTCTCGAAAGCGTCCCCTCAGCCTTGAAGATTGTACAAAAGTCTTGGGGGCCCTCGACTCCCGCAGGCTTCCGTTGGGGAGCGGCTGCCATGATTGCTTGCGGAATGGCCACGACGGAGCTACGAGATGGTGGTGCTCTCATGGTGACGCCAGCTTCAGTCTGAAACATCCAGAAACAAGGTGGGGCTTTCATCGTTTGGGGAAAAAAAAATGTTTTAATCCAATGAAAAGTGTTATTTTTAGGGCACATGACCTAGTCTTACATAATTAGGAAAAGAAAAGTAAAATGAACCAATGAAAAGTTTTATTAACAAGTCACATGACCTGTTATGCTTACGTTACGCGCTGCGCGGCGCGCTCTGGATCGTTTCCGGGAAGCTGCGCCTTGCGCACCAGAGCACATCCGGGTGCGCTAACGCGTCGCGTCATATGACGCATTACGCGACAATGCAGGTGCAGAATATAGTCAAAATGTCTCCACCAACCAGCGGTCGGAATTCCACCGCTTTCAGCAGTCCAAAAAGTTCGGTCAAATCTTAAGAGCGGGAGCAACTCAACTACATGGTGAGCGAGACGTTGTAGTCGCAAGAGCGAGCGGTAAACAGCTGAATGGCGGAAGAGGCACAGAGTACCAAAAGCGGGCGGAATGGCAACTAAAACGGTAAAGGGGCGCCCTACGACAGCGTGTCTTCAGGTGAAACGGATTGTGGGACAAGGTCCAGAATAAAAGATTCTTCAAAAGGGAAAAAATTCCGCCGGACCCCGGGAGCCGGCCACCTATGCCGGGGGCGATCTCAGGCCTCACCAGGGCAACACGACTTGGGGAGGGGGCAGGAGCCAAGCGCCCCCTCTCAGTCCGCGCCATCTCACCGCCCCTCGGGAGCCTCCGTCAAGCGGTTTAGGGAGGCACCGTATCACATTGTTTTCCAATGCAGTCAGGTCCACAAATGGACCCCACTACTTTGAATAGTGAAGCTGCAGCAGGTGCAAATAAGGTTTAAACAGTGTTACAAGAACTGCTTAGAACTCTGAAGTATGGCACTCAATAACCAGGACTTATGCCATTTATGTAAGGCAGTGACATGGAAGCAACTCAGGGACAAAAAGCATGAACGAACATTCACGTATGAAATTCTTATTTGGAGAAGGGGTAGAATCCAAACGCCCCCTGCCAGTTCGCGCCACTACACTGTATGTGGAAAATCTGAAGCCATCATTCTACAAACTCTCAACGCTTGTTATCAGTGCATGACTTTCATGCTCGATCGATTGAGCTAGCCGGATCGGGCAATAAAAAGTATAAAATAGTTATGTAAATAGTTATTTAATAAAATGTTTTATTCTGTTTCTTTGGTGGTGTGTTGTGTATATTTATAATATTTGCATAGGGTTTGCCGTTATTTTGGGCGGTGTGGGTGGCGGAGTCGAGCTGTTTTGCAGCCCTCATGGTGTGGAGCTCAATTCATTTCACTATTTTCGTATTTCTCATGAAGGGTTATTCCTAATGTTTGTATTTTACCGAGGTTAAAAAGAGATCGAATTAGTGGTCTACTGATTTTGCTCGATTACTTTTATTTTTTTACACGATTTTTCACTATCTGCAAAGACTAAACAGAGTATTGCGACTTTGTGCTTGTTTGTAAATAGAGAATGATCCAAAGAGAACCAATTGTAAAACAGTAAATGCTTGGATAATAATCAATCAAATGGAGAGACAAGCAGGTACGACGGATTACAACAGGGGTAAAGGTCTGCGTTAACTACCGTTCACTATCTGCAAAGAGAGAGTACTACTAAGAGAAAAGAGGGGAGTGGGGGGGGGGGCAGCGTTCAAAGCACATCAGCGTGCATAAACACGAAAACGTTTTTACCTATCACGTACTTGACATTTGACAGCTTTTGATGTTTGCTATTAAAAAACCATTGAAATTCACAGAAAAAACCATAGGTTATACTCCATATATAGTTAGGAATTTGCATTTACAAAACCTTGAAAATTCAATGAAAAAACCATTGGTTTTAGGCCATATATAGTTAGGGATTTGCATTTACAAAACCTTGAAAATTCAATGAAAAAACCATTGGTTTTAGGCCATATATAGTTAGGGATTTGCATTTAGAAAACCTTATTTTACTCGCATAAAACCATTGAAATTCCATATATAGTTATAAGCGCTAACTATATATCGCGCACCCGCAATCTACTGCTGATGATGTCACATATTACATCATTCATGACATGGTTAGTGACATCACTGATGACATCACTGATGACATCTCAAATGACATCACTGATGTCATCACTGATAACATCTCATTTGACATGACTGATCACATCACTGATGATATCATTCATGTGATAATACCATGAACCTCTTCAGACTCTAATATAACCTTAGATACAATCAGTGTAAACAGACAGTCACTCATCCATGGAGTTACTCACACACCTAGTCAGTTATGCCAAAAATCAATCACACCTCCATTTTCTCAACTATACAGTTATACACACCTTACTTATTCAAACATATACTAACACATATTTACTTTACTCTCTTATACAATCTCTGATACATGTTCACAATGATCCATACAGCCACTCACACATTCACTAGCTCTTATGCACAGTTATTTATAGATGTCAACTCTCACATGTACTGTGTTTTACATATGTACTTAATATGACATGTAGCACTGAGATATCCATTCACTCACTAATACACTCATGCACAGTCAACCGCCCATACAGCTGTTTCCACATGCAGTTTTGAATCTATACATATAGTGAATCAACTACTCACACATCTATGTACAGAGTCACACACCTCCCAGCCACCCATACACACACACTTAGTTTCCCATACAAATACTTGGACAACCAATCAATAACCCATACAGTTACTCATATAGCTACTGATCAACATATGCAGCAGTTTGTAGAACAACAGATATAATGATGCACAAATTAAAACAGTTTAGTCACTAACCCATGCACTCAGTGAGACACATTTAATCACTCACTCATACAGTCAGTCTTGCACCTACTAAATCCTTCATCCAGACACTTATATATCCACTCATTCTTCAATATGTAAGACATGTTTTAACTTTACAGAAACATACAGTCACTGGATGTTGTCATCAGTGATGTCATCAGTGATGTCACTAACCATGTCATGAATGATGTAATATGTGACATCATCAGCAGTGGATTGCGGGTGCGCGATATATAGTTAGCGCTTATAACTATATATGGAATTTCAATGGTTTTATGCGAGTAAAATAAGGTTTTCTAAATGCAAATCCCTAACTATATATGGCCTAAAACCAATGGTTTTTTCATTGAATTTTCAAGGTTTTGTAAATGCAAATCCCTAACTATATATGGCCTAAAACCAATGGTTTTTTCATTGAATATATATATATTCTCGCTCCCAGGTTGTCCACCTTTGAGTAGCACGCGAGCAGCAGCTTTATTTATGTGTAGGTGATGTCTATGGCATCGAGGACGGGCCCACTTGCGGAGTCCATACAGGACTTGATTGTGTGTTTTCCGCACTACACTTCCCAGAAGTCTCATTGGAGCCTCCCATCGGCGGGTGAGTTATATGAAATTGGAGAAGTGTAGCGGGTGCGCACACCACTTCCGTTAAAGCCCCTGAAGAGAAGCAGATGGAGCTTCGAAACGCGTCGGGCAGATCCATTACGGAGCGGGGTCTACAAGCGGATCCCCGTCCTCACCTACACATAAATAAAGCTGCTGCTCGCGTGCTACTCAAAGGTGGACAACCTGGGAGCGAGAATCTATATGCGGCAGTCCAGCCGCTGAGTATGCACCACCCGTTAATTTGGGGGTCACGGCAGTGAAGTAGCAGCCGTACATGGGATCGAGGACGGGCCCACTTGTGGAGTCCATACAGGACTTGATTGTGTGTTTTCCGCACTACACTTCCCAGAAGTCTCATTGGAGCCTCCCATCGGTGGGTGAGTTATATGAAATTGGAGAAGTGTAGCGGGTGCGCACACCGCTTCGGTTAAAGCCCCTGAAGAGAAGCAGATGGAGCTTCGAAACGCGTCGGGCAGATTCATTACGGAGCGGCGTCTACAAGCGGATCCCCGTCCTCACCTACACATAAATAAAGCTGCTGCTCGCGTGCTACTCAAAGGTGGACAACCTGGGAGCGAGAATCTATATGCGGCAGTCCAGCCGCAGAGTATGCACCTCCCCGTTAACGTGGGGGTCACAGCAGTGAAGTAGCAGCCGTACATGGGATCGAGGACGGGCCCACTTGTGGAGTCCATACAGGACTTGATTGTGTGTTTTCCGCACTACACTTCCCAGAAGTCTCATTGGAGCCTCCCATCGGCGGGTGAGTTATATGAAATTGGAGAAGTGTAGCGGGTGCGCACACCGCTTCCGTTAAAGCCCCTGAAGAGAAGCAGATGGAGCTTCGAAACGCGTCGGGCAGATCCATTACGGAGCGGCGTCTACAAGCGGATCCCCGTCCTCACCTACACATAAATAAAGCTGCTGCTCGCGTGCTACTCAAAGGTGGACAACCTGGGAGCGAGAATATATATATATATATCCAACCGAACTAGGAACTCATTCGAGAAAGGCCACTAGGAAGTTGAGTAGACACTGCATTTATTGGCAGCATGCTCATGGCTGACAAAAGCAGGAAACCGCTTCAAACATGATCAAATCGCCAGACGTGTTTCGGGAATCTCAAATCCCTTCTTCTGTGGTGTGTTATGTGCAAAAATGAAATTGCTGATGCAGTCTCTGTTCTGCAATGGGCCCTTTTTGCGACCGAGCACAGTCGCCTTAAATCCAACCGAACCAGGGGCCTCATTTATGACTTTTTGCCGTAGGGAAGCGCAGCAGGCCTTCCTGCTGCGCTTCCCTACGGCAAAAGAAAAGGGCAGAAATGCGCCGTATCTATAAGATACGGCGCATTCCTGTCCTTTTTCCCTGCGCCGGCGCACAATGGGCTGCCTGCGCCAGCGCAGGCACCCTTGCACAATGGTGCAAGGGTGCCTACGTTGCGGGGAAGATTATTTTTGTACAGGAAGGGAAACCTCTCTGTACAAAAATAATCACACGAGGCTTTTCCTTTTTATATGTGTGCTGCAGAATGCAGCACACATAGAAAAAGGAAACACGAGGAGAAATAAATACATTTCTTCCTGTTGCGCCTCCCTTACGCCTCCCCTGGGGAGGCGTAAGCTTTTGGCACTGCTTCAGAGTTACGATTTCTCGTAAATCTGGGGCAGTGTCAAAAGGCCATGGATGTTGCTGGGAACACCCCCAGCAACACCCATTGCACACCCCTTTAACGCAGAACACTGCGTTAAAGGGACTGATATTTATCAGGCAGCAGTACGCCACAAAAACTGGCGTACTGCTGCCTGATAAATACCACGCAGGCTTCTGCGCCACGGAACTTCATGACAAGTGAAGTTCCGATGGCGCAAGGGGCCTCATAAATGAGGCCCCAGGAACGCATTCGAGAAAGGCCACTAAGAAGTTGAGTATGTGAAATTTAAAAACAAACCAGCTATTTGTTTGGCCAGAGAGGAGACACTACACAAAAAAGTCCACACCTTTTAGAAACAATCTCATATGATTTTGCTTATCATCATTACTGGATTGGTGTTTAACAAAGACAGTTTGCACTAAAAACCACCAAAGCCACGATGTTCACACACCAAACTGAAGACCAGCAAATGACAAGTACTTTATCCACCATGCCTGTGAAAGGTACTTATTTGCAAGATGTTACGGTCAATATGCTCCCAAGCACTTTCGAATCACCTCAAGAAGCAAGGCCAGCGGAGGAATCATTGGTGTGGCAGTTGTTTCACTTTCCATTTGGCAAAAAAACAGTGTACAGGAGGTGACATGCACTTTGTACTAAAAGGTACTTCACATAGAGAAGAGTGGGCAGTATTCAATGGGAACCACTGGCATGTAGAAACACCTGACATCTATTAACCCAAATAGCATATCGCATGCAGAGGTAAAGAAAGAAGCTCTATAAAGACAACCAATTGTGCCAGAAAAAGTGCTGTAACAAGAAGAAGAAGAAAATGTTGACAACATGCAGCATTTGGAATATACTGCAGGCACTATCATAAAGTTGTGGCCTATGATGAAGTAAGTGAAGATTATATTTAAGGGCTTTGGAACAGCATGAAAAAACAGAGCACAAAGATGTATGTAAAAAAATAAAAGAAGCAATAAAAATAGAAAAAAGTAAAAAAGAACATGAAAAACGACATAAACATTAGTTAAAAACTCTATAAAAATGTATTTGTTAAAACCAAACACAATGTAAAATAATATAACAAAAAGCACTAGCAGAAAACTGCAAACAAAATTAAAAACAAAAAAATCGGTAAAAACACAAAATAACATACATAACAATCTACCCCGAGTTGGCCTGTAGCCCAGGTGTTGCAATTGGGTTCCACCCATACTCCTGCAGTTTTTTGTTTTTGGATCACTCAGTTTTAGGCTTTTTACTGTGGGTGAGTTCACTTCACATGTCTCACCCACAGTAATATTATAGCAAATGGACTGTGTGCATTTACTGCCAGTGTCCACCTTCTAAGATAAGGGCACTGTGTCACAGAAAGGTAAGTGGCACTTGACTGGTTACACATGAATACATGTGCACAAGCTTGTGCGCATTTGTGAGTGCTGCACATTTGAGACTACTCTTGTGCAGAGCCCAGTAACTGTGCACAGGTACTCTGGTACAGAGGGGAAACTGCAGGATTGGATATTGACATGAGGCAGGCCTTATAATGTTAGTGTTCACTAAAAGGGGAAATCAGTGTCTTTACTGCTTTGTCTGTAGTGACACTTTATTATTCATGTGGAGTGAAAAGTGCCTTAGAGTCAATTTTTTGCTTCCCTTGACCTTCAACACCCAGTGAACTATCGAAATGGGGTGTAACCTGTGCGAGAAAATCAAAATCTGCTACTTTCAAAAAGATATCTGAACAAATTATGAGTCATCCAGAATTGTCATATTTCTCTGGCTCAACTCAGGATAAGCCAAGAGGTCTTTTGTCATCCTGCTGTGTCAAGTTAATTGTATTTCTCCCAAGCAGCAGGAACAATGTACTCCCCACACTTGGAGATAAATTAAGAGTTCTTCACCTAGCTCCTGAGGGGGAATGCAGTGGGGCTGAAAAAACTGCATCAGTCAATCAGCTGTCACACTGTATCAGGGATGGGTATGTTCAAGCTCACTAAACAAAGGAGTGAGCCCAGATCTCTGGAGCCAACACAGAAGGGACCGCCCCTTGAAGATTTAGTGAGGAAGACCCCGTCAGTGATGTCAGCAAGGGGTGGAGGTGAAGCCTCCAGATGAGAAGTGACTACTGACTAGTAGATGATGCCATTATGAACTGTCCGAGCCTGCTGTGCAGGAATGTTGGGACAGGGTGGAGAGGTGAATTGGCACACTAGGGCTGGACACAGGTGCCTGGCTTCTGGAACCTCTCACTCCCTTTTAAAAACTATTGCACAAGGTGGAGACTCTCGCTTACTTGGTGATTTCTCTGAGCTTTGCTGCTGGACTCTGGGGCTTCCATGGACAACTGGAAACAAGAACTCCATGATACCTACAAAGGACTAGGTACTCTGCACAGCTGACTCCAGAACTAGTGGGTCTTTCCAAGGGCCAGTGAGTCTGGCCCCTTACCACCTCATGAGAACACGTTGGGGGAAACCCTAGACGTTGGTGCCCAGAGACAGAGACCAGAATGAACACTGACACCCTGAGCCAGGAGAACCAGCTCGCTATTGATTATTCCAATTTGAGGTGACAAGGTCTTCTGCAACAGGCTCTGGTGGCTCGGGCTCACTCCCAGGAGCAAAATGAGGCCAGGATCATGACAATCAGCTCATTGGGCCCGAGTTATGGCATTTTAAAGAATGGTGACCTTTTACATTTTTGTTTGCTGCCAAGCGCATGGTGCTCTAGCGCCATTCCTCAAATCACCCCCACAGTCAGCCAGGGCCTGGGGGTCAGTACAGGGTTTAATAATACATTTTTTGCAGAGAGGGTATGGGCATGCGGCTCCCTGCCAGAACTCAATCTCTACTGGCCCGGAAAACTACGTTCCTGGGGTTGTTTAAGCAAAAAGAGGGGGCCAAGGGCCACCTAGGAGGATGGGTTAGCACCATCATACTCCCTCCCAATGGAAGTGGCCTTGGCCTTACTCCCCATGCACATGTTTGGGGGGAAGCAGTGCAGACACCATGCAAGACTGCGCCCTGCTGGCAGGAGTTGGCAGCTCCCCCTGCTGTACTTGGAGGTGCTGATCATGTGAGAGCTGGTGGGGCAGTGAAGGGCGGGCTCCCTTGACTGCCCCCAATAAAAGGAGCCATGGGGGTGCCGGGTGGGACTGGGCACATGCACAAAAAACTAAAACAAAAGCGGAGCCCAGTGGAGTGAGGCAATGTGGCAAAAACAAAACAAGGGCTCTCTCCTGTGCAGTGGGAGAAGCGCTCATTACGTTTTTACCAGGGCCCCATAATGCCCTGCAAGGCTTTCTCATTTGTCTAATTTTCTTTACTCCTGGTGGCCTCTGGATGACAGGGCCACTACTAACAACACAATGAAAGTGTGAAGGACAACAGGAGCACTGCAGCTCCCTGCTTAAGAATTTTTAATAAGGATTTACCCTCTGTCTGCAGTGGTCAGGAATCTTGGTCCCGGCCAGGATTTCCTAATGTTTTAACCCCTACGCTGCGGCGGCAATTCTGCCGCAGCACTAGGGGGCAGGTGGGGCAGAGCGGCGCTCGCATGCTCGTGACGGAGCCGCTCCGTCATGAGCCGCGGTTGAGCTGTGCTCATGACGGAGCGGTTCCGTCATGGCCCCGCCCGCTCAATGGAATGTCCAGTGCAGGCGCGGAATTCGCGCCGCGCAGGCACGCCGAGCGGGCCATGACGGAACCACTCCGTCATGAGCACAGCTCAACCGAGGCTCATGACGGAGCGGCTCCGTCATGAGCATGGAAAAGTTTACAGCACTCCCAAGGTGTGTTGCACCACTAGAGGCTCACTATATGGTTGCAATTATTGTGGCCTTAATGTGTTTAAAAAAAGTACATGCAGTACTTCTCCCTATAGGGGCGAACTTTATGCATATGATGTAGTCAAAATCTCAGGCCTTCTTGAGGCTGCTTTTATGATTACATTTTCATGGTTGTTACATTTGTGAAAAGCACACAGACACATATTTTGCTTGTTTTAAATGCTTTATTTAGATAATAATGTTTGACAATGACTTTTGATCACAGTGAATATGCTTTATAAATAGTAATAAGTGCATTTACACCTCATGATTACTATTGATGATTGCATTTAGACACAAAATTATCTCTTTAACCTGCAATGTGTTGATCCTAATCCTTTGACTAAGCCAGTAGACTTAACTAATGTTTGTGTGACCCCTAAAGGGGGTCGAGGTGATTATGCAATGTCATCTGTGGTATATTCCATTTGCCACTGTACATATTTGTAAATTAGTGCACAGTATTCAGTAGTGCGTGTGTGTATAATGCATGCACTTTTCTAAAGAAAAAGCACTGACTGGACAATCATTTATTGAGTGTAATCATTGCGTGCCAGTGAATGGGTATTATTAGCCCAAACCACCTACCCCGAGTAAACCTTGATCTGCTCTGCTTCACTGCCCTGAGAGAGTTAAATGCTACAATGAGATGCTCGGTTCCCAGGATGAGGAATTGTGGACCTATTACTTGCATACCACACAACCAATAACTAAGGGGCATATTATCAAGAAAGGGCGTTACGTTATCGCCGCTTTTATCGGCAGGAAACTGCCTATAAAGCGGCGATAATGGGCTTGATAATATGCTCTATGGAATTCCAATCGAAACCCATGTTACATGTCTTTACATCTAACAAGGGCTTCGATTGGAATTCATAGAGCATATTATCAAGCCCATTATCGCCACTTTATCGGCAGTTTCCTGCCGATAAAAGCGGCGATAATGTAACGCCCTTTCTTGATAATATGCCCCTAAGTTTCCTACACAGGGCCTGCATCCAACCGCACAGCCTTAAGGCCAATGCTCGGCAGGGAGGTGGCCGCTTGGGGGGGTAACTTACGGGTGTAATTTCTGTACCTTAAAGGGAACCACCATCACAGCGATTCCCTTCAAGGCACAAAATGTTTGGTGGACTTCAGGCATGGATTTTGACCACTGTTCATCAGATTTGTACCTTTTTTTTGTTTTTCAAAAAGAAACTTCCAAACCTGGAGTTTTTTTCTGGAAAACAAAAAACAAATGACCTCCACAATCTGGATATTTACACTCAGACGGTGGGGGTCATTATTGCTTTTTTTCTGTTCCTCACCACCATGCTTTTACTGTCAGTGATGAACAGAAACAAAACACATCACACGATCTGCTGTAAATAGCACCAGGCATAGTGATAGTGTTTCTCTGATGGCCTCTACTCCCTCCGCTATCATAGAAAGCTTTCCCTTGTCGGAGCTGATGGGGGCTCCACTAGCAGATAATCACTGTGTGCCCATCTCTAAAGGAGGCAGCAAGACTGAGAGCTTGCTGGACAGGGTACTCTATTGTATTTACATTTGAGATTATGTCCGCTAAACTCTTTAATAAGCCAATTTTAGGACGTGAGGACCTTGATTCTAGTCCGACTCTGGTGCTTGACTACATCATTTGGATGCTGGATATATCAGTTAATCTTCCAGTACTTAATAGTTGTAAAAATATTAAGGGGCAGATTTACAAGCTCCTTGCGCCTCTTTTGCACCGCCGTTGCGTCACCTTTGTGACGCAGCGGCGGCGCAAAAGATGCACCATGGTGCGGGGTATTAACAATGTGATGCATCTGGGAGATGCGTCACGTTGTAAAGCCCTGTGCCATAAGGAGGGGTTCCTGCACAGGTGAGGGCGTTCCTGCGCAGGAACGCCTTCTAAAAGTGGCTGAGTGAAATCTACAAGATTTCACTCAGTCACTTTTAGGCCAATGATGCGTCAAATTCCTGCGCCTGCTTGAAGCAGGCGTAAGGCTTGAGGCAGCATTGAAAGAATAGGCCCCCCCAGAGCATCGCTGGAGCTGCGTTGCGCTTGCGACGCAACTCCAGCAATGCGCCGCTTTTACGGCACAGATGCGTGACGCATCTGTGCCGTTTTGGCCCCATGGTGCGCCACATTGTAAATGCGGCACATCATGGGTGGCGGAGCTGCGGCGCACAATTACTGGCACATCCCAGCTAATTTGCAGGGATGCACCAGTAATTGTAAATTTGCCCCTAAATGTGATTAAACTGTACATTTATGTAATTGCTCAGTTTATAAATGTGTAAGTCTCCATTACTGTCCAGCATACATTATATCCCAAGCAACATTTGTGCTGAGAAATAACAATGCATACATTGTTTTCTCAGCATTATGGATACTTACTCATGCAAAACCATACATTTAGCCTCTATATTACTGCAACCTCATAATACACGCTAGATCTCGAAGCAGCTCTATTAGTAAGCATGATTTATGACTGCTGCTAAGAGCTCTGTATGCAGCAATCACTAAATAATATTCAAGTCCTGATTGTGCACCAAATGCAATTCATTTCATGCTGGTGTGAAATTAGCTTCCAAATAATCTCAAGAAGCAATACAGGCAGACTGTTGAGGTGACTCCCTTATTTATAACACGTGTTTCAAAATGCAATGTTCAGCTTAACAGCTGCACAATAAATGAGGTGATTAGGTTTTATATATTTCTGTATATAATCTGCAGTATTTACTCGAATACATCTGTCACCTTGTATACTGCTGCAGTAGGGTAGAAGTGAATCAATTGTTAGGAGTAATCACAATTCCAAAAGGCAAGCCTTCTTTTTCAAGGTTGGCTTCTCTGTGTAAGCTGCAGTGCACACCATCCAGCTAGAGCAATCCCACTGTGAGGAGGGACACATGTATGGGTTTTGACAGGGGAACAATTTCTCCAGTGGTAGAAGGCATGAAAGACATTTTCCATCAATGAATCTGTCAAGGGCCTTCACTTTTTCTTTGTCATTAGGGCAGCGATTCCTGTTTGACAGTGCATGGAATGCTAGAAGAGTGGCAGCTTGCCGCCCATGCTCTGTAAGATCCTGTGCAAAGCTGGTAATATTCATGTAAGCCATCTTTCAAACGCTGGATTAGTTGTGCTCGGCGGTCTTTGGCAGCATAATATTGTGCACTGTGTCACATACTGACAATGATGTGGCACATTTAGAAATAGATTTTTGGACCAAGGCAAATGCTGAGTGCAACGATATAATCCCTCACAATTTGTATGCAAAAATATGGCTGCCTCAAGAGGTATGTGTGTTATGGGTATGTTTCACATTGTGTGTTTGTTTATGCGTCTCAATGTCTTTGTATGTGTCAATGTGAATGTGGCAGCGTGTGTATGGGGGTGGATCTGTGTCACGATGCACTGCCAGTACGTATTTACTTTCTATAGAGAACTGAGCAGGGTCACACAATTCCAGGTCAATTCATGACAGTGATTTCCTATCTTTGTCCTCACTTCTACATTGTGCTGAGGTCACTATCCACTCGTCCAGCTGAAGCCCTAGACATGGGTATGTCTTGCTGAGGACATCTGACATGGGCATTGTTGGACCTGGCCCTCTATGCAGGGTCACCTTCAACCTTTTGCCTCACCCCTCCTGTTTTTTCTGAATTTGTTTTTGTTAGTTTAGGACTCTACAATTTACCAGTTGCGGCCTGCATGACGCAGAGGAGGGGGGGCATGGGGGCACACGTGGGAGAGGTTTATTTTAAAATAAAAAAAAGTTAACTTACATTTGCTGGCCTGGTCCTGCATTGTCTCTGCTTCTCTGCTCCTCACAGGAAATAGGCTCTCACTCCCCTCCCCTAATCCAATTACAACACTGCGATTGCAGCGTTGTGATTGGTTGGGACGCCGACCACACAGGCCACTTTCTCCATGTAGACAGCATGCAGCCTACATGGAGAAAAGGCAGAGTGTGTATGACTGGTTCGGTCGGCCAACCAAACAGTCAGCGCCCTCAGATTGGGCAAGACACTCCTCCCTTGCCCTAGAGCATGACCGCCCACCTGCCCACCCAACCCAAACCCAACCCAAACCAAACCCTCCTGCTTTCTCGCAGTACAAGAAGCAGGAACATAAAATAGTGTTTATAATACCATTTTATGCTTCTGCTTCTTGCACAGTGAGAAAGCAGTGGGGTGACGCTCCTCCGCCCACATGGAGGAGCCGCCATGCAATTTACCACTGCTAACCAGTGCTAAAGTGCTCGTGCTCACACCCTAAAACTTGGAAAAATTGGCTTACTCCTGATTGGTATATTAAATGTGCTTATAAGTTCCTAGAAATGTAATACACAATATACTCAGATGCTATACATTTAGCGCTACTGGTGGACCTGCAGTACTTATTGTTTGACCCACGTAAGTAGCCCTTAAAACATGTTCCAGGTCCACCATTGCAGCCTGCAAACAGTTTTAAACTGGCAATTCGACTTGGGGAAAAAAAACTTTGCCAAGTCTTCAACACTCCTTTTATGGCATTTAAGACACCCCATAGGTGGGTCCTTGGTAGCCCATAGGGCACGGTGCATTTTCATTAAAAGGTTGGGCATGTACATTAAAGTTTTACATGTCAAGGTAGTGAAAACATCCTAAATTAGCTTTTCACTATTGTGAGGCCTACCTCTCCCATAGGATAACATTGGGTTGCCGTATAACAAGTAATAAGTGCTAACATTTGATTGGGAACAGGTAAAAATGTCATGTTTGGTGTCTGAGAAATTGTAATTAATAATCCTCCCTAAAGGGAACGTTGGATTTTGAGTTACAATTTTGAAAATGCCACTTTTAGAAAGTTAAAGACACACAATTGATGGACGGAATGTAGAACAAATGAAAACATTCACCCCCAGTCAAGAGATCTGGGTTAAATCCATCATTCTTTTGCTCACCATGCCACCCCAGTTTAGACCTGGCCATATGCAAATCAGTCTTGACCCTGTGCCTCATGGTACCAGTCCTGCCCGAAATGCCAAGCCAGATTTCTGTACTGGGGGAAATGTATGATATTGTTCGGCATTCTGTCCATCAATAGTTCTTTTTGCAACTTTTAGAAAGTTGGCATTTTCTTGCACTAACTATTTGGGGCCTACAGCCAGTCACTGGGTCTAGTGGGCAATTGGACACTATTTATTCCTCCCTGGCAGTCACACAGGGATTAGGTTTGCCTGGGTGTGCCTTCACTGAGAGGATGGAGGGATGGATTTGGACACAACCTCACCTGCAACTGAATGGACTTTGCCCTGCCTCCACACACAGAACTTGTCACCCCTGCATTGTTCATGCAGACAATCTGGAGCAAGGGCAGAGGAGCAGGAAACGTCAAAGGGAATTCTCTAGAAACTTCTCCTAATTCCAAAATTTGGTATGAAAAGAGAACCCTCGACTCACGCTTCAATTTACTTTATGGCCGAACATAACTACTCTTAGAGGACTGCCAGTTGATATGTCCTGCTGTATACTTCAGAAAACTGCTTTGCTACACCTGGAATGACTGCTTTACTACCTGCATCCTATCTTGAATCCTCAGAGGCCTGAACTGCTCCTTGAGCCTTATTGAACTTTTTGAATCCAGGACCACCAGAGGGACTCCAAGGGCTAGTTGGTGGGCCTCCTGAGCAGAGCCTTAGAAAAGAAAAGTGTCCAAATATCTTGAATCTGCATCTGGATCCAGCCCAAGTGGTGCCGCTCCCGTCCTGTGCCCTTGGTGGTAGTTTTAAGGTACCTAGATAGTAAAAATCCAAAACTTGGGACTTAGAAATAATTTGGGCTATCACCTGCTCTGAAACCTAGAGAAGACTGAGGCCAACTTGCTCTTCTATCCGCCCATGGTGCATCAACAGTCTGGCTGATTCACGGCAGCTCCTGCTACATTCTTCGCCCCAGCAGCCAATTCTGTACAGCAGTCCTTCCCCAAATTGGTATCTGGCCTCATGGAACTCTCATCTGCTACAGTCTCCAACCTCGTTTTCCTTGAGATTTTTGACTTCCAAAAAAAGAGACTATTGCCCACATGCATCAAACTCCCGTTTTGCGTTTCCAAATTTGCGATTTTTACCGAATCGCAAATATGGATTCACAAAACAAGATGCATCATAGAAAGTGCTAAATATTTCCGAATCGGTAAAAATCGCAATTTTTACCGAATCGCAAATATTTTGCGAATTCAAAATTGCGAATTTGCTATTCCCATTGATTCCTATGGGCCAAAAGGCCCATAGGAATCAATAGAAATTGCGAATTCGCAATTTTGAATTCGCAAATGTTGATGCATTCCATGGGTGCAGGGGGGGGGTCCAAAGGACCCCCCCCCCTGCACCCCTGAAATGTATTTTTAAATGGATGTTTCACACACACATGTCCTAAGGACATGTGTCTCTGTAACATGACATTGTTTAAAATGTAAATTAGAACATTTTAAACATTTTTCGCAATTTACCACGAGGTTCAACCTCGTGGTAATTTGCACTTCCAAACTTTGTTTTCGCAATTTGATTTCAGAATGATGCATTGCATTTAAGGAATCGCAAATTTGCGATTCCTTAAATGCAATCGCATTCTGGAAAGTCGCAAAATTAGCGATTTTCATTACAAAATAATGATGCATCTGAAAAAGCATTTTTGGAGTCGCAAACGGCCGATTTTAAGGAATCGCACCGTTTGCGACTCCAAAAATGCTTGATGCATGTGGGCATTAGTCTGAGCGTAGAAATCATCACCATGACTTCATCCAGCGTCTCCACGATGATGACGCCTCCTAACCAGATACCTCCTGCACTCTTGCCCCGCTGAACTTCTACCTCTCAGAGTCTTTTTCTTCAAATTTCTTCTAAGTCCGAAGGTTAGTGCTGATTGGGCCCAATCCACTTTTTTGTTTTCAACTTGCAATACATCAAGGTCGGCCATATTTTTCAAATTTGATCTGGCATTGCATGAGTAGATGTCTGCAGTCGGCGTTTTGATTTTTAGGTCTCGTTTTTACCTTAAACTTAAAAAATTAATAACTCTGATTCTATTGATTGAATTTTTGTCATTTTGGTGTCAAATAATTTATCAAAATGTACTCTATTTTTCAAAATGTGTGTGAGACTTTCTTGTGCTGTGTTTTCCTTTATTACTGTGTGTTTGCTGCATGAATACTTTACACATTGTCTCTAAATTAAGCCTGACTGCTTTGTGCCAGGCTACCAGAGGGTTAAGGAAAGTTTTATTCAGTGACTTTTGGGGTGCACCCTGACAGGGATTATGCCCATTGTTTGAGCAGGATTAACAATCCACTCCACCTACAATGCATTTGCTTACTTGCTTGCAAGTCAGGATGGGGTGAGCCCACAAGCTTCAGTAACTACAGGTCTGATCTCTCGTTTGCACAGAATCCAGAACTCTAATTAAAGGTTGCCTGAAGTCTATGTCAGACACCGATTCAAAGTGTGATTATGACATTTAAGTTTGCTCCTGGAATCATTGTGACTAACACTTGTTCTTTGATTTCTCCAGCAGAGATGTTTTTATAACTTTTGAAATAACTTTTGAGTTCTAAAATTTGTATATTTGTGGGGACAAACAATGTTTATACTAATTTGATCCCTGGATGTTGGATATTCTCCTACAAACTTTTTTTGTTCAGCTCTTTAGAACCATTTCGACTAACTTATTGCAGTTTTTCAATAAAGTTGATTAACTAATAATTAACTGAGAATTTCAACAGTTTTGTACCTTAGTTTTGGCTCCTCGTCTTGGCCTTGGTGGTTTGGAACCTGGGTAAACTACTTTCAAGGGTGAGTGTATATAGCTGAGTGATTTTACCTGCTGATTATACAACTGCCTATAATTTTGTCCTTATCTCTTCTCCAGGGTGTTTCCTTCTCATCTATAGGCCAATACTCTTCACTACGCCTACTATCTCTTCTCTCTTTGGTGAATGCTGGCTCTTTTCAAACGCGAAGCTAGTCTCTAAGCATGGTATTTTTGAAAGTGATGTCACATGCACGGTCATCAGTCTCCAAGTGCATCTGACCTTAAATGTAATTACCAATGATATGACAGGAAGATGGGTGGTAGGAAAGAAGTAGAGCAGAAAGATATACTTTTTTTTTTCAGTTTAATAAGGTTTTTATTTTGGTAAGAAAAATAGTACAGCATAATAGAACAGCATGACATAGAACAGAACCAATATGAGATAATCATGAAAGATAAGTGGAGATGAAAAAAGGTTCAGATAAAATATGAAATGGAAGAAAATAGTAGAGAAAAAGAAAGATAAGAAAAGAAAAGAGAAAGCGAGGAAGAGAGAGAAAAAGGAAGGGAAGGTTAGGGAGGGGGATAAGAGGATAAGAAGGTAGAGAAAGGTAGCCAGGTAAGATCAGATTTAATTTTTAAGGCGACAGAAGAAGAAGAAGCATTTGCAATTCTGTGCTCATCACATACAAAATTCCACCAAGTATGCACAGACAATTTAGAGTTATCCTTCCATTAAGACAAAATTACTTTGAAAGCAGTTGCAATGAGAAGATCAAATAATTTAGCGTTATACGAATGTAAGTCCAAAACATCAGATAGGGAACCTAAAAAAATATGCAACAATGAAAATGGTTCAGAGAACTGAAAAATACGCATGCAATATTTCCAAACTGAGTTCCAAAAAATAAGAACTGAGGGGCAATCAAACAAGAGGTGTTTAAGTGTGCCTGGGAGAGAAGAACAGGACCAAGAAAGGGGGAGGAGGAGGGGGAGAATTTTGTTATGCTTACGGGGGTAATAAGAGCTCTATGGTAAAGAAAAAAAAGTGACTGAGTAATACGGGCTGAAATCGAAGTCTTAAACAGTTTAGACCATAAGCGATCCCAAACATCAACAGATAACGAGAAAGATAAATCAGTTTCCCAAACAGTTTCAGTAACGGTTTTAGGCCTAAGGCCAACATTATCTAATAACAGTTTATAAATTAGAGCAGCTTTTGGGATTTGTTGAGTAAACATAGGATATAAAGGAGTGGAAGGAGTAAGGGAAGGAAGGAGAGTAAAAGTAGGAAAGGTAGACAAGTGAGATAGAATGGCAGAGGTAATAATTTCAAATTCTTTGCGAAAATGTGCAGGTAAATCAAACATAGTTTGCATTACATCAAATGGAATAATGGATGAATCAGAAAAAAATTGGTACACAAACATTATATCCTTTTCTTTCCAGTACTTGAAATAGAAAGATTTACCCTTGTACTTAAGATATTTGTTATACCATACACTAGAAGAAAGAAAAGTTTGTAGGGGGGACGAGTCTTTCGAGAATACATTGTGCAGTAGAGTATGTGAGTATTTCAGTACAGGGTGTGTAGTCAAGAATGAACAATTTGACATGAAAAGGGATTGTTGGAAAGTGAAATCTTTTAACAAGGACCTTTCGAGAGCAATCCATCTGGGTAGAGGGGTATCATTGAAATCGAACGCCAATGAGAAGGCTTGTTTTATTAAAAAGGCAGAATGGTACGATTGGAAATCAGGAAAGCGAACCCCACCTTCAGATTTTGGGCGTATAAGTTTATGTAAAGCAATACGAGGTCTTTTATTATTCCACAGAAATTTGGAGCAGATGGAGTTCAGCCGATTGAAATACAATTTAGGGATTTTCACAGGGAGCATGGATACAGTGTATAAAATATGTGGGGAAATCATCATTTTGATGGTGTCTAAACGACCCCACCATGAAAGGAAAAGAGGAGACCATAATTGAAGGAGCGATTACATTTTTTGAGTAAGGGAGGTAAAGGTCAGTTTGAGTGTGTCACGCAAGGGAGAGGAGAACCAAATACCCAGGTATTTGATCTTGGAGGGACACCATGCAAAATCAGTTGATGCAAACATATATTGGTAACAAGATGAGTTGAGGGGTAGGACCTCCGTTTTAGAGAGATTAAGTTTATAACCAGAAACAGAGGAGTATAAACGGACTTCTTCTAAAAATGGAGGAAGGGAAGAGACAGGGTTAGCCATGTAGACCAGGACATCATCGGCATATGCTGAAATTTTTGTCTCAATCGATGACTGTTTGAACCCCTGAATTAGGGGGTTAGAGTGGATTTTAATGAGGAAGGGTTCAAGACAAAGAATAAAGAGTAATGGGGAAAGAGGACAGCCTTGTCTTGTCCCTCTGGATAAGGGGAAAAATTTTGAGAATTGATTATTAACAAAAACACTAGCACGGGGAGCAGAATAAAGTAGTTTAACTAAGGAAATGAAGTGGGGACCAAACCCAAACCATTGTAATGCTTTAAACATGAATTTCCAATTAATTCGGTCAAACGCTTTTTCAGCGTCTAAGGATAGGGCAGCTAGAGGGGCTTTGAATTGTTTACTGTGGGAAATAATATTGGTAAAAACACGGGCGTTGTCAGCTGCAAGTCTACCTTTCACAAAGCCAACTTGATCGGTCGTGATTAGTAGAGGAATAAGGGATTCGATGCGGGCCGCTAAAATTTTGGCAAAAATTTTACAATCGTAATTAATAAGGGAGATGGGACGATAGTTTTTACACAGGGAGTGGTCTTTGTCAGGTTTGGGGATTATGATTATTAGGGCGTCCAAAAATGAGCCAGACGCTTTAGCATTAGCAATAAAGGAGTTAAAAAGTTGTAAAAGGTGGGGGACAAAAATAGAATGCATGTTGGCGTAAAATTCAATGGGGAGACCATCTGGACCAGGGGCTTTCGCTTTCTTGAGGGAGGTAATTGCCTTGAGAATTTCCTGAGGGGTAATTTCAGACTCTAGTTGATGGAATTCAGTAGGGAGAGATGGGGGAGGAGGAAGGTTTTTGAAGAAACGGGAGAGGTCATCATCATCAGGGTGCGTATCATCAGTATACAGGAGTTTATAGTAGTTATGAAATACTTGTGCAATATCCTCATCAGAGGAAACCGTTGTATTGGTTACTTCATTGAGGATAGAGCCAATTGATTTTCGCTCAGATTTAATTTTGAGATAGTTTGCAAGCATTTTCCCCGCTTTATTCTGACCCCCATGAAATTTAGATTTAACCTTCAAGAGGGTGTTGCAAGCTTCAACTGTGGCAATTTGATTGAGTTCAGATTTGGCTTTAATAAGTTGGAGGAGAGCGTCAGGATTCTTGGACGAAAAGTAAGAGTGTTCTAGGGTCTTAATGTTGGAAAGTTGGGCGGTGTATTTGTCACGGTTGAGTTTCTTTTTCCTAGATACATAAGAAATTGTGAAACCTCGTAAAGCAGCTTTAAAAGCATCCCAATTATTTGAAACTGATGTGTCTTGGGGTAAGTTGAGGGAGAAGTATTCAGAGATGAAACCTTTAACTTTAGACATAAATACAGAATCGGAGAGAAGGAAAGTGTTAAATTTCCAACGATTGAAAGAGGAGGAGGTTTGGGCCAGGTCAAAAGTGGCATAAACAGGTGCATGATCCAAGATAAAAATAGAACCAATTTCAGATTTCTGAATCGCAGGGAGAAGGGATTTGCTGACTAGAATATAATCAATCCTGGACCTGGTGTGGTGAACATTAGAGTAGAATGTATATTCGAGTGAGTTTGGATTACATGTTTTCCACACATCAAAGAGGGGACGTGAGGCAATGGCTGATTGGAAGGATTTATGTGTTTTGTCAGGCTGGAATTTGGATGAAGATAGTCTATCAGAAAAGGGGTCTAACCATTGGTTAAAGTCGCCAGCTAAGACAATGTTAGGGCAGTCAATGGAGGAAATAAGGATTTTGATATCAGTCCAAAATTTAGGGTCTGGTCGGACAGGACCATAAATATTGAGGAGCACCATAGTTTTGTTTTGTATAGTCACTTTTGACATAACCCAACGACCTTCAACATCCGATTGAGAAGATATAATTTGAACATCCAAACCTTTACGAAATAATATAGCAACACCTCCTTTCTTATCAGTAGCAGGAGAAAATACAACTTGACCCACCCACGCCCTCTTAAGTTTCAACGATTCGACATCTGTACAATGAGTTTCTTGGAGAAAAGCAATCTGAGCATTTAACTTGGATAAATGGGACAATACCTTTTGACGTTTAACAGGGTTGCTGAGGTCACGAACATTCCACGTTACAAAATTACACATGATGGAAGGCAAGGGAGGAGGGTAACAACTGGGTCCAATACACTGCAGGTAAGGAACTACAAGGAGAGACAAAGGAGACAACCATGTTAGAAATGAGAGTCAAATACAAAATATAAACAAGGGCAATACAAATCGGGAAAATATAGAGAAACAATAGACGAGGAAGCATCACATTCACTAGGAAAAGCGAGGAGGAATAATGAGGAGTACTGGAGTTAGCAATAAGAAAGGAAATAAGTGATACAAAGAAGAAAAGAACGGAACATAAATGAGCAAGGGATAAACATGAATGGCCTGTGAAAAGAAGAAGAAAGAGTAAGGAGAGAAAAAGAAGGAAATAGATAAGAAACAGATCAAGGCAAAGACGCCAGATCTGAGAAAAAGGAGAATACCTAGATAGTAGGAGCATGGAGACACCAACGCGGGCGCCTACTCTACAGAGCAAGGAAAACGCGGGAATATAGATAGGATATAATCAACAAGATGAAAAGTCGTAGCAAATGATGACAAGAAAGAGACCGGGACAAGGCCACAACAGTCGTCAAGACATAAGAAAAGTGAATGCAGAAAATAGAAAAGAGTTATTTTCAGTCATTAGTGTCCATCGTGGAAGTAGAGACGGTTTGTAGATACTCTCGAAGCTTCTGTGGATCATCAAAGGTACGGGAACGACCATTGTGAGTTATTTTGCAGAGACAAGGATGTAGGATTCCATATTGAATGCTTAATTCCCTCATACGTGGACGCAGATTGAGGAACTCCTTGCGACGCGCATTCGTAGCATTCGATAAGTCCTGGGCTATGAAGATGGTGTGGCCCGACCAAATGAGGCGACGTTTTGATCTTGCAGCTTTAAGAACAGTCATCAATTCAGTGAATTCAAGAAAAAGCAGGATAATACCTCTAGGTTTAGCCGGGTTAGATGTTGGACGACCCAAACGATGAGCACGCTGTATGTTTAGAGGAGTAGATTCTGGTTGGAGTTCCAAAAGTTCGTAGAGGAATTTGCGGATGAAGGACACCATATCGCCCTCCCCAAGGGACTCCGGAACACCATAAATACGGAGGTTATTCCTCCTGTTACGATTTTCAAGGTCCTCTGTGTGAAGTTTCAACTGCTGTATCTCCTTTTCAAGAATAGGAATTTTCGTAGAGACATCCTGGATGTCACTGATGCGTTGTTCAAGTTGCAGGACTTTGTTTTCAACGACGACCCATCTGTCTTTTATCTGCTTGAGCTTCTCATTAGTTGCCACCATGAAAGGTTGTAAGCCACGAACCTCTTCTAGAATAGAATCCAGCACGGGGTTCTGAGAGGTGCGAATTGGAGATGGAGGGTCATTCTTGAGGCGTTTAGGTTTGGTTCCAGTGACAGAAGATCTCGCATGGCCTGCGTCCTGAGACATGCTGCCAACAGAGGGGCAAACTAGGAGGACCGCAGGAATAAAAGTCACACCACAATGGTAAGAGTGTTGAGACCCTATATGTAGAGGTGTGAGAAATGCTGGAAAGAAGAGGTCATAGAAGAGGTAACATGTAGCACTGGAGAAGCAATACCTCAAATCTACATGACATGCGTCAAGATGCAGCAAAAATCAATTCCATGCGTAGACAAAAGAACCATCCAGGAATATGGCATCAGAGAAACAGCAAAGCGTCCATGAGATATGGGACCCAAGGGAATTATTTAATGTTCCACGCAGGATTAATAGCATATGAAAGGAAGATATGAAGCACAGCGCAGGGAGCACCACAAAATGGCCGACGAGAAGTATTGGTAGTAAAATTAGACGTCCTGAGGAGAATATTGGCGCCAATAGTCAGGAAAATGTACTGGTAGCATGATGCGCATATCGTGGCACATACCTTGTCAGAGCATGAGAATTGTTGCAGCCAACTGGCTGTTATGGCGGTAGAAATGTCAGAAAACGGGACGCGAGCGCGACGGCACAAAATGGCGGCCGCCCGCGTCCCGTAGTATTCAGAGAAGTTGTAGCGGTGAAAAGGTACGAAAGCGGCAATTACGAGCGCCGCTGCTGCTCGCAATACACGGGGACCATGTTCCGCCATGTAAAAATGCCGTTTGCCAGTCTCCGGTTGCAGGGAGAATACGAAGAAAACAGGTGAGCTTCCCGCGTCTTCACGGAGCTCACGAAGGCAGCGCCATCACACGCCGGCGCGTAAGCCACGCCCCCGCAGAAAGATATACTGAATCTGAGATAAATGATACCCTAGTAGACAGAGATGAAACATGCTGGAAGGACCGGGAATCCTGCATTATGTCATCAGTGGCATTGTTACAAATACACATACATTATTGTTGTGAAAGCTCACCAGTCTATCACATTAGAAGCTTTTGCATATTCATTGTAACCCTAAATCACTACTTGATATTTTACATTTCCGTCATCAGTGACATTTAGTTCTCTTAAGAGAAATGCAAAGCAAGAATATCAATACATTGTTGATGTGTCCTGTGATCTTTGTAGGATACATTATCATTACAAAATACAAAGAGCCTCATCACGAGTGACCCTGTAGTTTACTGGTTAACGTTGCATACTAGAGGTACAAATGACTGATGTACAGATAACTCTGGGATGCAAGGGGTTAATGGGCTATCACCAATTGGAAATAAGGAATTAATATGGAAAATGGCCAATTTGCACCCAATCCCATCTGTAATTCACCCCCACCTCGGTTTTTTAACTTTCAAAAGGTAAGTTTATTAAAGAGCAGATCATCAAACATAAACAATGCATAGCATACTATTAATAGTAAGTAGGCACATCATTGTATGAGAGAAGAAGGTTCATGTCAAAGATATCAAGGGCATAAGGAAAGGATAACAGGTATAGAACATAATGGTTATGCAAATACAACAAAATTGCATTATAACAAGTAAAATGTAAAAAATTAGCAAAATTGAAAAATCAAGGGGGCTGTGTAACTTCTTGATTACATGGCACTGGAGCGAAAGATCTTTTAGTGCTATCATCCAAAAACATTTTTAATGGCAGGGTTTCAACTTGCATCACGTGAAATCTCTGGGTAATAAAATCTACTAACTGGAGTTACCAGCCTCATCAGGATCAACAAATCACTTATACCGAGGTCCCAAAAATGTTATTGTTATGAGCAAATTAAGTAGCATATTATTTCTACGTTATTACCATTACCATATAGGACAAAATCTATTTGGTTACCAAACATTCAATGTAGTTCACCCATTGATCATATCTGGTATTGTGTTAATCTGTGAGCCCTCTTTATGCATTACAGTCATCCAACTCCACTAGATGGCACTTATGCGAGTTATTTTAATTGTGTGCCCATCTCAGCTCTTTAGTATAAATATCGATTCCTTTGTAAAACAGAACACTTTCAGGGAGGATTTTATAAAATGCAGCCTTAACTTTTAATCTCTTTGTCAGTATTTGTACTCCTGAAAATAACACCATACAAGCAGTCATTTCCTCTCCAATCTAATAATTAGTGCCCCTATTTAACTGCGATCTCTGTCCACCTTTCCTGCTTCACTGCAGGCACCTTTGTGGGCCTCCTTTTTTAATCAGTTATTATTACTATCACTGTTTTTGCTCCTAATAATCATCATAAACCAAGAAAGAGTCCGAGATAAGTTTGGCCATGTTGGGGCCGATTCACAGAACTAATCTGATGTAAAATCCTAAATGTACTACTTTTGATATTCACAGAAGGCATTTAATAGTAGTAAAGTTAGGACTCCTAACTTTACTACTTTTTGACTAATTTCTCTGTCGCCTCTAGAGGAATCTACAAACGCTGTGTACCTTTAGGATCCTCATTTTGTTGAAAAAAAGGGTGCAATTTGGCATGGGTACCTTATGTGGACATAAAGTTATTGGGGCCTAAGCAAGAACTAGTTAAATATCCATGAAAGGGTTAAGCACAGAAGCAGGGAGTGGCCTAGCAGGGAAGCAGTTAAGCTCTCCACATAACAAACATCTAGGTTGGAGTGTAATACCGTACCCAATCGATTTCAGGCCTCAAATAAAGAAGTAAAATAATTAGTAACATTTTTATTATAGAAAATTACCAAATACAAATAGAACCCTGGCTATACTTAATGAGCAGACCTGGTATGCAGGACTGTCTGAGTCAATAATTGACACTTATATCCTGTCATTTAATTTTACCCACATAGAGAGGTCACCCCTACCTCTCCCATGAGAAGAGGGTAAAGCAAGGCAGGAGTAACTGGGAAATCCCCTGCATAAAACCAGTGAAATAACTTAGGTTTCCTCCATTGCAACTGTTTGACTCAAAACACACTCTGTTATTTATCTGTGAACATAAAAAACAATATGAATAAAACAAAATGTAGCCCATCAAAATCTCCACGTATATTACCTTAATGGCCTAAAAGTACACACTATTTGTTTTGTTTACTCACTAATTTCCTTATACCATAGTGGGTGCAACTCAAAATCTCTACTCTCAACCCTTAAATTCACAATGTTGCATCCTGTTTTAGGCAGCTTATAGTCATCATAATCCTGTCTCACACCTACATTAAATGCAATGAGGTTGGTGGCTCAAGCGGCTCTCGGAGAGGCAAGATGGCGTCCGCGACCGCGGACGTGTAAGACGGCGTTCCTTGCTGCTACCCACTTAGCAACTCTTGTAGTTACAATGTTGCAGCTTTACAGTGTAACAGTTTGTAGTCAGTTACCGTATTGTGAAGCCTCAGTACTCCGTTTTTCTAAAGCCCCGCTTCAGGATCGAAAGCGGTGGCGTCCGGCGGCGTGTCTCTGTTCTCCCTCGAAGTTGTTGAACTTTGCCGAACCTCCGCTCCGAGACTGGGAGTGAGATTCTCGGCGTCTTGTTGGCTCTCGGTGACTGCGGTGGAGTGACCAGCGTTGGGAGGAAGACCGTTACTAGAGGAGGTGGACACGGGACACAGGTGGACATGGATACAAGAAGTACTTTGTTTGAAAGTGAGCGCGGTTATAATCGCTGACCGCAGAGCGGAGTATCGAGTAACAAGCAACAAGCAACGAGTAGTGAGCAACATACCACCAAAGGTCGGACGAGGGAGACCCCGTGCTCCGGAGAACTTGGCCCCTCCTCAAGACCCAGGTGCTGCATTTGGTGCTGCAGTTGGTGTAACAATCGTCAAGGAGAACAGGGGATTTGGAGTTGGAGCAGGCAGGTGTCCTGGCAATTCAGAGGTGAGCAAAATTGACTTTAAAAAATTGCCTGTAAGTGCTGAACAGGGGAAAGTTGTTGAAGTTACTGATGAAAGGAAGGCTGTACAAGATGTTAAGAAGATTCCAGCCATTCCAGCTATTTTCTCTATTAGCAAAGAGAGACGACGCGGTAAACAGCAGCAGCCCCCTTTATCCCTGCCTCCACTACCTCTAGATGAAGGCTCGGTTACACATATGCAAAGAACCGTGCTTCCGTCACCTGTTGCTAGCAGTCCAACTACAATTCAAAATGTACAGGTAGTGGCTCAGATCTCAAGTCAAATGGCAAATGAGGCAGACACTCCTTTGGAGAAGATACTAGCTACAGCTTCTTTGGAACAAGTGACGTACAGGCAGGATAGAATGGTAGCTTCTTCGCTTAATATAGAGGGGGCAGGAGGTAGTTTAATAAATATGACTGGGACTCAACTGCATGATGCGGATTCCGGGGACTACAATTCATTATCGGAGCAGTCATTGTCATCATGCGAGGACTTAGTGCATCAGTATTCTGCCCAAATGAGTATGAACAAAGGAAGTGATCACAGTAGCCTGCTATTGGAAGATATAGTGACCAAACTGATCAAACTGACACTGTCCGAAGGAAGTTGGATCTGACGCTGATGGAGGGCGGATCAAATGCAGAAGGTGTGGGTCGGACATTAATATCTACAATCCCTGAAGAAGATATTTCTCTCTCCCTAATTTATCAGTCTATCATTTCGTTCCGCACTGAAACAAAGGAGGAGAATCAAATAACACAGAACATCTGTATGAAACTTCAGAATGCAGTACGCAGAATCTCAAAATCTCAAGCGGATTTTGTCGCTCGTGTCAATGAAGTTGAGACGAGGATCTCCACATTGGAGGATGATTTGCTTCAACAAGTGACTGCCTCCTTGCAGGCCATGAGGGATGATTCAGCTTGGAAGCTGGCCGATATAGAGAATTGGGCAAGACGGAACAATTTGCGTATTCTGCAGATTCCAGAAGGAAAAGAAGGACAAGATCCTCCTTGCTTCATTGTGGAATTATTTAAAAAAGCTTTTCCGGAACTTTCAAAATGGGATTGGGATTGTGAGGTGGAAAGGGCACATTGTTTTCCCTTCTTTAGACGTACCCTTCCTAATGCAGATCCTTCGAAGGAAAAACCCAGGGCTTTTCTTATTTCACTCTATAGCTTTTTGGCAAGGGGAGAGGTTTTTCAGCTTGCTCGCCCCTATAAGAAAAGGTCTGGGGGGGATTTTGAATTCTTTGTTCAACCTGATTTTTGTAGCTATACTGTGGAATTGAGATGGCAATTACGTGAATTAATTGCTCAGTTTCAAGGCAAAGGTGCACAGTCTTATTTGCTGAACCCGGCAAAACTGAAAGTAGCTTATAAAGAACGCACACACTTCTTTACTACTGAGGGCTCAGCTAAAAACATTCTACAATCTATTTAAAAGAGGGGTAATTGGTGCATTTTGTAGCTGCAACAGAGTATTGTATATAACTATATGGGTATAGGAGTGCAATGGTATATAGCTTATCCTTTGGGTTATATTCTATTTTCTATGTTTGTTGGTTCTGTATTCCATTGTACTCCTGTCTATAGTTAGAGTTGTGGGAGTTAGCAAGGAGGTACACGCTTGTCTCCATCTACAGGACTATCAGTCCTAAAGCCTTGTTAAAAGGGAGGGGAGGGGAGGGCCTGGTCAGGAAGGGTGGGGGGGATTGGGTAATGGGTCACCAGGGTGGGGGAAAAAGGGGGGAAAATCCACAGCTAATCAAGATATGAATAAAACGAATGAAACGAACAGTTGGCAAATGCAAATATACTACTTTGGTGTTGGCTGCCTTCAATTTTGGGAGATGGCCTCTACACTCAGATTGTTTATTCAATTAACATGGCAGTTACTGGGGTAAAAATTTGCACTTGGAATGTTTCTGGTCTAAACAGCTGGAGTAAAAGGAATCGTGTGGCAGCTGAGCTTCGTAACATCAAGCCTGATGTGGTTTGTCTCCAGGAGACACATGTACCTTGGACACAAAGGGCACTTTTAGAAAATCTGGGCTACTCATTAATAGTTGCTTTCCATCAATCATCTATGATTAGAGGAGTAGCAATCTTAGCTAAAGAGAATAGGGTCACAACGACACGATGTCTAGCTGACAAATGTGGATGGTGGGCTATCGCAGAATGTTTTTTTGGGCGGGTCAGATTCACAATCTGTGTTGTATATGTATCCAATCTGGATGAAGCTTCTACTTTGGAAGAGCTGAATTTAGAATTAGCATCATGGGGTGCATCGCTTATATTCTGTGGCGATATGAATATTAACTTAACCCCTTCGCTGCTCATGAGGAGCTGTGCTTATGACGAGCCGAGCTCGTCATGAATAGAGGGATTCATGGAATGTCAGCACAGGAGGGGAAAACCACTAGCAGCCAAGGTGTTAATGAATTCAGAATTGTAAGGAGGTCCACGGAGGTATAAAGGGCGGAAACCTTGTGTTTTTAAAGCTCTTTACGATCTTATTAATGACCATGCTTTAATTGATCTTTGGAGTCATTTGAACCCAGTAACTCCTGGGTTCACCTATTATTCATATCCCCACAAGAAATTTGCTTGTTTAGATAATTTTTTTCTGTCTTTTTCTTTGAAAAACGAGGCCTCAATCCAAGTCTTACCGAGGATTACGTCAGACCATTATCCGATTTTAATGACATTAAAGGTTAAAATACAAAGTCCACCTATAAGGTCGTTTTCATTTGTCCGTAAACTTTGTGAAAATGAGAGCTTTAAGGAACAGATGGCCCGATGGATTAGTGATTTTAATATTACCTATAGAAATTCAACTCATTGCTCCTTCGTTTGGGATTCATTTAAAGCAAGTTTTAGGGGGGAAGTGTTAAGCTTTGTTTATGGGGAAAATCGAATGAAAAAGGGGGAGATGCGTGCGTTATATGTACAGTTGAAGGAGGCTGAGGAAAAACTAGCAGAAGGTAATAGATTAGGGGCAATATTGAGGAGTGTGAAGAATCTACTGAACAGCTTAGGGCTAAAATACAAGGGATCTGGAATACGGAAAACGCACGTAAATATCTAGTTAATAAAAAACAAGCCTCAGGATATAAATGAAACACAACTAAAACACAAATATTAATCTCAGAGACCATTACAATGAATGATGTACGAGTGGAAAAGGAAGTGACATATTTAGTTATAAAAATGTGATAATCTACACAGGAAATAGTGGATGCTAATTGGGGGTCATTGGTGGGTAAAATTCGGAATTCACTAGATAAATGGTCACGATTACACCTCATGCTCATTGGTAGGGTGAATGTTATTAAAATGAATGTGTTAGCCAAGGTGTTGTATTTATTTAGAGCCGTTCTTTTAGACTTTACTACACTCCAACTCCAACAATTACATTCTATCTGTTCAAAATACATCTGGGCCCCGGGGAAACCAAGAAGGGCCATGCAATTTCTAACTCTACCAATTGAACAGGGGGGGCTAGCTATGCCCGATTTTGTTCTATATGAATGAATGAAAAGATTCTTATTGTGCGCAAACTTTGCCCAATGGGCGTCAAGGCGCCTACATCAAATATTGTTTTACATGTTTTTTGTTAAGGGTGCGGATAATGTTGACTGGAGAAGATACACTTAATGAGGCAAAAACTCCTTCAATTTATCAAATGCTGCTAGGATCAGAAGTCAGACAATCCTTATTTAAAGGAGCAGATGGAAGCTACTTTACACGCACCAGGTTCAAGGTTCTATTATCAGCATTTAATGTGTGGAAAAAGGTTCGAAAATTATGTCAAGAGGTGAAAATATCTTGGTATACCCCAACTAATGCTATTAAATTATTACCTCCTATTTTTTGGGATGTGGTGGCTGTAAGGTGGCGTGCACAAGGGATTGCGCAATTGGGGGATTTTATAGGAACAGATGGGGTAGTAATGTCTTATGCTGATTTGTCCCGACTGTTTATTTTGCTGAAACAACAATTCTTTAAATATTTGCAAATGCATGATTTCATGATGCGACAAAGGATTGTATTTACCTCTAACTTAGTTATAAATGCCATACAACGCCAGGCTAAAATTGGGGAGGTGTACCAGCTACTACTGGCATATAGGAAAGATGACTTACAAAAAAAGTTGATAAATGGTCTGAAACTCTGGGGGTTGAGATCCTATCGTTAGATTATGTTATTACACTATCTAAAGAATCATTACTCTCTGCAAATATGCTTGTGCAATGTTGCAAAACTCTTTTTAATTTAGATTATACCCCGGCATATATGGCCAGGGGGAAAACTGGACATGATGGGAAATGTTTCCGATGTAGCGTTGATGATGCGGATATGCTACACATCTTTTTTAGTTGTGGACTGCTGAGAATCTTTATATCTAATGTTGGAAAAATTTTAAGTGATATTACTGGTAAACTGATTGTTATAACTTCTGCAACTATGTTGTTGGGGTCAGATGTGCAAATTAGGAGGGGTGGGTCTTTCTTTAAACATCGTCATTTAATATTTATTGCTATGCCTGTAGCAAGATTATGTATCGCGGCTGCTTGTTTACAAGTGGAACCTCCATCTTTTTTTCAATGGAGGAATAGAATGTTTAGTTTATTTAATCTTGAGTTCAGCCTATATGCAGTTAAAGGGGTGAGGAAACGCAAGATTGGTAGGGACATATGGGGGCCTTTTGCTGATTACATGAATGTACCTGTATGAAGAGAGAATTTAATTGATGAATGTATTGTATTCTTTGATTATACTGTGGAATAAAAAAAAAGAGGTTGGTGGCTCAATCTGTCAATAGTAGAAATACCTAATAATCATCCCAATCATTATAACTAGAATAGCAAACAGGAAACTTAGAGATAATTATATAATCTACTACATAGCATAATACCTTATCAGTCAATTAAAAGATATTGTAGTTCATAGTCTATATTTAACTCAGTTTTTAGCACATTAAGTTCCATAATCCACACTGCTTCACAACATCTGAGTTTAAGTTCAATGTTGCCCACCTAGGAAACTTAATTACATGATTGATACCGTGAAACAAGATGCTAAGGTGTTGGTCTTTGTCCTTACACTCCATCACATTAACACATAGGATGTTTGACATCACCTTGTATAGAAGCCCTGAAATATTCACCAGTTCATTCCCGTAGTAGCCTAATGGTGCTCCCTACATAGATCTTCTCACACTTATAAACAAATACATTCACCACAAATCTTGTACCACAAGCTACATTCAAATTCATCAAAAAGTCCCAGCCACTTCCGTAAATTAAGCCTTTCTTATTATCTGTGGCCTTTTTATACATTCTACAATTGTCACATTTATAAAATTCTTTAAACAAAGACAACCATGAGCTTTATCCAATCAGTCTACGAAAACTGGGACTAAGAATGCTTTTAAAGGTTTTTTTGCTTTTTGATAAGTAACACTAGGTTGTATAGGTACAAAATCTTTTCAAAGTGGTATCTTTTGTGTTTCTTATTAGCACACAAAGTCAAAATATGATTCAATCTCTAAGCCTGATTAGCTGCAGAATTAGTTATGTATGTATTTATTAAAACCTTTCTTACCAAATCTCTGTTCCATATCCTGAAGAGTTTTCAAAAAATCACATCCCTTCTGCAGTTGCATCTCGCTCTGACCATCTTAAAGATATCCTATTGCATTTATTTGAAATTTTGGGTCCAAACTTATAGCATGTAGTAAAGCATTACATGATGTTACCTTGCGAAACCTTCTACTTTGAATCTTATTGTCCTTGATATAAAGTCCTGCATCCAAAAATACTATTGTTCATGACTATATTGAAATGCAACACCCATATTGTAGTTATTCTTGATAAGATGCTCAAAAAAACGGTTTTGTTCAGATTCACTATCCGTCCAAATTATAAAGCAAAACAAACTTATAAGTAGGTTTGCATAGGAAGGGGAATCCCTGGATTCCATTACAGTAACACATACTTGCCAATACCACTCCTCATGAAATAAAAAACATTGTTCTCAAGTATTATTTTTATCATAGAGATCAACCTTTTAGTATGATCCAACAAGTCTATCGGTCTTGTCCTAAAAAAATGGCTAAAAGCTTGAATTTAATTGTCATGTGTAATATTCATAAACAAAGATATCACAAATAAAGTAACTATTATCAAGTTTGAATACCATATAACATCACTCAACAGATTCAAAGTATGCTTAGTATCAAAAATATAGGATGGTAAATTACCTATATATGGTAGTAACAAAAATCCACAAATTCTGAGATTCTTAAGTTTCTTATGCTCAAAAGAGTGAAAAAAGGAGGAATGCTCAAGTAGTGGGACGACCCTAAAACAATGTCTCAAATTGAATAAAATTCCGAAGGGTCTAGATCACAGATTATACCGACATATGATGTCTTAGATGAAGACTTACTGGCTAGATGGGAGAAGCAACTGATTAACAGTTCACTGAACCTAATGGGTATTGTGACTAAAAATACAGATATAAAGGTTTTCTAAATTATTACAGGAAATACAGTGTTAGAATCCGAGATTAAAGATATGAATCTTCTGGAATGAAACAGAAAAATTACATTTTGAATGAAATTTTGAGACAAACATCAAGAAGAAATTAAATAGAGGGAGGCTAGGAAACTTAAGAGGGATTGGTATGATTATTGAAGTGGCAGGGTATTTATTTTTGCTTCAAGACATGATTATTTGGTCAAAAAGGAGGAGCTTCTATTGATAAATAAGGACTCTGCTTTAGCAAGTAGGGATTCTACATCTTTAAGCAATATTTTTATTATTGAAGGTGAGGCTCAAGATGCATTGGAAGGTGCGTCAAAACAGAGTAATCATTTTTTAAAGGAAGTCATATGGTTAAGAATGGGCATCAGGTTCAGACCTGACCCAGAACAGACAACAAAAGAAAACAGGAATGGAGAAGAAAAGAGGGGGAACATCAAAACTAAAGGAGAGGTATTCAAACACAGTTTTGGAAAAAAAAGAAATGGAAGGGGTCCAGTGTGATATACTTAAAATGAGAGGTTTGGATGTTACTTTTGTCAATTTATCTGACAAAGTACTTTCCTAGTGATATATAATCACTAATCTTGAAAGGTATGAGCTTTTGTTCAGGGGAGAATGGAAATGTTTTGGATCTGATAATTAACATGTTAAAAGTTTTGAAGAAATTGAAACTTTAGAGAAAAAAAAATCTGAACCTGTTGAAGAGTAAAACAGATGCAACACGGATTGTGTACAATGATCTGACTACCCAAGATATCTATAATACCACCACACTTTCACCTATTTAGGAGTGTGAAGAGGAAAAGTAATCATTAGTAAGATCCTTGTATTAACAATTTGGAGCTTTGTTATAAAGCTGTTTACTTAGCGTTAGACAACTGGACAAAACAGTCAAGTAAACACTCCTGGGGTCTCATAAGGGATAATCTAGGCCAAGCAGAAAGTGTAGCTCTGAGGCAATTAAAGTAGGATAAGGATTTGATAATAAGCGAGGCAGACAAAGGTGGGATTATTGCGGATATGAACCGAGTGGATTATGACAATGAAATTTATGGACAAATACGTCACTGTTTTGCTACCAGAAATTGGATTATGATCCAATTATGGAACTGACTTAATGTATTAATGCTAATCTAAAACAATGGCATAATAATGAATTACTTGATCATGACAAATATGATTATTTATTCATTGTTCAACCAATGTTCCCATGTTCATGCAAACTCCCAGAAGTACACATGGATCTCCCTTTTCACCAGGGACCCCTATTATTTCAGGTATTGTAGGACCACAAATGCCAATATTTTATATATTTTTGTGTCTGACATATTCTCCATTTCATAAATTGGTAATTGTCACAATCAAATGTCTGTTGTTCAGTGATGTCTAGATGAATACCAAGAGACATTTGTTCAGTTAGGTATGTTAACATGGCCATTGTATTTGGTAGTGGGTAAGTTGTCCGATCTCTGTAACCACATTACTATTCAAAGTAGGGCAATATGATGCCCGGGGAGAGCACCGAATCAAGATACTTTTTTGGTGCATGTAGTACCCTCTGTTGGGTAAGCAAGAAAGTCTCATCTTTATGAAGTTTAGAGGGGCATTACGCACGTTTTTACTATTTTAAAAAATGGTTTTAAAAATGGGTGTGGTCTGCTGTTTTTTCTTTATTGTGTTGAGTTGTTTAAGGAATAATGTCAGTCAGAAGGATATGTTTAATTCGGTATGTGTACTCAGAGTACATTGTTGCTGATTTGGTAGTATGAGTAGGTATGAGACATGTTACATCTTACAGGTGATTAAATAGTTGAATTAAATAAGGTGCATTTGTGAATATTGGTATGTTTTTGTTTATAGAATGAAAGAAAATGATTTTCAATTTGCATAAACATTTTAGGTCTCAAGAGATGCACTTCTCAAGCCAAATATTTATTTGGGAGATATATTTTTGGCATGGTGAGTGGTTGTCTTTTACTTCTTTTCTTTTTATACTTCCTCTACTATTTCTCCATCATATACCAATTTATCTACATGGATTCTATTTAGATTGCTTCAGGATTTGTTTGGCAATTTACATATTTTGAGGTATGTGCTATGCTATTTTGATTTAGGATAGAACATCCGTCTAGCTGAGATCACATGTGTGGGGGGCTTTTTCTTGGATGGTTTCACATGGTGATGCAGAGGCAATTTTGAATGTGTCATAAATGGTTGTATTATTGAATGTATTTTTTTAATTTGTAGTTACTGGATTAATACATAATTATTTTGATATATTAAGCTGATGTATTTTATTGTGATTAATTTTTTTAGACGTCCATTATGGGGTTGGGTACCCATTTGGGATGATTGTTACTATTTATTTTTGACACAGTGAGGAATTGGTTATCATCACAAATGTTTTTGGGAATGTAATTATTGTGTTTTGATGAAAGAACCCTGAGGTTGAAGACATACCAACAGTATGACAAAACATGTGTTGGCTATAGGCTTGAATAATGTAATTAAAAAGACACATGATTGGGCACCTTTAGCCCTCATTACGATCACCGTTGGTTGGACCGCCGACTGCCAACATTTCAGGCAGATGACCTTTCTGACAATGATTTACTGGTTCCACCCACCCTATTATGATCAGACCATAGTGCAGGAAGTCAAAAATTGCTTTTTGCTAATGTGGTTCGTGCTGCAGCCCAGGAAAAGAACTGCAGCAAAAGCCTCAGTAGAAAAACGCACATTGTACATATACATGCACCGTGTGCCAGGCACCATGTGGTGCCGGGCACACAATGTGCATGGATGTGTGGAAGGGCACTACATTTGGCATTTGCCCTCTGGGCCCCCATTGGCCCTCTGGGGATGGGGGCCCTTCTTGGAGGCCCCAAAGTCTGTTTCCGTCTGCCTTTTAATGGCTGTGGGACCGCCATGAAAAGGTACTCGGAAAGGGACTTCCTAATCTCTATGGCGATGTCTGCAAAGGCACCGCCTCCATCGTCGGGATAGGAGACGACCACTACACTGACATCATCTTGGATCCTATTGGAGCGGATGGTCTTTTCCGCTGACCTTTGTACTCCAACCACTGGTAATGTAATTGGGCAGTAGTGTTGAAGGCCTGTATGTCAGTTGGAATGCCACTGACAGCATGTTACTGGTGGTTCACCTGCCATCATAATGAGCACCTTTGGCTTTAAAGTATTATTTAAAGTGTGCTCAAAGGTCTTTTTAACAGTATTGTTCAAAACCTTCCTCTAAATGGTTTAGACTGAAGTGAGAATAGTAATTGTGACCACTTTTCTGGCAAACACCTTTCCCTAAATAGCTTAGACTGGAGTAGGAACATTAAATGTCATCCCTTTAGTGGCCAGAAACATCCCCTCAATGGGTTGAATTGAAGTGGGAATATTGAATGTGACCATTTGAGTGTCCAGTACCTTCTCTAAATGGCTTAGATTTGAGTGGTAATGGTAAATGTGACAGCATTGTTGTTCAACACTTTCTTCTAAATGGCTTAGATTAGAATGGGAATAAATAGTAATTGTGATCCTTTTAGTGTTCAATATAACCCCTAAACTGTTTTGATAGTAGTGGGAATAGTAAGTATAACTATTTTAGTGCATTACACATTTAATCTAATACGTTATATTGCAGTGTTATTATTAGATGTTGAAATGTAAGCATTGTATTTTTCCCATATATTAACTTTAATTTTTTCAAGTTTTTTCCAGTAGATTTTGATGTTAATCCCTTTCTCCAGGTTCCCCCACATATGAGAATCTTCGCCCTAAGGAATATGACTCCGTCTGCATCAAAATACAGGTAAGTGCATTGGTACCATATACCCATTACCAGAACTGCCCACATATTGGTCAGACTCGGCTAATAGGTAGGTGGTATCTTTCAACATATATCATGCATATGTGTGCATCTGACACATATGCAATCAGAATGTACACACCGGCATCAATATATATTCAAATACATAGCCCACCACCACAAGACCACAGGAGCCACACCGCTGGCCCTGTAGCAAACTCTTAACACGGTGTTTGGAGAGCCAAAGGCGCATTGGTTTTATAGCGGTTGCAGACGGAATCCTTTGGTGGTCAGAGAGCCAAACTCATAAAATGTTAAAATCCCTAACGGGGCGAGACTGGAGGCTGTAGCTGACAAGAGCTCCATGAGAAAAGATACACATTCTACAAAGGACCACTGAACAGGATTTGCCTATGCAAAGAACGCAGCGGGAACTGCTGTAAAATCAGGGAAATGGTGATGCAAATTGGGCAGATAGACAAGTGGGTTGGTACCAGTCTCCCCCGAGCAGTTTTTAGCCCAAAATATTTTGTCTCAAGGTTTAGATTTTGGCTATCTGGGCACCTTTAGCACCTTTTCTAACGGTACAGGGCAGAGGAGGCACCACTTGAAGAGCTGGAACTCTCTCAGGATGGGTCCAGGTGGTGGTTCATGGTGGTTGGAGCCTTTTCCATCCCTGATGCTCTGATCATGGGGCCAGCAAAATTAGCCCTTGAAGTCACTCTGGACGTCCTGGTTTCAAGAAGTGCAACAGGGCTCGAGCAGCAGGAAAGGTCAATGAGGGTTCAATGCAGGGTTCAGGCAGCGAAGCAGTCCTTCCAGGTGCAGAAATTAGTCCTCTGAAGTACACAGGAGGCACCAGCAGTAGGAAGTCCTCTGAGAGTCCTTCTGAGGGTCCAGAAATGGAATTGAGGAGTTGGACTGAGGGTCCTAATTCTTACCTGGTGTCTTCTTTAGAGTAGAATTTTCAAAAGAATTCCTTTTGAAGTGCTTGAAGGTTTTTGTGTACCCTGCCCTGTCTCCAGCTTGGCTGCATGGACAATAAAGTGGTGAAAAGTCTGTTAAATTAAGTCAGGGCACAGCCTATTGATTTGCAGGTGGGGCTGTGCTATGTTCCCCCCGCCCCAACCTGCCAGTGATGCCATACCAGGCACACTTAATCCTTCTGTTGTGCGGCTGTCTGTCCAACTACCTACTGCAGCCAGGAACAGGCTGTAGGCACCAAATGGTTAGTGAAGGAAAATGTAAACTTTCTAAAAGTGGCACTATCAAAATTATGAACTGAAAACCAACTTTAACATTAAAGAGGATTTTAAATGGAAATTTCTCAGAAAACAATCATGAAACTCTTACCTGATCCCAATTTATTGTAATAAGGCAATCCAAGGTTATTTTATGGGAGAGGTGAGGCTCACAATAGTGAAAAAGAAATGTGTAAGCTTTTCTCTACCAGGACATGTAAGCCTTAAAAGTGCTTGTCCAACCTTTTATTTACAATGTTTCCTGCACTATGGGCTACTTATGGCCTACCTTAGGGACTACTTATATGTAATTAAAAGGGAGTTTAATGCCGGGCCAAGGGGTTATTTTGACATGTCAAATTGGCAATTTAAAATTGCATTCAGGCTGCAGCAACAGATCTCCGAATGTTTTAAAGGGCTACTAACATGGGTGGCACATTAAGTACTGCAAATCCACTAGTAGCATTTACTTCATAGGTCCTGGGTAAATAAAATAACATTTTAAAAGGGACCTTTAAGTAAATGAAAAATCAGGTATAAGCCGGTATATTCAGGTATAAGCCAATTTTACCATGAGCACAGGCACTTTCTCACGGTTTAGCAGTGGCAGAGTGCATTGAGTCATGAGGCCAATATATATATATTTTTAAATAGGAGGGAAGAGGCAGAATTAAGGGGGTGACCCTGAAGAGAGAGTCAAGCCCAACAGATGGGCTTAATTATGAGTCTGGCTGACCACATACTGCCAGACTCATGGGAGTGCTGTGGTTGTCGTCTATCAAACGCCCTCTTAAAATAAGGACAGCATGACAGCCATTGACCCCCCACAGCTAGCAGGGAACCACCATTCCCTGGCAGTGGTGCAACAGGATAGAGGCAGTAATATGCTTGGCAGGACTGCCACAGTCCTGCCCAGCATATTACACATTTTCTCTCTGCCATGGTTTTCATGGTGGTTCTACTGCTATGAAAAAAGTGGTGGAAACAAAACAACTGCGGCCCTACAGGGCCCCCTTGTTCCTCATGCCATGTAAATGCACACAGGGGGGCACAAAATGTGCCCCCCTTTGTGCATGCCCACCAGTTGCTGCACACCCGTGCAGGAACTGTTTTTGACATTCCCCTTTTCCTGAGGCTACCGTGGGAATTCCAAAAACCAGACAGCAGGAGACTCCTAATCTGGCGGGCAGCCTGACCAAGGGTTTGGCAGTGTGGCTGCAGGGCGGACCAGTGCCGCATCGCCAAACTCCTAGTAAGGCCCATATATTTTTATGTTTCTAAACACACATATATTTTTGAAACAAAAAGTTAAACATTTTTATCGTAAGTTGTTTTAACAACATTTCTCATATTTTTTTAAAATACAAACATTTTACATATTTTTTTAATTGTTACATATTTTTGCAAATATGGTAGATTTAAATTTTTATAGATATATTTTTATAACAAGTTTGATGTACTTTTTGAAGTATACTATAAATAGTCCTACATTATAATGTTTGTAATTTTTCTAGTACATAATTACTTATATTTTCATAATACATTGTCAATTTTCTTTTATGTTTCTTACCAATTTTTACTTAAAGTTCTATTGTTCTCTATCGGAAGATAGTCTTTTTTTGTTTTTTATCAGCAGCAAGGTTTATTTTACTGCTAAGGGGTCGTTTCCGATGTCATTTAGAAGAGCTCCAAATCGGATTCGACTTTGCCGAATCTGATCTGTGGCCCTTGTTTCTGATCGAATCGTACCCACTTCTGAACGACGAAGTACAATGCCTGGAAACCGTTAGGGCTTTCTTAAACTGTTCCGAAAGGTATTCAGACAGCTTGCGTCTTTTGGAGCCGCATCGTACAGCTCTATGGACTCGGTTTCCAAACGAGTGAGCACGATGACCGATTCGGACAGTCGTTCCCCTTTGGTTTCCTCGGCACAAATCAGCTGCCATAATCTGCCTTTAGGGGCCCGGAACCGATTTGGTCGGAATGCTTTCCGAACAAGATGGGAATCGGGCCCTAAGTGTTCTTTTGTACTCTATTCCCGTACTTTTTCATTGGATTTGCTGAGAGCGAGTTGCGTATACCTGCTGCTGATTGCTGGAAAGGAAAGGCTTTTAAAAAGTTTTTCTAGGGTATTTTCGAAGTAGGGAATGTGGGTAGAACTAACTAATATAATTTATAGTGTTACAATGTATTGTGAGGTTTAATTATTTGAGTCGTAATTTGTGTTCTATTGTTTATACAGTAGTGTGTAAATGCCATTAAACAAAGTTCAAGTGAATACTAGTAGTGATTGTCAAAAATAAGTAATAAAGGAGTAAAGAAATATTATACATATACCAAGAGTATAACACACCCAAAAGTAACAATACTCATACCTTTAAAGTAAAAAAGTCAAATACGAGTGAGGCAAGTCCATCATATTAAGCCTTGATAAGCTTTTCTTCCATGTGCCAAGGCTACAGAGAAGCCCAAATGCAAAAGAAAACAATTTGAGCAGAGGAAAAAAGGGAAAACAAAATTAGCAACAAGGTCTAAACAAAACTCAGTATGCCCATCTACACACCACACAGGAACAGCCCGTCCTGTACTCTCCGGCAAGGCGGAAGCATTCACCCACTATCTACTGTGGCTCTTTTCATTCAAAAAGTGCAAAGAAGCTAGAGAGCGAATAGAGACCCCGGATTCAAAATGTCACTAGAAAGGCTGATGCCATGTTAGAATGTCTGAAAGGCAAAAAAAGGGAATTCCCAAAAGTTTTAAGATTGATTTCAATTAACTCTGTTTTAATGAGCAGAAAATAATATTTAACGTTAACATACTGGGACCCCACACCATTCTGGAAGAAGTATGAGCCAAAATGCATGTTAGTGGCTCACAGTATAGCAATAGTATAAGTGTATCACCCTCATTATTTTAGAGTACAGAACGAGGGACCCAAAGGTCCAAACGAGGCTTGACAATTATTGTTAATGTAAAGTCACTCTATTAGACCAAAAGAAATTATATGATTGTTGGTGAAAAGGGATCGGAGATCCAAGATGTAACTAGGACGATGGACAACATATTGGAACGTCTGAATGAGGATAGCAAAATTCCCAAGATTTTATATTAAAAATCAATGGTGGATATATTATTCTCACGGCAACAAGTATTCTAATAATAAAAATTGATTATTTCTAAAAGGTATGGGTCCAAACATAGTAAAAGGAACTCACAGTAAACCACTAGTATCCATATTTCAACGATATTAGTTTAAGACCAAAGGCAGAGAAAAACACAGAGTCCTGCAAACAGGTCATATCATAATGTGTGCACAGAAAAATGTTGCAAATAATAAAAGTGTGCGCTCACTCACAAAATGAGGGCTCATGGCAACCAGTATACACAGTAAACACAGTATAGTTAACATGATTACACTAACAAAATACAAAGTCACTTTAATTCTGGTGACAGTAACTGCCCATGATGCACGTGACATTTCGCATGCTGGCACCTTGTTTCTATTTACGAAGTCCATTAGTAGGATAAGTGTCAAATGCAAATGTAAATGTATTTATATAGCGCAAACCACCCACATCGCAGGCATCTAAGCGCTTGCTTAGGGAACCCGTCCTGGTAATCCCCTGTGAGATAACCCCGGCAGGGTATCCACAAGGTGAAAGCCAGGCATCCCGCCGCGAGGGGCCGTTGTGGAGATTAAGCAAGCTATTGCCCAGAGTCGCAGAGTGTGAACCCGTGAGTCGAGTAGGCACCGGAGCGAGAATTATCGAGTCTGTGGAATTATTGAGCCCAAGCCCCGTCGAGGCGGGGAATTGAACCCTGGTCCAGGGCCGATCTCAGCTTCCGGGTCTGCCGCCTCTAACCCCTGAGCCACACTTCTCCACTACAATTCAACACCCTATAAGCATAAGCAAGTGCACAAGAAAGAAAGAGGATTAGAAGTGAAACAGAAAAAAGTTAAAAAATAAAAAACGAAAAAAGAGGGAGGTTTCAAACAACAAGCCAATTAGTCTTGGTATGCAATGGAATAGGAAGGCATAATAACATAATGCCTACATCCTTCCCCAGCCCATATGTTCTGCACAAAAATAGACATTAAAAGCTAGTGCACGTGAAATAAAATGTCATAGTATGAACAGTATGTTGGTAGTTACATAATATAATGAAGACACAATTCATTGTACATGTAGACATGGTACAATATTTTGGTAATCCTAAAAAGAGAGTGAAAAACCAAATATTGTTAATTACCCAAAATAATGTGTAATTTTTCATTTAAAATTTGAACCAGACATATAGGCAATCACATGTGAAACAGTATATCGTAGTATGTAAAACATGTTGATTTTGCCACAAAACAATGGGGACAAAATTAATATACAAATAGATACATTACACAGGTTTGGGAATTTTGAAAAGATGGTACACAGACAGATATAGTTAATCACCCAAAAATGTGTGTAATTCCCTATCCGTATTAAGGCCAAACCCCACAGCCCTAAGTATGGTTATCCATTTAGTTTCCAAGACAATTTAACTTTATCTCCTCCCCTGGGATGATCCCTTGCAATGGTAACACTAGGAAATTTCAATAAGGTCAAATCTGCTGATCCATGGCATTCATTGAAATGCACAGCTAGAGGATAGTTATTGTTCAAGTTCCTAATAGAACACATATGTTCTTGTATTCTCTCCTTTAAAGGACGAACAGTACTTCCAATATCATTTGTTTACAAGCACACAAAATGCAATAGACTACAAAAGTTGTATTATAGTTCATAAAGGTGTTTATTTTGTGTTTAATGGTAATATTATATTGAAAGTCCCTGAGCCTATCCAAGGTATAGGGGTTGGGGTGGTTACTGGTCTGGTCCTTATTTACTCTTTTTAGGATTAAAAAACTGGGACATGGTCTATTCGTTAGACTGGTTCCTCTCTTGCAGCTAAACCTAGGTTTGGTAATAATGTGCCTGCTTAGGGTCAAGCGTGTCTTTAAAATGTGCCAGTGTTTGTGCAAGATGTTATAAAAAACATAACTTTGAGCATTGTATGGAGTAATCGCAGAGACTCCAACCTCATTGGTTGTGACCTTTTTGTCTTTTAAAAGTCTCTTGTGATCAGTTCTTAAAATCCTCTGCTTTGCAGACAGTGGCACCCTCAATGGATATCCCCTGTCCAGAAATCTTTTCACAACCCTATCAGTCTCAGAGGGAAAATCACTCACTGCAGTTTTATAGTATTCTTGTCATCTCCCCAAACGGAATGGAGAGGACCTGGGATCTTGAATGTGATGATCGGGCATGTTAAATGGAGTTTCAAGTGGTATTTTTCCAATCCAGAAGATACACTAGTATCATTTTCTATGTACCGTCTGAGATCCAAGAAGGAAATCTCCACTGGACTCAATTAATAAGTAAACATGATTTTGCATTGATAATTATTGAGGAATGCACAGAAGTCCATCAACAAGGTCTGACCACCTGTCCAAATCATCAACACATCGTCGATGTAACGTCCCCAGTATAGCACGTTGGTTCGTCATGTCTTTTGGGGAAATCTTTACCGATGTAGAATTTTTCTAGCCAGCCCATAAAAAGTCAAGCGAGCGATGGAAAAAAGTTGACCCTATAGTCACACTGACGAAACCATCTGCCATTATGTAGGAACAAAATATTGTCCAAGACGAACCTGATCATTTTAATTAGCATTTGAATGTGCTCCCACACAGTTGCATCTCTGGAAAAAAAATGTTGACTGGTCTTTATGCCTGCTTCTTTCAGAATAGAAGTGTACAAAGAAGAAATATCTAATTTTACAAAGCAACATTCTTTTGACCAACTAAAAGCATCCAGGTGGTTTAGGAGGT